>NC_134535.1:17207311-17509924 GCF_050624435.1 Tenrec ecaudatus | reverse complement strand
ATCGAAATGCTGTGCCATCCAGAGGAAATGAATTGTGACCTTTCATGGGCATTTCCTGTTAACCTACGTCACCATAAAGCATTTGACCAAGGGGTGGGGGGTGGGGTGGTTCTAGTCTCAAAACTGAATCCCCATCTGGAACCCACCTCTGTGCAGTGGCCTTTCCTGACCAGTGGACCACTGTGGCCTGGCCCTCAGGCTGAGCTCTTGCTGTACCACTCACTCGGGATCTATTGAAAGGGTTTGCATCGCGGGCCAGCTCGATGTCATCCACATCATCTCCCCTCCATCCCCTCACCCTGCTAGTTCTTGAAAGGACTGGTCTCATTCATCTCTGACTCCCCAGGTGGGTCACAGTAGCTTGGCACAGAGGAGGTGCGCCACCAGTGGGTACCCGTCGAGCCTTGCTCCGTGGCCCCACCGCGACTACAGGCCTTTCTCCATCTGTGATATCCTGTAGCAGCCCGGAACTGAGCATGAGCTTGGAGACCCGGCACTTGCTGGGGTTGCTCCGATTCCCCAGAAGAATGCCCAGGCCAGGGAGGCACTTGGAAATCATCTGGGCTTCTATTGTCCTTTGACAGCTGGGGAAAAGAGAGAGACAGTGGTGCGGAAGCATCTACCTAATTAGTCCTAACTGTTGGGCAATACAGAGGAGAGTAGGCCTCAGTCACCTGGCTTCGGGCCCAGGCTCCTCCCCCACGGTCACCAGACTTTCTGGGCTCAGAGGCATGTGTGCCCACCCCCCTCCTCTCCCTTAAACAGGCACCGAAAGTTTCCACCCTATTAAGCGCCATCCCATCTGCAGGAAAGGGAGCGCGTTCACAGCCTGTCTTGGGAGAGCTCATTTTTCAGACTTACAGCTCTTGGCATAAACAACTCAGGCTCACTGGGGAGGCTTCTTCTAAGGAGCAGCCTTGCAGGGATTGCTCCATTCTGAAGGTTCTGACTCACCCCTCCCTCAGCCTCTGGGCTTATTTTAGCCCCCACGTTTCTGGAGGAGGAAAAGAGAACATGATCAAGGACCCCGTGGGAAGAGCCTGGCGGGGCTGTCGCTCTCTCAGGCATTTCAGGCAGCTCCTCACAGCCCCAGCTGCTCGAGAAAACTACATCCAAGGACTCCGCCAGGGGAGGAGGTGGTGGCTGCCCACCTACCGGAGTGGTGGCCGTACTCCCTGTGTTACTCTGGGGACATTAGCGAAACGAATCCACATAAACTCACATATAAGAGAGAGTTTTATATAAAGGTTAAATGCATATCAAGAAAACATCCTAACCCAGTGCTGCCCAAGTCCACAAGTCCAACATTAACCCATATGTCGACACCAATCCACAAAATCCTCCTCCATCTCACAAAACACAGGCAGTGACACCGACTGCAGGAGGAAAACTGAATCAGTGAACGTGTAAGCATCTCAGTGCTGACTGGGGTTTCCACACGACTGCTCCAGCACCCAGGGCTGCATCGGGATAGGTCCATCCTCAGGGATGTCTCGTAGGAAGTGAGCCTTGCCAACTGAAGCAGGGGACTGGCTAAGGCAGCTGCACCCTGGCCCAACCATCACAAAGCAAGAGACCCAAGATAACTCAAAAGGCAAGGTTCACCAAGACATTTATCCCTCTACCCTTCAATTAACCCCACATGTGTTTATCGGCCAGGTTGGCACAATAAACTACCTCACTTCCTGTATGGAAACTCACCATTTGGGAAAGAGAGCCGAGCAGAGGAACGAGTCTGAGCTTGACGGCTGACTAGCAACGAGCGCTGTTCTTCTGTGGTCGTGGAAGCATAGAAATCTGCCACACAAAATGTCTTCAGAGGATTGAGAAGCAAGGAGGTTACTTTGAGGACTAAGGTGCACCTGACCCGAGCCATGGTCTTTTCAATCGCCTCATATGCTTGTGACAGTTGGCCATCGAATAAGGAAGACCAAAGAAGAATCAATGCATTTGAAGCGTGGTGCTGGAGAAGAATACTGAAAGTCCAACGAACTGACAAAGCGCCAAACGAGACTGACATGCTTGGTAAAGCAGTGCAAAAGAGGGAGGCCCTCAACATGATGGATCGACACAGTGGCTGCAACAATGGGCTCAAACAGAAGGACCGTTTTGAGGATGACCCCGAACTGGGCAGTGTTTCCTTCTGTTGTGCACAGGATTGCTATGCATCGGAACTGCCTCCATGGCACCTAATAACAAGCCTAGAAAGGGCGAGGCTGGTGAAATCCCCGCCCCCCCCCAGCTTCCATTGATAGCTCTGAACAATTCCCAAGACGGGGCCAGAAAGAATGTGGGCAGGGGGTGGGCTCTGCAAATAGTCTTACAGGATAAAGTCAAAGGTGACTAATTTATTCTGGGATCCAGAGACCCCTTCGGACACAGCACAACTGCCCCCAGAGAGTGTGTTTCAGGCTGTAGTCTTCATGGAAGCAGGCTGCCTCACCTGTCCTCCATGGAGAAGCTGGTGGGTTCAAACCCCTGACCTTTTGGTTAGTAGCCAAGCACTTAAAACCTGGCCACCAGGGCTAACACTCAATCCTCTTGCTATTGAATTGCTTCTGACTCATCTCAGCAATCCGAGTACAGCCTAGTCGACTGTCCCATGAGATTGTCATGGCTCTACTCATGGGGAAAGCGCCTGCCAGGCCTTTCTTTTGTAAGACTGCCGAGTAGGATTGAGACACCAACCAGTGGGTTAGCAGTGGAGCACCAAACACGTGGGCTACCCAGGGACCCAGAGGACAACAGGGAGAGTTACAGGCACATGCAACTGCCTGGAGTGGGGACGAGCATGATAAACCCGGGGAGGCTTTGGGAAGGCTGGCAGCAAAAGAGCAGAAGAGGCTGAAACACTTCATCCCAGCTGCCTCACATCGCCCGCAATCTATCTTACACATCGCTGCTGCTTACTCTTGTTCAATCCATCCCTTACCTGAAGACTAGATACCCCCATTCTCTCCAGCACCAAGTCCTGGCACTCCAGCTTCCCACGGGACAGTCCTTGCTGCCCCAGGCCACAGAGGCCCTTCCACTGGCCTCTGCCAGCACTTGTTGGTGGGCACAGTTACAACTCACGCATACATCTCACACTATGCAGCCCGGGTCGTCACAGCGTCACAGGTGTCCCTACATTGGAGCCCATTCCACAGCCACTGTGTCAGTTCATCGTGTTCAGGGGCTCTCCTTTTTGCCAGCCGTCTACTTTTCCAAGAGTGATGTCCTTCTCTGGGCACTGGTCCCTCCTGGTGACTTGTTCAAAGTATGTGACATGGAATCACGCCATGCTTGCTTCTAAGGGCCATTCCGGCTGTGCTTCTTCGAAAACAGATGTGTCCTTGCTTCCGGCATCCCACGCTGCTATGGCTGGTAGGTGCCAGACAGTCTTTTCTGACTCACAGTGACCCTGTGTGTAACACAGCGAAACGCTGGCCAGTCCTGTGCGTCTGCACAATGGTTCTTAGGTGTGAGCCCATTGTTGCAGCTGCTCTGCCCATCCATCGTGTTGAGAGCTTTCCTCTTTTTCTCTGGCCCTCCATTTTACCAAGCATGATGTCCGTCCCCAGGAACTGGTCTCTTTTGATAACATGTCCCAAGTACGTGCGATAGCCTCCCTGGCTTGTCTTGAAGGAGGGTTCTGACTGTACTTCTAAGACAGATTTGTTCTTTTGGCTGTGTGGTCCATTCAACACTCTTCACTAATACCATAGTTCAAATGCATCAGCTCTTCGTTGGTCTTCCTTATTTCATATCTAACTTTCACAAGCACATGAGGTGATTGAAAATACAATGGCTTGGGCCAGGCCCACCTTAGTCCTTAAAGTACCCCCCTTGCTTTTCAACACTTTGAAGAGGTCTTGTGCCACAGATTGACCTTAAGAAGTGTGTCATTTGATCTCTTGGTTGCTGCTTCCAAGAGCCTTCACAATGCACCCAAGCACCCTCCCTACAGTCCAGCTGCAGAAGTGTAAAGGATTGCTCATTGATTTAGTCACGGACATCTCCAGGAACAAATTAATGAATGGGTTAATCAAATGTTAGCTTCTTTTCTGATCCCTTACTTAGTGTCAAGCATGGTGTTTTGTTATTTCACATAAATTACCTTCAGCACCATCCATACCCAATGTGTGTTTCTACTCCCAATTTATGAGCGAGGAAGTTGATGCTCAGAGGAGGTGAGTAATTAGCCCCGAACTGGACAATTCACATTTATTTCCCACCATCCACCCCACAGGATCTGCAGTGGCAGCGCCTCACTCAGCCGCATCTCTGAAGTCCTAGAAGCCACACTTCAGTCTTCCGTGGGAAAAGCCAGGTCTAAGCCAATTTCAGCAAGTGTTCTCGCTGGCCACAGGGATTGGTTCAGAGATGAGCATAAAACCCAATTTGAACCAAAAAGGTGCAAGGGAAAGATCAGGACTTTGGCCAAAAATGTCCACATAATAAATGGAGAAAAGATTGAAGTTGTCAAGGACTTCATCTTAGTCAGATCCACAATCAGTGGTCATGGAAGCAGCGGTCAGGAGATTATTGCACTGCATTGGTCACATCTGCACAAGACCTCCTTCCGCTGTTGAAAAGCAAGGATGTTATTTTGAGGACTAAGGTACACCTGACCCAAGCCATGATATTTTCAATTGCCTCGTGTGCATGGGAAAGTTTGCCGTTGAGTTATGAAGGTCATAGAACAATGGTTCTCAACCTTCCTAATACCATGTGAAAATAGTGTTTTCTTTTGCTATGCCACTTATTCCTACCAGAATAAGGTAGGTTCTAAACCTAATCAATGAAGTCCTGGTGGCGTAGTGGTTACGAGTTGGGCTGCCAAATACAAGGTCAGCGGTTGGAAGTCATCAGCTGCTCCTACAGAGAATGATGCGTCCTTCTACTCCCATAAAGAGTTACAGTTTGGGAAACCTACCGGGGCAGTGCTCCTCGGTCCTAGAGGGTGGCCATGAGTTAGCATTGACTCAATGGCAGTGAGTTTGAAACCTAATCACTTCTGAGCTACAAGAAGAGCTGAACAGACAGACACAGCAGTAAACAGATGCTAAGGAACACCAAGGAATGCCAAGGCTTGCTGGCAAACCTTAGAAGCAAAGGGAAAGGGGAGCAGAAGCCTTATAAGGTTGGGACCCCGATTTGGCTTCCAGAACTTCAAGATAAATTTGTGGCCTTTAAATGCAAGCAGTATGCTTTGTTGTGGAAAAACTAGCTAATAATACACCCTGAGATATTGCCGGATGAGAATTTGAGAACTGCTGGCGCTGCAGCCAGGTCACCATCTGCCTGTGGCCGGCCTGGTACCCGTCATAGGGTCTGGCCAGGAAGCGTGACAGGAGCCATTGGGTTAAGCCAATCCTGAGACTCCTAGTTGAGGGTCCACACTCATCTTTCTTGTTCCGATCAGCCCGAGTAAGGATTTCCACATAGCCACTAAGGCAAAGAGGTAAAGTCCAAGTGGAAGCTGTTCTCCATCCCATGCCTTCTTGCAGTGCCCAGCTGCCTAGGTGGTTTGCCCTTGAGATCATTTGCAGCCGGGCAGGAAGCTTTTTGGCATTCTGCTACACAACAGATTTTGGTCATCAATCACAATGCCAAGGGGATGGTGGCTAGAGTCGCTGTTTATCTGGTGGCCTGATTCTATCCTAACCAATACAGATTGCATAAAGAGAATTCAAACAGAAAAGGGAAAATTCCGCGTGAGCCAGAGACAAACAAGAAAACCCTGCTATGAAAGAATGCTTATAGAAAGATCACGTTGTATGGCATGTCTTTAGCATGTTTTTAAAAAGTGTTAAACCGGATAAGGGCCAAGGCATAGGGCCTCTCGTCACACCACAGGGCACACTAGTATTCTTTGAGATCTGCTCTTTATCAGGGAGGGTGGGCTGTGGCGATTCTCAAACCCCCGTGGTCTTCCCGGTCAATAGGGGACCTTACATAGAAATGCCCTCATCAGGACAGCAGTTGAGGCCAATGGCCCCAGTCATAAGAGAGGCCCTACAACTTCGTGTGGTCCGTCGTGTGACAAAGCCACAACGGGGCCCTGCAATCCCTTGGAAAGGTGGTGTCATACGTCTGCTGTTTTCTCTTCTTCATTCAGAGTCCCTAATGCTGTGCTTGAGATCACAAAATATCTCCCTGGGCCCTTGGAAAGCTTGGAAGCTTCAGAGACGGTTACCATAGAGTCTAATGGATAAACCAGCCCTAATAAATGAGAATAGGTGAGCATCTGCTGGGCTGGCAGGCAAGGGGGCAGTCACAGTCGTCTCTGCTCAGTGCCATGCATGTAGTGGACTTCTATCTAGTAATCTGGGAAATAGGAGAGAAGGCTATCGTCAATAAGAGTTGCCTTTTGGGAAAATTAGGGGAATAGATTTATGCCCAAACCTAAGGGGCTTACGCCCAAGCAAAAGGGGCCCATACTCCCTGAGTTATAGTCAATTAATATGGCCCTTCTAGCCACGGTTCCTGCAATGATAGACTACGGTTCTAGACTTCAAACACCTGTGGCTGTGGTCCCATCTTGGAGGGCATTCTCTACTAGGCACATGGACAGGAGTGGGGTGCTAGTGAGACCTGACCTTGGTGGAGAGTGTGGGCTGAGCCACAGCCTTGGCCTCATTGAGGGCATTCCTAAGCTCCCACCTTAGTTGAAGGTATGAATCAAGCCATACCCTTTGTTTCCTAGGAGACATCTTTGACTTTACCTTGGTAGAGGGTGGGTCTTGAGACCCCATCTTTTGAGAGGTATAACGGATGGTTCTAATCCACCATACACCACCTCAGCTGGAAAGTTAGACCTCTATTTTTCTGACCGAGCTTTGGAAGAATCAAGAAAATGGTGGCTTTGGGACATTTTTGGCTCTTGGCTCTGGAGGCTGCATTTGGCTCGCTTCTACCTGACCCTCAGATTTTGGCCTGAACAGCACCCTTCACCACAGGAGAGGTTTCCTCAAAGTTTCTTGAGTTTCTGAGCAGTTTCAGCAAATCCCAGAACCCAGGGAGGTGAGAGAATACACTTAAAGGAGGCCTGGGGAGCGAAATGGAGCAGAATAGCTTCTTGGAAGAGTTGGACATTTGGGAGATTCTCAATCTCCAACTCCTTGGGACTAGTCTGGTATTAATTCTTACAAAACAAATTATTACCACACTACCCCTTTAGGTGGAGAAGTTTGGGCCCAAACACAGGTATCCACACTACACAGAAGTCTCCGGCACTGTCTTATTTTCATTTTTCTAGGTAGAGGGCAGGTGGCAGCATCACTCACTTAATTTTTTTCCCTATGTGCCTGGCTAGTTAGTCCCATTTACATAGAACGATTCCATGCGGTGACAAACAATGCTAGGGAGTAGGTACCATCTTTATTGCACTGTAAAATAAAGAAGGCTCTATAAACCATATCACAATAAATGAAGAGCAAATGAAGTTGTTAGGGATTTCATTCTGCTGGGATCAACAGCCAATGTCTACGGAAGTCTCCGTCAAGAGCCCAGAAGACAGAGCGCATCGAGCAAACCTGTTGCAACAGGCCTCTTTAAATGGTGACAAAGCCAAGGTTTCCCTTGGAAGACTAAGCAGAGCCTAACTAGAGCCACAGTCTTTATTTCCATTGCCTTGTCTGCAGACAGAAGCTGAAGGAGGAAAAAGGAAGTCTAAACCGGGATCGATCCATTCAAATGGTGGTGTTGGTGAAGAATGTTGACTATACCAAGAATTGCCAACACCACTTGTCTGTCAGTTTGTCATATTGTAGTCGCATCTATGTTGCCATGATACTGCAAACTGTCACTGGAAAAATATTAAATGGAGCTAGAAGTTGAAAAGAATACACAGAGTCTCTGTACCAAAAAGAACTAGTCGACAGTCTACTATTTCAGTAGGTAGCATATGATCAAGAACCAATGAATGGTGCTGATGGAATAAGTTCAAACTACACAGAATGTACTAGCCAAAACCACAGCTCCAGGAATTGATGGAATACCCTTTGAAATGTTCAGAAAACCAAAGAAGCACTGGAAGCACTCACTCGTCTATGCCAGGGACTTTGGAAGACAGCGACTTGGCCAACTGACTGGAAGAGAGCCATATGTGTATCCATTCCAAAGAGAGGTGACCCAACAGGATATTCAAACTAGAATGATATAATTGATAGTGCACACAAGTAAAGTTTTGCTTAACATCGTCCAACAATGGTTGTAGCAGTACATTGACAGGGAACTGCCAGAAGTCCAGGCCAGATTCAGAAGGGGACCTTGAACATGGGGTATGTATGTCAGATGTATCTTGGCTCCACAAAGAGAATTCTAGAAAGATGTTTCCTTGTGTTTCATTGCCTATGGCAAGGCATTCAACTAGGTGGGCCATGATAAACTGTAGATGACCTTGAGAAGGATGGGAATTCCAGAACATTTCATTGTGCTTATTTGGAACTTGTACATGGCTCAAGAGGCCGTTGTGGAAACAGAACAAGGAAATAGTGAATGTTTTAAAATCAGGAAAAGTGTGCATCCAGGCTGTATCCCTCTCGCCATATTTGTTCAATCTATATGCTGAATAAATCATCAGAGCAGCTGGATCATATGAAGAGAGTGTGGCATCAGGATTGGAGGAAGACTTATTACAACCTGAGGTATGCAGATGATAGAACCTGGCTTGCTGAAAAGTGAGGAGGTATTGAAGCACTCGAAATGAAAATCAAGGATTGTATCCTTCAATATGAATTACAACTCAATGCAAGTAAGACCAAAATCCTCACAACTGGACCAATAAGTGACATCATGATAAACGGAGAAAACATTGAAGTTGTCAAAGATTTTGTCTTGCTTGGACCCACAATCAATGCTCATGGAAGCAGCTGTCAAGAGATCAAAAGATGTATTGCACTGGGTCAATCTGCTGCCCAAGACCTCTTCAGAGGACTGAAGAGCAAGGAGGTTACTTTGAGGACTGAGGTGCCTGGGACCTAAGTCATGGCATTCTCCAGTGCCTCATATGCCTGTGAAAGTTGCACGTTGAATAAGGAGGACTGGGGAAGAATTGGTGCATTTGAATTGTGGTGCTAAAGAAGAACACTAAAAGTCCCATGGACTGCTCACAAGACACACCAATTTGCATCGGAAAAAGAAAGGCCAAAGGGCTCCCGTGAGGCAAGGACGGCAAGACTTTGACTTACCTGCTTTGGATATATGATCAGGAGAGACCAGTCTCTGGGGAAGGACATCATATTTGGTAAAGTGGAGGGGTGGTGAAAAATAGGAAGGCCCTCAAAAAAGGTGGATTGATGCAGTGGCGGCCTCAGTGGGTTCAGGTCTAGGAACAATGGTGAGGATGGAGCAGGGCCATGCGGTGTTTTTCATGTTGTCCATGGGGGCGCTATGGGTTGGAACCAATGACTTGATGGCCCCTAACCACAACATGACAACATGTCACTGGCGTTTCAAGTGCCTGCAGGTTCAACCAAAGTGAACAGGTTTCAGCGGAGCTTCCAGACTAAGAAGAGACCACAAAGGAGGACTCGTTCCCCACTTCCGAGGAAGGAGCTGCTTAAAAGCTTATGCGTAGCTGCAAAACACCGCCAGATATGGAAAGTTCACACAGAGCAGCGGAACATGGTCAACTGCTCAAACACTGGGCTCAGACGTCAGAATAGTTCTGAGGATGGCGCAGGATCGGGGTGGTTTTGTTTTGTTGTACATGGGGTCACTGGGAGTCGGAACCAACTGGAGAGCACAGAAAAACAACAACAGCAGCAATGGATGGCCAGAAGAGCAACCAAATCCAGATTCAAAAAGAATACAATGGGTGATGGGGCCAGAGGGTAGAAGGGTGGGCATCAGGTTCGGAGAAGCTACTCAAGTCCATTGCAGGATCCCTGGCTTCTCAGCGCTATTGCTTCCTCAGAAGTTGTTCCTTTCTGCTCTCCTGTAAGTGCGCGTTCTTAGTCTCTGACTCCCCAGAACCGATCCCAGGTGCCTCTGGTTGCTAAGGACGATCATCTAGCTGGCTTTTGCCCAGGGCGCTAACAATACAGCCCCTGTGATGACAACCAGACAGAAGTAGACTGGGGAAAACACTGATTGAAAGGCAGAACCTCCCTCCCCACTTGGAGCTAACTCATGTCTTTCCGATCCCCGGAGGCATCTGCTAATATTCTGTTTCTCTTCTGGACTGGATTAACTGCAGCCTCATAAACAATCTCTCTCTCTCTCTCCAGCTGCCTTTACTTCTTGTTTTTGAACTTCGAAAAATCATAGCAACAAAGCTCAGAGGAAACACTAGCGCCTAGAATCAGACCGGCATGTGTTATCCTCTACCTCTGCCACTTGCTGGGCGGCTGCGGTTTTGAGCAGGTCACCTGACTTCAGCTTCCTCACCTGTCGAAGGTTCAGGTGGATTAAGGGGTGCCCAGGAATCCTCCAGGTGCACTTAATTATGTGAGAATTCATGTGCTTTGGGAGTAACTATGAGGCAGAAAGGTCTTCATTTTTCTCAGGGTTGAGGATGGAAGGCAGGGAAGAGTGTTCCACCTGCAGGAACAGGCATACCAGGTGTAGGGACAGGTGAAATCCATTAGAACTAGATAATAAAATATGGGAACGGATTATGTGGAGGTAGAATAAGGCTGAAGAGCACTGGGTAGCCCAGAGAGTTCAAGACCCCATGATTTAGCTCACTATCATAAGGGAAATGAGGAGCCAGTTTAGGGCATTGATTGAGGGAGCAACATGACTCATTTGTATCGCTCCCAGTTCACAGTTGGATGGACCTGAGGCTAAGAAAGGATGTGACTTGACCAGAATATCTGTTACATTGCCCATAGGACATAATTTTATGACTTGTTAACACTGTGAATTAGAAAAGTTATTTAAGCCCTACATCTGCCCCCTCACCACTCTGCCCAATTTTGGTGACAGAGGAGTGTGCAGGACCCGCCTCCATAACCGAATAGATCCAAGGGGCGCTTGTGTCATTGAGGGGTAAATAAGAGACCTCAGAGGAGATCAAGCAAGGGCTCACCTCTTCCGATAGAGA
This sequence comes from Tenrec ecaudatus, assembly GCF_050624435.1. Taxonomy (NCBI): domain Eukaryota; kingdom Metazoa; phylum Chordata; class Mammalia; order Afrosoricida; family Tenrecidae; genus Tenrec; species Tenrec ecaudatus. Next base: position 17,498,889 of record NC_134535.1, on the reverse strand, counting down.
CCAGAATAAGAATGAGATTGTCCTTTATTCTTTCACAGATTTATATGATCTTGAGCAAGCAAGCCATGGTAAGCTCATATATAACAGGGTGAGGTTGTATTAAAAGCATACATGTAACATGAAGGGGACAAGCTAGGGATATACATGCAACATGTAGGGGAGGCACTATAGGCATGCATGTGACAGGAAAGCACATACTACTTATCAAGATGGGCAGGCTCTAGAGTCAAGGTGGCAGCCTAACCTTGGTTGTCTCTGACTTGGCTTGACCTTAGATGCCTTTGAACTCATCTCCAGGTGAACAAACTCTGGTCCTTATCAGAAGGGAGTGGGCCCTGCTTAGGGTGGGACAGGCAATAGGGTCTAATTGCTTTTGATGGCAGATAACCTTTAGGTCAATAGCCTTCAAGCAGTTGACCTTCAAAAGTATAATAAGTGACCACCTGTTTGCAAACAGCATCTTACATTTGGTATTATTGGGGGTGGGGGCCACATTGAGAGGAATGACTTTTACTTAGGAGAATGTGAGTAGGACCCATCTCCAATCCAGGAATGTGAAGGTTCCCTCCGTGGGAGCGCTGGCCTCTCAGACTCCTTAAACCATTAGTATTGACAGTTTGTCCGCATACACTCTCTTCCTGTTTCTGTTTCCCATAGAGGAGAATCACCCAACTGGCCCAGTGGATGTGGATCTCCAAGCCAGTAAGCTGATATACCAGCGACCACCTGATCCACAACCTGGTCCTTCAACTTACTAACATAGGTCTTTGAGCGAGTCACATGGTGGTGTGCCTCATTCCACAAGATGGGGGCATTGAAGTACCTATGGGTTATTATGAGGATTAAATTAAACAATGGGTTTAGACCAGTATGGGGCACGTAGTGAGCGTTAGTTGGTATGGATATAGTTGGTAGGAATAGTGATATTATATTGTTTTGCAAATATATCATCACTTCTGGCAAAATTCATTAGCGGGGGAAAAAAACAGGGGTTCTCAAGAGCAGGTGGATTTATTCTGAGGATTAAAGGAGCTACATGTAAATTATGTGGAAATTTCCCCCTAAGAGTAAACACATAATTATTATTATCTCCGAGTTCCAGTGCAGACGCTCTTGCTGCTGCTTTACTCTATCTTCACAACACATCCTAAGCCCTGCCACCTGAGACAGGTGACTGGCTATACCGTGGCTATCCTTATGTGCTTGACAAATAATCCCATTCATGTGTATCTGTGTTGTTTTCACTCCTAACTAGGTCAGACACTGTGAGTATGAATTTTAGTTCTGGCACCAAGTCACCTTTCTGGAAGGAGTTAAAGTTGCCTAAACCTCAGTTTCTTCATTTGCTAGACAGGCGTGATAATTTATAGTTCAGAGTGGTGGTGAGGACAAAATGCACAATTTCAAAACTCACAAAAACCCAAACTCACTGGCACCTAGTCGGTTCTGCCCTCTAATGACCCCTCCAGAAAGAGTAGAACTAACCTGTGGGTTTCTAAGACAGCAATTCATTATTATTTTCAACAAATTTCTCTTTTTAGTATATATATATATTTAATTTGGGGGGATAGTATTTCAGTTTTATTATAAGAGGCCAAATGTAAGTGCAAGGTCTTTTTCTCATTAAACTGAAAATATGGAACGCTTCATGAATTGGTGTGCCATCCTTGCTCCCGGGCCATGCTAATCTTCTCTGTGCCCTTCCGATTTTAGTATATGTGCATCCGAAGTGAGCGTGTAAATGCAAATTTGATAAGACTATTGAAAATATAGGCATGATCGAGTATGTGGAACTCATTGAAAATGATAGAATACAATGTCTTGTTGGCGCCCAGCTATCATGAAAAAGAGTGTCGGGTTTTAAAGACTTGTCTCCACACAATCAGCCATCTCAGCTAAGTCCACATGGAAGAAGCACACCACCCTGTTGGATCCAAGGATTGCAAATAGTGAGATCCAACCCAGAGGACAGAATGGTACTAGTGCCTAAATTACAAGCATCGGTGTTCAGAAAGCTATGGGTGATCGCGGCAGTCCCAAATCCATTTGTAGGGTCGCTACATGGACTGAGTGCCCAATGCATCCCCAGTGCACAAAGAGGAGGAGCACTAGCAGCCCTGATATCAGCCGGCACTGGTAAGTGGGGTTTAGCAGCTGTCCTTGGGCTGGGAATGTAACACCTGTCATTTGTTCTCCCTTTGGGCCCAACGTGAATTTGTTCCAATATTTTAAAATTCTCCACTTTCCCTGAGACTGAGCTTTCTCTGATTTATATGTTCATTAATGCTGGTCCTTGTTTATTGTTTGGACTTGTTTTGTATGTTTCTCATGCAGATGAGGGGGACTCCCAGCCTGAGGCTATGCTGCTGCTGCTGTTGTTGTTGTTAGGTACTGTCGAGTTGGTTCAGACTGAGAGTGACCCTAGGTGCGACAGAACTCGACACTGCCCAGTCCTGTGCCATCCTCACACATTGTGCTTGTGTTTGAGCTCATTGGTGCAGCACCGTGTCGATCCATGTTCACTAGGTTCTTCCTCTGTTTCGCTACTGATGAGAGCAATAAAGAACTACCTTGCAAGATGCGAACTGTCTTGTAAGACGATGAGTGATGAACACGAGCAACTCCATCTTGAAAGAACATGAAAGTCCTTCAAGGCCCAGCAGAAACGCTGAGTCACAGCAAAGAAGTGAACTAGTGGACTAGGAGCCACCCCAGAAAGTCTGGGGGACCCTGATAAGACCCAGAATGACATCAAATGGCCAGCTGAACTGCCTATGTAAACCCGGGTAGAGAATTCAGAGAGGTAGGAACCAAGGAGGCATCAACTCCTGCTCTCTCCAACTCTACCCGGGGTGAGTACACTGATGAAGGCAATGCTTAACGGGACTATGATGCTGAATTAATTGTGTGTTACCCTCATAGTAAGAATTTGAGTTAGTGTTAAGATTGTTAGATTGTTTGGTATGCGTTTGCAGTGAATAAACTGAGCATTCAAAAATGTCAAATAGCTTTAAGTAATTATTGATCGTGCCGCTCGTGACAGCTACCCCATGCACTGTACGATGTCCTTTCCCAGGGACTGGTCTCCCGATAACATGTTGAAAGATGGTGAAGTCTCACCATGCTCGCTTGAGGCCATAATGTCTCCCAAGTATTCCCAGTCACATTGCTAATTTATTGGAGCTTAAGTTCTCAGAACTAGGTTTTCAGAAGGCTACAGTTTACAATGAAAGCCCTTCATCAACTTTTTGGGTTTCTTTATTAAATACTTTTATTGGGGGCTCTTACATCTCTTATCACAATCCATTCAGTCATCCATTGTGTCAAGCACATTTGTACATATGTTGCCATTATCATTTTCAAAGCATATTCTTTTAACTTGAGCCCTTGATATCAAATTCTCATTTCCCCCCTCCCTCCTGAACCCTTGATAAGTTATAGATTATTATTTTCATATCTTACATTGTCCTCTGTCATCCTTCACCCACTTTTCTGTTGTTTGTGCCCCTGGGAGGGAGTTATATATTGATCCTTGCGATCGAGTCTTCCTCTCTCCCCCCACCTTCCCCTTATCCTCTTGGTATCTCTATTCTCATTGTTGGCCCTGAGGGGTTTATCTATGCTGGATTCCCTGTGTTTCAGGCTCTTGTCTGTGGCAGTGTGCATGTTCTGGTCTAATCCAATTTGTAAGGTAGAATTGGGGTCATGATACTGGGGGAAAGGAAGCACCACAGAGCTAGAGGAAAAGTGTATGTTTCATCAGTGCTATACTGCACCCTGACTGGCTCGTCTCTTCCTTGTGACCCTTCTGTAAGGGGATGTCCAATTGTCTACAGATGGGCTTTGGGTTTCTGCTCCATGCCCCTCCTCCCCATTCACATTGGTATGATTTTGTTCTGGGTCTTAGATACCTGATACCTGAACCCATGGACACCGCATGATCACACAGGCCAGTGTGCCTCCACCATTCCAGAGTCTGAATTGAATGCAGCCTCCGTTGAATTCTTTCTAACCATCAAGAGGTAGTAAGTTGTATGTTTGAAAGTGGATTGCTCCCACTGCCCTAGATTGAAGGGACAGCAGAGTACTTAGGAATTTGCCTGAGTGTGCTCTTGATGAAACTTGAGGTCCTAGGGTTCACATGGTCAGGAGTTATACCCTGGAGTGCCTTAATCCAAGAGCCCTGACCAACCTTGTACATGCTTCTATCTGCAGAAATGTACCTATCCCAATCATGGTCTTTGTCCTGCTTCAGTAGTCCCGCCTATAACCGTGAAGCATTGATCTACCTCCAAACACGATTTTGTGACAGTGTGCTTTGTTCTCATCTCCTATTTCAGTGACCTCATTTTTGAGAATCTTTGGACACCATTCTGGCCTAGTGCTGGCAGGAGCCTTCATCCGCAGGAACTGACTTTGCCTGTCTATGTCCTGTTTAAGATGATGGCAACAGATGTGCTTGACTCCATGGATATATGTATGGATTATGATAAGAACGCCCCCAAAATAAATAATTTAAAAGACTTAATAAATATGTCTCTATAAATTGCATTTGCGGTCCTCCTGATGCAAGGGGCTTAAGTGGAGAGCAAATGCCTTGAGAATGATTGGGGCAGGGAATGTATGGATGTGCTTTATACAATTGATGTATGTATATGTATGGATTGTGGTAAGAGTTGTTTGAGTCCCTAATAAAATGTAAAAGAAGAAAAGAGAAAAAAATGATTAGGGCAAAGACTGTACAGATGTGCTTTATACAATTGATGTATGTATATGTATGAACTGTGAAAAGAATTGTATCAGCCCCAATAAATTGTTAAAATAAAAAAAATTGCATTTGCGTTTGGAGCCTATTTTTCTTCTAGAACCCGAATGATGCAGAGCATGAAAATCGTCCCAAAATCGTGACTGGCAGCAGGTCATTCATCACTGTCGCGGGCAGGGCTACAGCAGCAGGAGAGGGACATGATGGGCAGACAGCCACGATGACAGATTAGAAAAACTCACGAGAGTTCAGGACCCTCAGAACTAACTGGATGACAAATAACAACAGCAGCAATAAGAACAAAAAAATTTCTCACTGAACTGAAGTTTGAAATCTGGGTTGGGTGGGGGGATCCTTTCTTGCCTCTCCTGAATGTGGGTAGCCCCAGGCATCTCTTGATGATCCCTGGCTTGTAGATGCCTCTTCATGTTGCCCTCTTGTCTTTATATACACCTCTCTTCTCTTGTTTAAGGAAACTCAGATGGGATTAGGAAAACACCCTCATTGAAGTTCATTTACCTGGTTACTATCAGTTCAAAAACCTTATCTGCAAACAAGATCACATTCACAAGTGCTAGAGCTTAAGGTTTAATCTTTTCTTTTTTTTTTAAAGCAACACACTTTAGTCCGTAGCAGGTGGCCTGATAAAAGCTATTTCCATTCTCCACCTGAGTTCAAACGGATAAAGATCCCATCACTGCTATCTTGTCCACCTCACAGTGACCCTATAGGACAGAGCGTTTCCATGGCTGTGAACCCAAATGGGAGCAGATTAAAAACTTTCCCTGGCTTTGAGTTGATTCCAACTCAGAGTGACCTGATAGAATGGGGGAACCTGCCTCTGTGAGTTACCTAGATTGTAACTCTTTGCAGGTGTAGAAAGCCTTGTCTTTTCCCCAAGGAGTGGCTTGTGGCTTCAAATGTCAGACCTTGCGGTTAGCAACCCAACACATAACCATTATGCCACCAGGTGTCCTCATAGAAGCAGATGGCAGGAAAAGGATGCAGCTGCAGGAGTTGGCAGCCTCTTCTCTTTCCTGCAGAGTGACTAGGGCGTTTGAACCCCTGACCTATGATTAGCAGCCCAAAGCTTAACCCACCCACCAGGCTACTGTAATTTTCCTGGAGATGATGTAGAGAGAGGCACACATATTCACTAAAGCTACTTGGAGAGTGAAGTTTAAGGTCCATGGGAAAATGGGCTTGTGAAGACATAATTAATCTTACCAGAATTAATCTTACTTATAGATTCATCATGCCTGGTAGTGAAAAATAGGAAGACCTTTAGCAAAATGGACTGCTGGTGGCTGCAAGAGTAATCTCAAGAAGCGCAAAGATTGTGAAGATGGCTCGAGATCATTGCAGCCAGGATCAATATGAGTGGGGGCTGACGAGCTGGTGCTTACCAGCAACAATACAGTCATAGGCAGAGATAGATATGTTTGAGCTTCCTTGCTAAAGGTTTGTTCACGTAAAGCCTATGTAAGAAGGAGCAGGGAATGCCTGCTTCCTGGAAATTCCCTGGATGATAAAGAGAAGGGAGCGAGGATTAAGAGGCTTGGTTCTGTGTTAGGCAGGGTTCTCTAGAGAAACAAAACCAGGACACTTTATATATATATATATATATATATGGAATACAACAGCTAATTAGTCCACACAGCAGTACAGAGAGCTCAGTTCAACTCACGAGGGTTGCTCTGTCCAGGTCAAGGAAGCAGACAGCTGAGTCTTCCCTAAGGCAATGCAGGCAGAGTCAGTCCACAGGCAACAAACAGCAGGGTGAGTCACCAAGTGTCAGCAGCTCAGGAGCTTAGCAAAGTTGTCCGGGATGGGATATGCAAGATGACATGATCCACCAGCCTCAAGCTTAAGCGATGTTCACACCAGCAGCATGGCAAAGCAGGTCTTGAAGGAACCTCAAGCTCTAGCAATGTGATCACTGGTTAGCTGTCCCACAGGTAGTGAGTGTAGCTCACAAGTTGAGGCAGAGAATTAACCAAAGCAACCACACACTGGTCCAATCACCAGAGAACAAAAGATCAAGGGGTGGGCCTTGCCGAGTCATTTATCTCCTTGCCCTCCAATCAAACTTCAACCTGATTAATCCCACAGGCTCCTATTGGCCAGGTTCGCACAATAAACCTACCTATCACAGGTTCATTTCCCCAAGTCTCACATTAGATAAATCATTCTTCCTCTGAAAGAGAAGTAAGGGGCAGAGAGGCACAGAAATATTACTCTAATGCCAACCCCATTGCACGAGACACGAAGAGCAGAGGAAATTAATTTCTCTACTAAGAACCCACAAGACTTGGCATGTGATTGCTTCTTTCCCCTTTATAGAACTTCATGGCACCACACCTTGGTCATGCTCAGCAAGCTCCTTCGGTTCATTGGTTTATCAAGCCCTTGTCCATTTTATGGTCTTCGAGATGGCTCTGTGCCTAAAATGTCTATCAGTCTCATTCTTCAGGTCTTAGTCCAAGTGTCACCTCTGAATGAATTCTCCCCCTAATAACCTTTCTTAAAACCACCACCTTGATTACTCTCTGATCTGCAGTTATCTTTTGAACTGTATTTTTGTGCTATTCTCTACTTCATTCACATACAAAAATAAATCTCTCAACACACGTGGCCTGTAGTAGGCATTCAATAAAAACTTGTTGAGTTCATGTTGAGAAAAAAAAACCCCAAACTAGACATCTAGCAACTAGATGCTTTGAGCCAACTAGATCTTGAGTCCCAGTTAGAGAATTAGCTTTGCATCAGTCTATTCTGCTATAGAAAATATGTATTAAGATACCCAAGCATAGAATCATCCCTGCTTCCTAACATACTTTGACACACATGAGGTCACCATGAGTCAAAGGTGGCTCAGTGACAATTCACAAGAGCAAGAGATTTATGATCATTGCTTATAAGACTACATCAAGGCCAGAGGGAAAATATCAGGGGTGGTGGTCTTACTAGTCTTTAAGATATCAGGAAAGTGTGGAATCTCAGGAAACATCTGACAATTGTTACAGAAATCTTCAGGACCATGGTGAGTGATTGAATGTCTAGAGGAAATTAAAAATCTCATATCCGAAGGAGTCCACAAATCACATTGCTGTTTACAAAGGAGCTCTCTCTCTCTAGCAAGCTGTCCACCCATCCATTCATTATTTTTATAACCTGTTTTCATTTTTGTTGCAGACATTCAGAGCAGGACATAGCAATTCAGCGATTTTGACAAGGCCAATTCACCGATGTTGTTTACAGTCTTCAAGGTGTGCAACCATTCTCCCCCTCATTTTCCAAATCGTGGTCTCCCCATTAACACAATGTGTTCCAGTACAGACAGCGCTCGGCAAGCTATATGCTTAATGTAATCACAATACTCAAGGCACACATCCTTTAAGAGTGAAGCTCAATGATCCTCGAGTTTACGGAGCCCTGGTGGAATGGTGGTTAAAGCATTCGAGGTTTGAACTAACAAATGCCCTGCTGAGAAAGCTGTGGCTGTGTGCTTCCCTAAAGATTCCCACACAAACCCACTGCCTTTGAGTCCGTTACAACACATAGCAACCCTGCACAGGATTTCAGAAGCTGTAAGTCATTACAAGAACAGAGAGCCTCATCTTTCTCATGGAAATCAGCCAGTGGGTTTGAACTACTAACCTGTTCTTAAAAGTCCGCTGCTTATCTAACAGGGCCAGCAGGGCTCCTATAGACCATAAAAATTATAGCCTTGGAAAACCAATGAGGTAGTTCTACTCTGCCCTCCAGCAAGACCAGGAACCAGGATTGTCTAGACAACAGTGGGTTCCTTCTTCTGGCATTATTTGGTTTAAACGGGACTTCAGGGCACATTTTGTTTGCACCATGTGTTAGTCCAGGTTTGACTAGAGAACCAGATCCAGGGACACTCACATGTGTGTAAGAGAAAGCTTTATATTCAAGAGCAATTGTGTATTGAGAAAATATTCCAGCTCAGTCAAGATCAAGTCCATCAGTCTGTTATTAGCCCATATCTCTGATACTAGTCCATAAATTCCTCTTTAGACTCACGCAGCACGTACAATGATGCCGAGTGCAGGAAGATCACAGGCCAGTGGTGGATCCAATAGAAGTGGAAGCATCTCAGAGCTGGCGTGGGTCTCCACGGGCCTCCTCCAGCCTCAGGGCTCTGGCTGCCATCAGCGTAGTTCCTTGTGGCTTGTCAACAGGAAGGTGAAGCCGAGAGAGAGAGAGAGAGAGAGAGAGAGAGAGAGAGAGAGAGAGAGAGAGAGAGAGAGAGAGAGAGAGAAGAGAGAGAGAGAGAGAGAGTGTCCCACCTCCAGGGAGGAAGACAGGAGTTCCCAGAATCCTCAGGAGAAGGCCACGCCCACACAGAGGCATCTTTGGCTATGACCTGATTGACAGGCTACATAGTCCCCTTCGCTCAAGTTGACAGGAGATGATGTAAGTGCCACAGGGCGTAGAGATGACCTCTGTCTAATGGTTGTAGGGGTTTCTCTGGCCTCAGTGGCTCCAGAAAATTTGGATTCCCAACAATTTGAAATTCCATCGTTAACTTTTCAATCCATCCTTCAAGTCTCTCTCTCTCTCTCTCTCTCTCCTTTTCTCTCTCTCCTCTCCCAACATTTATGCAAATTTCTCACATTGGTTGACTCTTGCTGTCATGGATGCTGGGATAGGGAGTCCACATTCGCAGGCTTCTGGCCCTTATGAAATTTGAAAAGCACATGAAAAGAGGTGGAGCACTGGGTTACAGGCAGTTACCTGGCACAGAGCCTCAGAGTGAGAGGTTGGAGACAGCACATCCACTCTCTTTGCTTGCAGAGATGGTAAATATCACGATTATTTATTTATTTTGCCATATACGGGAGATCAAAGAGAGCAAGCAAGTGAAGAGGGTGGGAAATCACACCAAGAGAAGGCAACCTACATTAAGAGCCCCCAAGAGCAGAAGCCCACAGAGGCAAGGCCCTTCCTCCAGAGCCGACCGAGCAAGGCTTCCCTGCAGCCAGAGCCCTGAATTTGGACTTTGAGCCTCTGAAGCAGCGAGAAAACAACTTTCTATTCTGAAATAAAGCCACCCACGCGTGTGGCTTCTGTTATAGTAACACTAGGCAACGAAGACACCCTTGGGTTGATATCAGTCTGACAGAATGATCTTGAGGAAGGAGGACTGGCTCGGGTCTTATGGGGCTCCACTTGTTTTATGCTTAAGATGCTGTATATATTTATAAGAAATTGTATAAAATGATTAAGTTTTATTTGGCATAATTTCCTTTCATATGTAACAGTTTACAATTAAAAATATTTTATTGTGGGCTCGTACAACTCTGATCACAATCCATATGTCAAGCCCATTTGTACATTTGTTGCCATCATCATTCTCAAAACATTTGCTTTCTACTTGAGCCCTTGGTATCAAGTCCTCATTTCCCCCCTCCCTCCCCGCCCTCCTCCCTCATGAACCCTTGATAATTTATAAATTATTATTCTTTTGTCATATCTTACACTGTCCGGTGTCTCCCTTCACCCACTTTTCAGTTCTCCCCCAACCCCCAAGGAGGGGGTTATATGAAGATCCTTGTGATTGGTTCCCCCTTTCTACCCCACCTTCCCTCCACCCTCCTGGTATCGCTACTCTCATTATTGGTCCTGAAGGGTTTAGCTGTCCTGGATTCTCTGTTTCCATTTCCTATCTGTACCAGTGTACATCTTCTGGTCCAGGCAGATTTGTAAGGTAGAATTGGGATCATGATAGTGGGGAGGAGGAAGCATTAAAGAACTAGAGGAAAGTGATATGTTTCATTGGTGCTGTACTGCACCATGACTGACTCATCTCCTCCCCACAGTCCTTCTGTAAGGGGATGTTCAGTTGCCTACAGATGGGCTTTGGGTCTCCACTCTGCACTCCCCCTCATTCACAATGATATGATTTTCTGTTCCTTGATGCCTGATACCTGGTCCCATTTATACCTCATGATCACACAGGCTGGTGTGCTTCTTCCATGTGGACTTTGTGGCTTCTCAGCTAGATGGCTGCTTGTTTATCTTCAAGCCGTTAAGACCCCAGACCTGTATCTTTTGATAGCTGGCCACCATCAGCTTTCTTCACCACATTTGCTTATGCACCCATTTGTCTTCAGTGATTGAGCGATTGATTGTATAGGGAAGGTGAGCATCATGGAATGCCAGTTTAATAGAACAAAGTGTTCTTGCATTGAAGGAGTCCTTGAGTAGAGGCCCAATGTTCATCTGCTACCTTAATACTAATCCTACAAATTTACGCACATAGATTTATTGCCCCATCATCATATAAAAATATATTTACATATGTACAGGCCTGTATTTAAACCTCTATAAATGCCCTTTGCCTCCTAGCTCTTTCCTCTATTTCCTTTGACTTTCCTCTTGTCCCACTATCATGTTCAGTCTTCATTTTGGTTTCAGTAATTTCTCTTGGTTACATTGCCCTTGATCAAGCCCTCCAGGCCTCCTGCACCCTCCTCACCATTGATTTTGGATCATTTGTTATTCCCTTGTACAGTGTACAATTTTTAAAAGTTAGCTAATTTGTTGAAGCCTAGTTTTTAGCCTTATAGATTTTTTAATAATGAAAAGTTGAGGAATTTTCATTATAAAAATATAGCAGAGAAAATTTAGCTTAGTTTTTGTTAGGAATCATGTAACTTACACATGCACCTATATGGAGACTGGCTTTAGTTTACAAGAGCTATCTGTTGAACAGAGGCAGAGATGCCGAAATCAGCCCAGGGTTCTGAGCAAAGCCAATGCTTCGTTGACCTCGTGGGGCTTGAGCTCACGCTACGCATCTGAAACCTGATGGGGAATGTTGTGTGAAATGAAGTTTGGCCACATGCTGGTGGGCTACAGAGGATGATTTTAGGAGACATCTCCAGAAGAACTGAGGAAGTGCCTGTCAGAACAGTTCCCAGAAAAAGGATCTAGTTGTGGAAGCTAGCGTTCCCAGACTGGAGGCATTCAGGAAAAAGTAACGGCCCCTTTGAACAGGGGACGAGAAACCACCCACAAATTTTTCTTTGGGGGCTGGGTGATCTCAGAGGTCATGCTGAGCCCTGATGTTTTCCTCTTTTTCTGAAACGCCATAGGTTGCATTGAAAATTCGAAAATTCGTACTTTGCTATTTGTCAGCAGTTCAAAACCACCAGTCACTCCTTGGGAGAAACACGAGGCTTCCTACTCCCATTAAAGCTTGGCAGTCGCAGAAACCCACAGAGGCACGTCACTCGCTGTCCAACAGGGTCGCTGGGAGTCAGAAACCTCTCCACCGATGGCCTTGACGCTGTTTGGTGTGTGTTCCGGGTAATTCACTTTCACGGGGTCTCCCAGTGTTGCTGTGAATGGGAGTCAACTTGACCTTCTCTGAGACTCCCTTGCATCTCTGAGTACAATTCTACTGAGCCTGTCACGTGACGGGGGGGGGGGGATTCCATGTGTGTGCAAAGCACGATGAAGAGACTACTCCGCAGCACGAAGATACACTGGACCGCACTGACATTGCTTCTGGAGCTCCTGGGTGTTGCAAACGAGTCGGACGCTCAGCTGCCCTCGGAAAGACTGGAGCTTTGATTCCACCCAGAGACAGCTTGGTAGGGAGGCCTGGAGTCTACTTCCAAAAACTCAGCCCCGGAAAGCCCCCAGTACAATTCCACACTGACATACACGGGGTGCCTTCAGTCAGGGTGACGCAATAGCATCCTGTTCCCCTTGCTGCCCTGAGGCTGCTGCTCGGCTGGAATGCTCGGACCGAGTAGAACGCATGGATCAACTCTGCCTCCAAAGCTGTGGGTCGGACGGAATGCAAACCAAATGCTCACGGAAACACCGTGATCCAACAGGTGATAGAAATCCACAGCCAACCATCCGTTTCCACACAGGTGAGGGACTCTGCCCTTCTATAGCTCTCTCTGCTTTTTCTTTTCGGGGCCCTGGGGCCCTGGAGGTGTCGGGGTTACACTCTGGGCTGCTATCGGCAAAGTCTGAAGTTGGAAACCGCTAGCAGGAGGAAGCCTGGGCTGTCTGCTCCCAGACGCGATTACAGTCTTGGAAATCACAGAGGCAGTCCCACCCCGTCCTATAGGGTCATATGAGTTGGCATCGACTCCATGGCAGTGAGTGCTCTTCTTTGCCTATTTCTTCCCTGTTTTCTCAATGGCCTTCACTTTGTCCAGCAGCTCTGGGGTCTGTTCAGTGGGTTCTGAGCTCCCTCTAGAGGTCATAGAGGGAGTGTGCTGAGCATGACCGGACTATGACTTTCTGTCTGCCTTCACATTGAACTTTTCTGTATTTTATCTTTTGGAACTCGTTGTCCTTACGAGTTAGGATCAGCAGTTTGAAACCACCAGCTGCTCTGCAGGAGAAAGGTGAGACGTTTTACCCCTGTAAAGAGTTATCCTCTTGGAATCCCACAGGAGCAGTTCTACCCTGTCCTACAGGGTCGCTCTGAGTCAGAATTGACGTGATGGCAGGGTGCGAGTGAATTGAGGGTCTTATGTTGAAATGACTTATCATTATCCTGTTATTTGATTTTTAGTTATCTCATTTGTTCTCTACTATCTTCTCTGAACTTTGATGAATAAAGTATTTGTTGTGATTCTGTACTTCTGATTTATTAGTTTGTCAGTCTTAATTGCTTTATTTGTGGCTATTACCCTAGAGATTAAAACATGCATTTTTATTTACGTGGCCTACTTTTAACTTAGTTCTTTGCCACTTCATAGTTTTGCCTTGCCAGGCCCCTCCCACAATTGAATTCTGTTTAACCATTAGATAGCATCTGTGTGCTTGGTTCATAAATTTTCCTCGCAGATAATATGTATCTTACAAGACTTGGCCGTTATTGCAAATTCAAATGGTCAGTACTCATTTACTTTTATCCAGAGAGCTAAACTTTCTGATTCTCTCCATTTTTCCAGCTGTTTTTTTTAAGTATTTTTATAGAGATCTAATCAACAGACCATACAATTCTATAGTGCATTCACATTAAAGTGGGTTATGCAATCTTCACCTTAATCAGTTATGAAACATTTTCGCCCTTCTTATCTCCATTGCCGCTGACCCCATTTCCCCCACACTCACCTCTCCGTGCCCTGCTCCAACCTCACTGCTACTGAGTCCATGTTGATTCATGGTGACCTTACAGGACGGGATAGAAATGCCCCGGTGAGTGCCCAAGACTGCACGCACCTCTTTACAGGAGTAGAAAGCCCCATCTTTTTCTGGTCCATGCCCCCAAGTAATTATTAATCCACTTGCTGTCTTTGTAGCTTTTCCCACCAATTGTTTATATATATCTTCTATCATGTTTCCAGATTAGCAGAATTCCATTTATTATTTTTTTGTAGCTCACATGGGCTTGTACAAATTTGGGGACAATTTTTTTCACCTGAAAGCATCTTTATTTTTCTTTCATTTATGAAGTACATTTTTCTGAGCATATAATTCTAAGTTGATACATTTTTATTTGTGGCCTATTAGCATTTTGAAGATATAATATTATTTTCTAGTTTCTATGGTTTCTTTTGAATATTCATATTTTAGCCCTCTAAAGTCAAGATCTATATTTTGGCATCTAACATGACTTCCTCTTTGTCTTGGTTTCATTTGTTTGACTACAAGGTGTTTGCTTCTGCATTCTTCTTTTGTAATTCTGCTTGCAGTTTGCTGAACTTCTTGAATCGATAAATTGGTGTCTTATTGGATTCTGAAATGCTCAAAATTATGTCTTTAAGGGGTTTTCTTTTCCCCTGTCATTTTCTTTCTGCGACTCTAACTTTGCATATCTGTATCATTAATATGGTGCCAAATAAGAAATACTTCTTTCTCAGCTGTAGCCCTTGAATTTAAAGCTGAAACTCCGTAGTCTGAGAAAATGCAGATGACTGTAATCTCAAGGTTACAGGACTGGTGGTCTTTGGACTTTGCTTCTGATCTCTTGCTTTGGCAATACCCAATCAATGGTGACCCAGGACTACCACATATTTGCTATTGTAATGCTCGCTTTGCTTATTTGTGAAATGTATTATTCGGGCAGGCCCGGTTCTGCCTGTGTGAATGAGTGTTATCAACGTCTTTCTTATCCCCGACCCTCATTGTCCATGTAAACAGTCTTTAGTCACCTTAGCTTTTAATATACACACACGCCAATATATCCATGCACTGCGGTCTGAAAGGCTGGCATCAACATGAATCATTTCCTTTTCTCAACAGTGTCTTTCTTACTCAATGTCCATTGACAGGTACAGTTAGTTTAAACCATAATAGCTTATCACTTGATCTTCCTTTTGACCCATGTTAATGCTGTCTCAGGTTGAACAAAATCGGAGGGGGTAAATATTCATGAATTGAGCCTTCAGTGAATCCCCTTGGACCACAGACCAGAGATGTGACTCGCCTTGCAATCATTGGATGTGCGTTGGAAAGTGAATTTTTGCAGATGAGTTGAGGTTAAATTTTAACACCATTTTAACCTAAGTGCATTTGCAATATTACCATCCGGCTGTGACCTGATTGACAGGCTAACCTCCATCCCTACACTTTTATATATCTTAAAGTTGACATCAAATTATGAACCTACCACACCACAACCCCTTAATCGTGAGCATTTGTCTATGAGTTCCTTGTTCCCGTAACAAGGAACCAAGTATAGAAGTAGGGTGTCCTGGGGGAATGGTTGATGTTAGAACACAGGAAAGAAGGATGGAGGCTGAAGTCATATCTGACCTCTGCCTTGTGGTAATAAGAAGCCCAATGAGGTCATATCTGGCTGCCACCTTCCATGCCGTTTACTGCACTTTCTTCTGGCTCCCTTGGGGTGACTTTGAACTGCCAGTTCTTCTGTCTGTAACCCAACACTTAACCATTTGTGCCACCCCCACCCCCACCCCCCGGTGATTCCTTCTGCACCACAGAGCTGAAAAAATGGATGTGGAAGCCCCAGGTGAAGTCACCAGATTTCCATTGTTCTTTTTGGATTTAATAGCATTTCTTGAATAATACTTCTCAAATTGTTGTGCACTTTGGACATTTTCCAAAGTATTTAAGTGCTTGTTTTGGCTCTTGTGTCCAGTTTCCTTGTTGCCTTTTGAGAAGAGAACTTGGCAACTCTTCTTCACACAACCATTCCCAAAGTATCATTCTTAATTAATTCCATTTTCATTAATTGAGGCTCACTTTGGCGAGCACAGAGACTGGCCAGCACAAGCAAAGGTATCAGTTCAAGGATAGTTAGAGAAGAGTGGGAAGGTTCTAGAAAATAGTAATAGTACTGGAGAGAAGCAGAAGGGCTCTGAATTTGAATGAACACATGTGTTGTCCTCGATCTCTGGACCAAGAGGCACCTATGCAAACAGAACGAGGGACTACTTACTTCATGGCTTAAATTCCGGAAAGGTGTGTGTCACAGTTGTATCGTCTTGCTATACTGATTCAGTCTGTATGCTGAACAAATCATCAGAGAAGCTGGATTAGATGAAGAAGAATGCAGCATCAGGATTGGAGGAAGGCTTGTGAACAACCTGAGACATGCAGATGACACAACCTTGCTTGCTGAAAGTGAGGAGGACTTGAAGCACTGTCTGATGAATCATCAAAAACTGTAGTCTTCAGTAGGGATTACAACTCAATGTAAAGAAGACCCCAGTCCTCACAGCTGGTAACATCATGATGCATGGAGAAAAGGTTGAATTTGCCAAGAATTTTGTCTTTCTTGGATCTACAATCAATGCTCAGGGAAGCAGCAGTCAAGAGATCAAAAGATCTTTGGGTAAATCAGCTGCATAAGACCTCTTTAGAATATTGAGGAGCAAGGACGTTACTTTGAGGACTAATATCCGCCTCACCCACATCATGGTATTCTCCATTGCTTCATAGGCATGTGAAGTTGGACATTGAATAAGGAAGACGGCATTTGAATTGTGGTGCTGGAGAAGATTCTTGAAAGGATCATCGATGGCTCAAAGGACAAACCCATCTGTCTGGAAGAAGTGCTGCCCAAGTGCTTCTTAGCGGCAAGGACAGCGGGACTTTGCCTTAAATACTTCGAACATGTTGTCAGGAGTGACCTACCTCTGGAGAAGGACTTCATGCTTGGTAAAGTAGAGGGGCAGGGAAGGTCCTCAAAGGGCTGGATTGACACTCTGGTTATAACGAAGGGCTCAAACCAGGGACATTTAAAAGGATGGCACAGGACCTGGTGACGTTCCGTTCGATTGTGCATAAGCTTGCTAGGGGTCAGAAATGACTGGATGCCCCTAATAACAACAACAACGTCACTGACTGGATCAACTACATCACTTCCTGTGCCTCAGTCTCAATTTTCTAATCTGCAAAAATTATGAATTTACCATGTTTCCATGCAAATAATACATGCATTATGTTTGGGTTTGTTTGTTTCTTTGTTTGCAAATTACAAGACCCCTTCTTGCCTTAGTTTCCTAAGCACGCCACATGCATGTGCACATCAGCTATGTGGGTGCATCGTATGTGAAACACCCTATAGATGATAGGGAATGCGGCATATCCCAACTCTCCTGGAATGAATCACCCATGGGTGCCAGGGTAATGTTAATGAAATGACCCAGAGTGAGGGAACAAAGTTCATTAGCTAAAGAGACTCATTCGAGTTTGGCCATTCTCCATGAGAAGCTGCTGCCAGGTGTGATTGGACATACGGATTTTTGTTGGGTTTGAACTTCCCAAACACATTGAATATTTAACTACTCTGGTTAAAAACTAACCCTGACTTCAGGCTTAGGGTGACAGAAAACTAAATATTGAGAGAAATCAATTCAGCAAACCCTCTATGCCAGTGCTTCAAAAGCCAAGCTGATACGAAAGGAATAACTCAAGTAAGCTGACCAGCAAAAGAACCTCAATGCCCAGGGACGCAGGAAGGACTCTCTCCATGGCCAACGCTGGTAAGTGTTCTCATGACTGTCTATCAGAGTGAAAGATCCATTAGATTAGTTACAACACTTTCTAAAGCTTTTGTCTTTTTCCTAGACATAATCCCCCACCCCTTTTTTTAAGGATCCCTGGTGGCATGGTGGTTATGCAACGGCCTGCTCACCACAAGGTCAGCAGTTTGAAACCACGAGCCACTCTGGGAGAAAGATGAGCCTTTCTATTCCTGTATTAGAAACCCAGAGGGGAAGTTCCACCCTGTCGTACAGGGTCGCTGTGACTCAGAATCGACTGGATGGTAGTGAGCTTAAAAAAATTTTTTTCTATTGGAAGAATCCTGAAAGACAATGTTCCACAAGCCTGGGTGTGAAGAAAGACATTATTAATCCTGTCAATTAGATAATGCAAATAGAAGGGAATCGTAAATGTGGCAGCCAACTTGGGGCCAAGATCCTTGCTTTCCAAATGGAATGAATACCAAATTATTCCAATCAACCAGGATCATTCGGATCTAAATAAAGGAAAAGACGGGCAATAACAAAATGCATTTCTCTTTGATTTTTAACTGAGCATTGAAGACAGAAACTGTAATACTCAGAATCTAAGTTAACTAGATGCATAAATGATTGCTCTGTATAACATATTGTAGTCTACCTGTTCTTGGACTCTCCGCTTCTGCCGTTCTCTGTCTTGATTTCATCTCCTTTTGCCTCTCATCGTCATGTGTTCATGGTTTGTTGCCTTCGGTTGTTTCCTGTTTCTGGCAATCTCTCTATCCTAGGAGTTCTTGGTGTCTTTACTCATTATAGTTCCAGTTCCCCTTACCTTTCTTAGTAGACAACCGGTGGTAATCGATCATTCTATTCTTGATCAGAGGCTGGCCAACTTCGGTTGTATGTGGCTCTTCCGGTAAGTACATGTGGCTCTGAAGGGAAATTGAAACCATGTAAAGGATGTTATTCTTTTATGATGGATACATGTATTTGTGGTGATTTTAATTTATTAAAAAAAATATATATGTAGCTCTCAAATAATGATTAAATTGTTAGAAGGGACAGGATTGGCTCTTCTGTCTCAAAAGTTTGCCCACACCTGTTCTTCGTGACAGCTGTTTGAAGCCACCACGTCCGCGAGGGCTCACAGCCATGCTGCATGAAATAGAACGAAACATTATCTGATCCTTCATCATCCTTGCAATGCTTCCATGTAAGCCCCTCGTTGCAGCCACTGTGTCAATCCCATTGTTGCAGTCACTGGACAGTTGTCTGCTTTTTCACAGACCTTCTGCTGTACAAGGCTTGATGGTCTTCTGCAGGGCATGGCTTCTGAGAGCATGTCGAGAGTCTATAAGATTGAGTCTTAACATCCTTGCTTCGAAGGAGCATTCTGACTGTACTTCCTCCAAGACAGATCGGTTTGTTCTTCTAGAAGTGCTTCCAACACTATAATTGAGTGCATCCATGCATGCCCAGTCTTCTTCATCCATTGCCCGGCTTCCACATGCAGAGAAAGCAATGGAAAAGACCATGGCTTGGATCAGGCACACCTTAGTCCTCAGAGTGACATCATTAAAGACCATGGCTTGGATCAGGCACACCTTAGTCCTCAGAGTGGCATCATTGCTCTTTAACATTTTACAGAGATCCTGGGCAGTAGATTTGCCCAATGGACTGTGTTGTTTGTACTGGCTTTTACCCCTGTTTCCATGAGGGTAGATGCAAATCAAATGAAATCCTTTACAACTTTAAACTTTTCTTCATGAACTGTTGATGGTTGAAATTCCTAACCCATATTTAAGAACCAAGGCAAGTGTTTGCTTTCCTCACCCCCACTCCCACTGTCAGCCCCAACCCCCCCCCCCACACACACACACACTGTCTTCCATGTCTCTCTGTCTCCCCCTAATCCTGCTTTATTTTGTAGGGGGCTTTCATGAGCTGACATAGTATCATAAGTGGATAAAAATAAGAGTATAGATAAAAACAAACAATTCTTCAAAACAGGCTCAAAAGAAGACAAGGAAAGAACAAGCTGCCAACATAAAGAGTTAAAAATGTATATCCAAATTCCCTCATCATCAGTCACATAGGACAACATGGTCACGCGTGCACTTTATGTGTTCTGTGTGGCTCAAGCACACCTCTTCCTTGGACATTCCGACCTTTCGTCAAAAGGAAAACCACTTCTCCGCTCTTCTTGTATGGACAGGGAAGGAGAC
Organism: Tenrec ecaudatus; assembly: GCF_050624435.1. Classification (NCBI taxonomy): domain Eukaryota; kingdom Metazoa; phylum Chordata; class Mammalia; order Afrosoricida; family Tenrecidae; genus Tenrec; species Tenrec ecaudatus. Next base: position 17,478,964 of record NC_134535.1, on the reverse strand, counting down.
AAATGAAGTCCTCAGGAATGTTCTGATCCTAAAGGAAGGCTTAGCCGCTATCGTTCAGTTGTTGCCTCGCCAGGATCTTGTGAGACACAGAGAGCCATTAACTCAGCAGCAAGAATTATGTATTCCCCCCTGTGGCCAGTGAAGAGCCTTGTACTAATTAAAGTCGCTATGTGGCTCTGAGGGTATGTTCCCCTCTATTGGGAGCATGTGTGTGGGTAGGTGCTAAGGAGGGAAAACCACCCTACCAGCTGCTGTGGAATTGATTCTGACTCACGGCGACCCCACATAGGTCAGAATGAAGTTGGGCTTCATAGAGTTTTCCCTGGCTGACTTTTAAAATGACATCACCGGGCCTTTCTTTCTTGAGCTGACTCTGGGTGAACTCCAATCGTTAGACCTTTTAGTTAGAGAAATGAATACATTCAATCATCTGCCCCAGTGTTGCAAACACCAGGCTGATAAAGCAGGATTAGTGCAGGGACGAAGACAATCATCAACAGAACTTCAAGGGCTGCTCTGTAGTGGTTTGGGGATCGAACCCTCATGTGGGAGACCCAGCTTCAACTAACTCCCAGCCAGGCTACCACCCATCTCTCCCTGGGAGCTGTGTGCTGCTCTGATGGTGAACAAGTCTGAGCAGAGCTTGTAGACTAAGACAGACTACGAAGAAACGCATGCCCATCAACTTCTAAACACCAACCAATGAAAGCCATCTGGGTCACAGCATCTCATCCACAGCTGGTTATACGCCAGGATCAGGCAGTGCTTTGTTCCACTGTGCTTGGGGTCTCCATGAGTTCGGGGCTGGCCCTATAGCAACTAAACTAATAACATGCACTGAGGGAAGTCTGGAGGGGACAGTCAGGGACTGTGAGGTTATTAACCAAACCACCCAAGAATCTGGAAATGTGGGTTTCAGCCCTGGTTCAATCCCGAGGAACAAAAAATCCTGGCGGAGGTACGACCCTTAATGTAGTTCCTCCTTCCTGGCAGTGTGGAGCACAAGGCTAAGCCCCGGCCTATTCACAGAGGAGATTGGTAAATGTGAAGCTTCAGAAAGTTATGGAAACCCCCAGGAGGTGCTGACGATCCTTTGAAGACTCTTGAGTCACACCCTTGGGTTTCCTGTACTAAAGTGTCAACCCTTTGGGAGTTAACATTCTCCCCCAGTTTTAAAATCAGGATAACATAGTCCTTGGGAGGTCCCCCAAAAAGGATACAATTAGAAATACATGATGTTTACAGAAATATAAAATGATCCCCTAGGGGTATAGGAAGGGAGTTGGGGGGGAAGGTGGGAGAATGGGGAACAGATATCAAAGATGACTGCATAATCCCACTCGAGGGGAATGAGTCACAGAATCGTCGGGGAACTGATACAGTGGATGGTGTAAGACATGGCCCAAACAAATTATTATTTTTTAAATTTATAATATAAGAATAAGAGTTCCTGGGAGACAGGGTGGGGAGGAAGGGGATAAAGGAGAGCTGATATCAAAGAGTTCAAGAAGAAAGAAAATGTTTTGAAAACGATGGTGGCAGTAATTGTACAATGATGCTTGATCTAATTGAATTATGGATTGTTATAATATCTGTTAGAGTTCCCAATCAAGTGATTTAAAAAAAAAAAAAAAAGAAATAAATAATATTGTCCAGCCATCCTAGCAGGGAATTTAGACATATCATTTTCTTTAAGCCTTCAAGCAATGACATCAGTTGGGAGGTGCTCACCACGCAATGTTACAGATGAGGCTGGTGCCCGAGTTAGGGGTGGATATGGCCAAGGTGGTAACCGAGTTGAGAGTTCAGACCGTCTCCTCTGACTTCTCAACCAGCCTGACATGCCTTTAGCTTTGGAGGAGTGTCACCGGAATCAGAAACTTAGACCAGTTTACACACACACACACACACATCTACACACACATACACACATATATACACGTACACGCACACACACAAGCACACACATACATACATATGTATACACACATGCACACACACAAATACCCACATGTATACACACATGCACACACACATACACACATGCACACACATATACACCCGTGCACACACATACATACATACACGTGCATACACACACACTCACACACACAAGGTGGGGGGGAATGGGACAAATACCTTCTCTGAATTTGAAGGCATGCTCTAAAAGTTATGGTGACTGATTAGTGGACATTCAGAAACACTCTGTCCTGGAATCAAGTCGATGATGTCATACAACAACTGGTAAGAGCGCCTGGGCAGGATCACGTGAAAGGTTAACGTGCTAGGGTAGCTCCACAGATTCCTTAATAGAGTTGTTGCATAGGTTTGTAATTCATAAAGGTAATTAATTATTGAGAGCAGCCAGCCATTTCAACAATGCAGGTCCCCAGGATCAGGTAGTGTCTCCAATGGGACAATATAATTAATTCATTAATAGAACTATATGGAAGGCACATATCTCTGTCTTATTACTTGTCACTTTAGAGTGAAAGGAAGATCATTACACTAAACACACACACACACACACACACACTGGGTTGTGGGGAAGAACAGCTGGCTAATTCAATGTTTCGTACATGGTGTTAGTTCACTATCAGGGAGTCAGTCATTCATTTGCTATGGTCCAAACCCATAGAGATAAAGAGATCATAATAACACTTAACATATACATCAGCAAAGCAGGTACTGAGTTGTCACAGTCCCTCGTCCACCAAATGCTCACATGAGTTTGAAAGTATCGTTAGTTCTAAATAGAATGGATTATCCATTTTCCTGGGACTTTGCTGTACCCAATGTGAAGATATATCAACTCAAAGTCCTCCTGACCATCTCTTGGTGAGTCACAGCATCAGTGCACATGAAGGTATGGGGTTGACAGAGACTACTGAACATACTGTCAACTGTCAAAAGAAGTACTTCCAGAATATTCTTTAGAAGCAAGAATTCACCCAGTGTACTTCAGACATGTTATCAGGAGAGACCAGCCCCTGCTAAAAGACACCATGCTTGGTAAAATAAAAGGTCAGCAACAAAGAGCAAGTTTCTCTCAAGAGGACAGATTGACAGGTGCCTATAATTATGGGCACAAACATAACAGCAATGGTAAGCATGATGGCATATTTTGTTCTGTTGTACATAAAGTAGCCACGAGCCAGAATCGACTCAAGGGACCTAACAGCCTAACAACAAAAGTAACAACATTGATTTAATATTGGCCTTTTGGAATTGTGAAAACATGTTGCCTCTTGTAAAGGTTGGTAAAAGCCCCTTTAAGAGCTACCAATTCATCCCGCAACCTAACTGAAACGTTATGAGTTTTCCCCCACTCTAGGTTTGTGGATTTGGGCCCTATCTGTCCCATTACTTGTGGTTGATGCAGCATCTCCCCCTTGTGGACCTCGAGGACCCCCAGGGCCCCCAGGGCCCCCAGGACCTTCAGGTCTTCCCGGTCTACCAGGTAAAAAAAATCATTTCTATCTCTCCCCTCAAATAGCCTTTCATAATTCCTCACTGATTAAAATATTCATAGATTCAGTAAACTCCTCCAGGTGAACCAATGGAAATATTCATCATGGAGGAAATCGTTAATGACCATTGGCTCTTTTTCTTGGCTTTGAAGCATCATTAGATGCATTAGTTGTCACCACTTCCGGCTCCCAAGAAATCTGAACCTGAAAGATAGCTAGTTCTTTGGACACGGTTGGAGGACAGTCCACATTGAGACTTAGAAGTCCAGCTCAGGCTGCTTTATAGGCCTGGGGCCTAGAGTACTCGCAATGACAGTACCCTACATGGGAGTGCGCTGAGGGGAGGCTCCGCTGTTGATGCTCCAGGGATACGGGTCAGCAGATACATCGGCTTCCTCTTCTCTGGTTATCCTGCTGAGAGAGGTATTGGACTAAGTGCAGATGAAGAGCCTAGCAGCTCGGAGTCCCGTGCCGAACTGCCAAGGCACTGATTGCCCAAGGACAGGTTAAACATGCAGGCTCCTAGAATCCATGCAAAGATTCCGCTTCTAAAAGGCCCCGGTGTATTCTGGTCCTAGGTCACTTGGCAGTGAGGCAAGAGGTGAGGGCGAAACTGGGTGGTGGGGAGGTCCACCCCTGGTTGTAGTAAACAGACAGAGTGGGATACCACTGCTCCAAGTTTCTATTACATTCTGCCATGAATTTCTCTGGCTCATTCTCTCCCAATAAACCCGCTGCTATCAAGTTGATTCTGACTCAGCACCCCTGTAGGAAAGAACACAAATGGGCCCCATTAAGTTTCCTCGGCTGTAAAGCGTTTCAGAAGCAGACTGCTGCCCCCTTCTCCCGCGGAGTATCTGGTAGGTTCAATGACCGTTTGGGCAGTAGCAGAGGGCTTTATCTAATTTGTCACCAGGAGCCCTTTCCCTCCCTATCATGATCTTCAGTTCTCAGCCTTACAGGGAAGAAAAGATGTGACCGTGCATGTCTGAAGAGCAATTCACCTGTTTGTTCATCTAAGTACGCATTCGCCAAACATACATTGCATGCTAATTCTATTTTGATTAGCTGATCATGGATACTGAGCATGACACTTAGAAACAAAAATGGAGTTAACCCTTAGCTCCTGGGCTAGACAAGGAGGCAGTCACTTACCGGAAGGATTACAATTCTTTGTGGTAATACTCTCCAATGATGGTCAAAGTTCCTCACCAGCTATGGTCTTCCATGGCAGAGAGGTAGAACGTTTCTAAGGCGAGTTTGTAGAAGATCCGTCTTGGCAGCAGGGATGCTTCGGCTGACCTCTGAAGAGTGAAGGGAAGGTAGCTAGACAGGACAACAGGGGCAAGGAGGAAGGAGAAACTCACGGATTGTGAAAAACAAATCTACAAATGATCTGATTCTCCTTTTTGTTTACTTAGGATTTATAGGTTTTCCAGGATCACCTGGACCCATTGGGCCACCTGGATATGTGGTGAAGTGCCCACAGTCTGCCTTTTATGTGAAACGGAGTGGACCCTTCCCCAAGTCCACAGAGCCCATTGTCTTCCAAGAGGCTCTGTATAACCATCAGGGCCACTTTGAACTGGCCACTGGAGTGTTCACCTGTACCATCCCTGGTGTATACAACTTTGGCTTTGACATTGCACTGTCTGAGAATGCTGTCAAGGTGAGCCTGATCAAGAATGGCAACGAGGTGAGGGACAAACGTGCGGAGGCCAAGAACAGCCACGAGCAACTCTCAGGAAATTCCATCTTGCAGCTGGAGAAAGGGGACAAGGTCTGGCTGAAGTCTAAGCTGGACAAAGGGCAATCTCAACAAGGAACTACACAAACTATATTCTATGGATTTCTCATCAGTAATAATCCAAGCTTGGAATAACAGCGTGTTTTTCTTCCTCAGGTTGCTCTGAATTGAAGAGGCAGTGTGAACGGAAGGTGCAGGGATGGGTGGGTGCAGGAAGCTTTTTGCTCCTTTTATCTCAAATATTTCCATTGGCACCACTGGATAATGAATACTGTGGAAACTTGAGAATGACCTAGCTCAATAGAAAGAATAGAATATTGATCACTGAAACCAATAAAGACAATCAAATCAATTTACTGACTATTCCTTATTTGTAATTCAACAACTTAAGAATGTTTCTAGAATCTGGCTTGCAAAATTGTGTAGGAGGTGGAAAATAAATAAATAGATAAAGTTACGTAGGACGCTGCCCAGTCAGTTTTCTGTTAAGGGCTCAGGAAAACCTCCATTTTAGTTTACTGTTAAGTATTCTGGGTTTTTTACTCCGGGAGACAAAAATGTTGCTTAAACCCACTATTAAAACTAGGGACACAGATATAGAAATAAATAGTTCTGGGAGAGATAGGAGATTTACTTCAAGTCAGACCAAATGAGAATACATTAAATCAGATGATTTTCCTAAAGCCTAATTGGATCCCATAAAGTGGCTGGTAGGTTTGAACCAGCTAACTTATGGCTAACAGCCAACTACTGCACCACAATGGCTACTATAGGGAGGACCAGAGGGCTTGGAATAGAGGTGAGGAATTTCTGAAGTTCAATAAGCGTCTATCAGGGATGACCCGTCCTTCAAAAGGATATCATGTTTAGTAAAATAAAGGGGCAGCAAAAAAGATTCTCAACACATGGACGAGGCACACCAGCCTGTGTGACTATGAGGTGCTGAGGGGATCAGGTATCAGGCATCTAAAGAACAAAAAATCATATTATTGTGAATGAGGGAGGAGACCCAGAGCCCATCTGTAGGCAACTGGACACCACTTACAGAAGGGTCATGGTGGGGAGATGAGCCAGTCGGGGTGCAAGATAACAACAATGAAACATACAACTTTCCTCTAGTTCTTAAATGCTTCCTCCCCCCACTATCATGATCCCAGTTCTACCTTAGAAATCTGACTAGACCACAGGATGTACACTGGTACAGATAGGAACTAGAAACATAGGAATCCAGGACAAATGACCCCTTCAGGACCAGTTGTGAGAGTGGTGACACCTGGAAGGTGGAGGGAAGGTGAGGTAGAAAAGGGGAACAGATTACAAGGATCTACATATAAACCCCTCCCTGAGGGATGGACAACAGAAAGTGGATGAAGGGAAACACCAGACAATGTGAGATATGACAAAATAATAATAATTTATAAATTATCAAAGGTTCATGAAGGAGGGGGGAGCAGGAAAATGAGGAGCTGATACCAAGGGCTCAAGTAGAAAGCAAATGTTTTGAGAATGATGATGGCAACAAATGTACAAATTTGCTTTATACAATTGATATATGTATGGATTGTGATAAGAATTGTACAAGCCCCCATAAAATAATATTTCTTAAAGATTATCAACAATATGGATTGTTGAACAGCGTGGCAGTTGAATTTTATGTCAACTTGCCCCTGTGTGACAAGGTAGGGGTAGAATCCAACCTATCAATCATGTGACAGCCTGATGATCCTTCCTTGGGGGGGGGCATTTAAACAGCTATGAACATTTATGTGCCCCCTTTCTTTTCATTTCAACAGTTTTATTGGCATGTAATCCTATGTACACATTTTTGCATGAACATAGTTTTACATTCTTTAGGATAATTTGGGTCCTGTGGCAAACATGTGTTTCTCTCATTATAGGATTTCTAAGCTTATTCTCAACAGAAGTCCTTTGTTAGATTTGAACTTGCAAACATTTTCTCCCCCTCTATCAAACAACTGTTCACCCTCTACATAGTATTTTTCACAGGGCAGATGGTTTAAGTTTGATAATGCCATCTGCAGTTACATATAGGTGTACACGTATGTATACGTAAATGTATGCCTACACACATACATGTGTGATGTTCGTGCTGATAGGTGCCATTGATGGTTCTGACTTACAGTGACCCTCTGTGCAGCCTGACCCCGGACCATCCTCACAAGCATTAGGTTTGTGCTGTTGTGGCAGCCACTCTATCCTATATTTTCGTGCTTTTAGTGTCATGTGAAAAATCCCAGTGCATGAAGACTTTCTTATATGATTCCTTCGAAAAGTTGTGCAATTTGAGAATATTGATTTTAGAGCTGTAGTCATTGTATTGCTGCTCTAACAAATTATCACAGCTTTATCAGCTTAAAAGATTAGAAGTCTGTTACTCCATAGTTCATCATAATTGGCTAAGCTCATGGTTATTAACCGGAAGGTTGGAAGTTTATACCCCCAAAGTGCCCCCCGCCCCCACCCATTCCCAGCAGTTCTGCAGAGGAAAGACCTGGAGGTCTTCTCCCTTAAAGGTGTAGTCAAGAACACCCTGTAGGACAGTTCTCCTCCATCCCGTGGAGCGGCCACGACACAACATCAACTTTGTAGCCCCTAATCTAAATCTAAAGTCCTGGTTGGTGGAACTGGGTCTTTTGCTCGGATTGAACAACACTGAAATCAAGGTGTCAGCTGCTGGACTCTGACCAGGCAGCTCTAGGAAGTATTCACCGTCAGCACATCCATGCTCTGGAATGGCTCTTTCAGCTAAGCAGGCACCCCGCTGCTAGGGTACTACTTGGGCCCACCTACCTATCCCACAGTGGATAGGGCACCACACAGAGCAACCAGAGGCAATACAAACACTCACTGCTTCTTCCCTTTATCAGCAGAGTCTTGATAATGACTTTTAGGTAGGCTAGCCTTATGAAGCGAATGGTCTCAGTAACCCATCCCATCCAAGCTATAAAAAGACCCTCTGCAGAACTTCGAGAGGGACTCCACAGAATTCAGCCCAGGAGAGTTGCTTAGAGGGAAATTCAACACTGCTGGACTGCAGGAGGAGCACCATAAAGATTAGTAGGCACAGACCCACAAGGTTTTGAGAGACTGGGGGCTTTGGGCTTACCACAGTGGAAACTGGCTAGGGCTTGACCTTGACCCCGCCACTGTCTCTGCTGGAGCCAGGACCACTTGGAGCTCACTCAGGGGACTTAATCTCAACACAGTGACAATGTGCCACCGCTGGCTTCTGGGCAGGGACTAAACCCTTGCAGCCCCACGGCAGGGATCATGGTTCAGCTACATTGTTACTTTTGTTTCCCTCTCTTCTCTATATCCCTGCACAGTCTCAGCGGGCTTACTTTTCAATTTTTAATTAATTAATTTTTTTCTCCTCTTTGTCTCTTTCCTGTTCTCTCACACTCCACTGATGACCTCCAGACAACTCCCCTTAGTCTAGGGCATTTACACCTGCACCACACCCAGCTAGGTGAGCTCCACCCTGTGCAGCTAGCCCAAGGCTGGGGAAAGCCCTACCAACCTCCACCAGGGGATACTTTACCCAACTTTTTACCAGGAAATTCCTGCCTGTGTGCCTCGGGGACTAAGGCAGCTCAGCGAACACTCATCAAAGTTCCAAGCTGCAGCAGGAACCTCTGACCAACGTTTGCAACACCAAAGTAGGCAACCCACCAGCATTCTGGGTCACTCTCCTGAGAGGGAAGCCATAGGAGAATAAAGTGGTACATTAATTCCATAGTGAATTAACTGTAGTGAATTAGCTGTAGGCAGTTCAAAGAAGCATTCTTACAAGTCTCCCAGAGAGAGCCAGTGCTCTTTGATTCCCTGGAAAATGGCACCTGGCTCCTCTAAAACAACACAAACAGCCATCAGCCCCAACAACCACATGAAAAAAACAGGAGAAACAAAAGTCAATGACAGAAGATGTCCTTAACATAACGACATGCACAGAAGAAGCAGATATTGAGCTGCCACAGAAAGAAATTTTCAGAATGCTGCTTAGACTCATACAGGATATGAAGGAAACAATACACAAAAAGGTTGAAATGGTAGAGATAAAGGCTATACATGAAACGGAAATACAGGAGCTTAGGAAGGAGATAACAAAAACCAGTAGCAGAAACACAGACCTTACGAATTGACTGGAGGAAGCAGAGAACTGCATCAGTGACTTGGAGGACAGCCAAGCCAACTTTAACAAATGTGAACAAAAATCTAATAAGATCATCAGAGAAGCTGAAGAAATCCTAAAAGCTATGTCTCATGCTATGAAGCGGAACAACATTAGAATTATTGGCTTACCGGGGGAAGACACAACAAATAAGTCATCTGCAATAATAGTGAGAGAATTCTTGGAGGAAAACTTCCCAAGCTTAATGAATGAAAACCAGGCAATCATCCAGGAGTCTGAAAGAACACTAGCTAGACTGGATCCAAAGAAGAACTCACCAAGGTACATAATAGTTAAACTATCCAACTTTGAGGAAAAGGAGAAAATCATGAGAGCATCTAGGGAAAAACAAGCAATCACATATAAAGGTTCCCAAATAAGAATATGCTCAGACCTATCGGCAGAATCTAGGAAGAAGAGGAGAGAGTGGAGTAACATATTCCAAAAATTGAAGGAAAACAACACAAACCCAAGAATACTCTACTCAGCCAAATTATCAATCAAGATAGATGGAGAAGTAAGAGTCTTCCCAGACAAGGAAGAACTCAAAGAATAAGATTGAAAAGAACTCACCCTACAAAATACCCTTGCCGACCCAGTATGGGCAGAAGAACAACACTCACCAAGTATAAATAAGAGACCTCCACATAGAACAACCTCACCCAGAGGACAACAAAGAGAAAACAGACCCCAAGATAGAATTGGCTTAAGGATGGAAAGAAATCAAGAATGATACACACACACACACACACAACACAAAAATGAGAAAGGAAGGTAGGAAAAAACAAACACAAAAGGTGTAAGATGACATCACAGAGTCTGCAGAATGAAGGTAACAACCCTGAATATCAATGGTCTGAACTCAAGCATTAAAAGACTGAAACTAGCAGACTGGCTTAGAAAACACATCCCATCAATCTGCTGCCTACAGGAGACACATCTCAAGGAAACAGACAAAAATAGGCTGAGAACCAAAGGCTGGAGAAAGGTGTACAAAGCAAACAGCAATTCAAAAAAAAGCAGGGGTTGCAATGCTAATCTCGGATAAAATTGACCTCAAAGTGCAAACCATACAAAGAGATAAGGAGGAACACTATGTAATGCTCAAGGGAATGGTAGACAAAAAACCACTAAGAATTGTAAACATATATTCCCTGAATGAGATACCCACTGAATAAGTCAACCAAATATTCCAAAAGATGTAAAAAGAAATCACAACCTCAACAATTATAGTGGGTGACTTCAATACACCACTCTCTAAGAAAGATAGATCACAGGAAAAGAAACTGAACAAGGAGGCTAGAGATCTAAACACTACAAATTAGACAATTTGACCTGATAGATATTTACAGAGCTTTTCATCCAAATACCAAACAATTCACATTATTTTCAAGCTTGCATGGCACATATTCGAAGATAGTCCACATGCTCGGGCATAAGATGAGTCTACATAAATTTAAGTACATTAATATCATACAGACCTCTCTCTGACCACTGTGCCATAAGGCTGGAAACGAACAAAAGGAAGACAAAGAAAACAACAGCAAACAATTTTAGGATGAATAACTCTCTACTGCAAAGGAGTGTGTACTGGTGCAGATCAGGGATGAAGTTGGGAAATTTCTAGAAACCAATGAGAATGAGCACACGACATACCAAAACTTATGGGGCACAGCAAAGGCAGTTATCAGAGGAAGTTTCATAGCAAAACATGCACACCTGGTAAAGGAAGAGAGTCTCATGATTGATATGCTGGCACAAAATTTGCAACAAATAGAGCTGAGTCAGCAGTATAATCCTACTAATAGCGAAAGAAAATAAATAATAAAACTCAGGGTTGAGATTCAGGAGAGGGAAAATAAGAAAACTATGGAAAAATTAATGCTGCTAAAAGCCAGTTCATTGAAAGGATAAACAGAATTGACAGACTGCTGGCAAACCTAACCAAAGAAATGAGAGAACAAATTTCAATAGCAAGAATAATGGATGAAGAGGGGACATTGCAACAGACTCGAATGAAATAAAAAAGATAATTACATAGTACTACAAAGGATTGTGCTCCAATGAATTCAACAACTTGGAAGACATGGACAAATTCTTGGAAAAACAATCCCTCGCTAGTCTATCCTCGATGGACGTCAAGAATCTCAACAGGCCCATAGCAATAGATGAAATAGCAAGGTTATCAAGGGATTACCAACAAAAAAAAAAAATCCCCTGGACAGGATGGCTTCACTGGAGAATTCTACTAAGCATTTAGGGATAAACTAACACCAATCCTACACAAACTCTTCCAGAACATAGAAAAAGATGTCAAACTCCCGAACTTCTTCTATGAACTCTGATACCAAAACCAGGCAAGGAGCCCACAAGAATCGAGAACTACAGACCAATAAACCTAATGAACACCGATGCAAAAATCCTTTACAAAATGTTGGCCAATAGAATACAAAAGTATATAAAATAATAATTCACTATGACAAAGTGGGATTCATACCAGGGATGCAGGGATGGTTCAACATATGAAAGACCATTAATATCATTCACCACATTGACATCAAAAACTATAAGAACCACATGATATTATCAATAGATGCAGAAAAAGCATTCGACAACATCCGACACCAATTATTCCTGTTTAAGACACTTGAGAAGATAGGAATGGAAGGAAAATTCCTCAAGACAATACAAATGGTATATGAAAACCAACAGCCAACGTGGTAGTCAATGGAGAAAAGACTAACACAATCTCACTGAAAAAAGGGACCGAACAAAGATGCCCCTTGTCCCTACTCTTATTTAATATCATGCAGGAGCATTTAGCTAACAGCATAAGGCAAAGAAAAGACATCAAATGTGTTCATCTGGAAAAGGAAGAGGTGAAACAGTCATTATTTGCAGGTGATATGATTTTATATATGGAAAATCCCAAAAGCTCCACAAGAGGAGTACAGGAAGCAACAGAGGAGTTTGGCAGAGTGGCAGGATACAGGATCAACAAACAGAAGTCCATTGAACTGCTACATACATCGGATAACACCACATAAGAGAGATCAATAAGGTGGTACCCTTCACAATAGCCAAACACAAATTGAGGTATCTAGGGATATACCTCACTAAAAGAACAAAAGATCTATATGGGGAAAACTACAGAACACTATTACAAGAAACCAAGAGTGAACTCAACAAATGGAAGAATATTCCATAGCAATATAGTCAAGATGTCAGTTCTGCCTAAGGCACAATATAAGTTTAATGCAATCCCGATACAAATACCCTCATCTTTCTTCAAAGAAATGGAAAAACTGATAACCAACTTCATATGGAGAGGGAAGAAACCCAGAATTATCAGAGAACTCCTCAAAAAAAAGGGCACAGTGGGAGGGCTTGCTTTCCCTGACTTTAGCACATACTGTGCAGCCACTGAAACCAATGGAAAAGAACTGAAAACCTGGAAATATAATGATCAGCATACAGACAACTGATCTTTGATAAGGGGCCAAAAAATATCAAATGAGAAGCAGATGCCCTCTTTAACAAATGGAGCTGGAAAAAATGGATATTTACCTGCAGAAAATGCAAGACCCTTATCTCACTCCGTGTGCAAGAATAAACTCAAGGTGGATCACAGACCTTGAGGTTAAACCCCAAACTATTAGGGCCATCAATGAGGGAATTGGGACCAACTTGAGAACTTTGGCACAGGGAATACATAGGTTACCAGAAACACACAGGAAACACAAATTGACAAATGGGATATACTGAAGATCAAACACCTGTGTACATCAAAAGAATTCACCAAGAGAGTAATAAGAGAGACCACAGACTGGGAAAACATCTTTAGCAATGACACATCAGACAAAGGCCTTATTACTAAAATCTACAATACTCTGCTAACTTCCAAAAAGAAAAAAAAAACTAATTGCCCACTGAGGAGGTGAGCAAAGGACTTGAACAGAAGTTTCACAGGGGCAGAAATCCGAATGGCCAAAAAACATGAGAAAATGTTCCCAATCTTTAGCCATAAGAGAAATGAAAATTAAAGTAACAGCGAGGTACCTCCTAACACCCTCAAAGGTAGCCCAATTCAAAAAATCAGAAAGCAGCAAGTGTTGGAGTGGCTGTGGGGAGACAGGAACTCTCCTCCACTGCTGGTGGACTTGTAAGCATGTACGACCACTATGGAAATTGATCTGGTGATAGCTAAAACAGATGAAAATCGAGTTACCATATGACCCAGCAATCCCCCTACTGGGCATATACCCAGAAGAGGCAACAAACAAACCAAGGCCAGACATCTGTGCTCCAATGTTCATTGTGGCACAGTTCACAATTGCAAGGAGTTGGAAACAATGAAAATTTCCATCAACTGATGAGTGGATTAAAAAGCTGTGATACATACATACAATGCAGTACTATGCATCTCTAAAAAGCAGTGATGAACACATGAAGCACATCACTTCATGGGAAGAACTGGAGGAAATCATGTTAAGTGAAGTAAGCCAAGCACAAAAGGACAAGTACAACATGAATCCACCAAGGTATGCTTTAAAAAAATGCAAAAGGGCATAGGGAAAAGCTACTGTATACAAACATTCCTGGGGTGAGGACCAGGTAATATGGCAGGGACCAGACCAAATACAGGGATACACATGGTAGACAAGTAAAAAGGAGGTGGGGAAAGGAAAAATATAATAAAAAAGAAATGGGTAGTAGGGGCACAGGGCACTAACCCACCCAAGGGGAGGGTATTGTTTATATCTCCACAGAGAAAGAGGGATGAGACTTCAATCCAGTGCTCCAAGATGTGAATACAACATGCCGGCTTGGGCTAGGTAACCAATGGAGAGATCTGGGAGGCCGGCCTCAATCCCAACTACTAAGTGGACACCTGCCCTCCACACAGAAGAATTTATTTCAAAGGACAGCATTGAATCTGCAGCTCCTGCAGAGGGACATATCTGATCAGAGCACATGGGAGCAGATGAAGGGGGAGGAGGAGAGGGTGGAGCACATCCTAGCCCACCAAGCCTCAAGGATGATGTTTCTGTCCACAGAGAGGACCACATGGATGGCCCCACAATGAGACATGACGTCCCTCACTGGCCCATAGTCCTACAGGGGACAACACTGGAGACATAGTGTGGAAATTGCGCCCGATCTGATCCTGCCACACTGAGGCAAAACACTAAGGGGATGCAACAGAACAGCAAGGGAATGGAGCGGTGAGGTCCCCAGGGAATTCTGAAGGTGGACTTTGGGACCAGGGTGTGGTTCCCCAACAGACTGGACTGGAAAACACTCCTAAAGGCCAACAAACAGTCCCTGAACTAACCACTAGCTTTTCTTTCTTGTTGTGTTTTCTTTTTTTGTTATTGTTTTGTTTATGTTGTTGTTTTGTTTTATATTGTTGCTTGGTTTTGCTCTGTCTTGTTGTTGTGCATGTTATTATTTCCGCAGTTTTGTCTAAATAAGACAGGCTGGATGAACAATCTGGAGGAGAAAACAATGGGACCGACAGTGGCAGGGGGACATGGGATAGAGGGAGGTGGGGGGAAAGGTAGTGGTGTTAACAAACCCAGGGAGAGGGAAACAACAAGTGATCCAAATTGGTGGTGAGGAGGGTGTAGGAGGCCTGGTAGGGCATGATCAAGGGTAATGTAACCAAGAGGAATTGCTGAAATCCAAATGAAGACTGAACATGATAGTGGTACAAAAGGAAAGTCAAAGGAAATAGAGGAAAGAGCTAGGAGGCAAAGGGCATTTATAGAGGTTTAAATAAAGGCATGTACATATGTAAATATATCTATATATGAGGATGGGGAAATAGATCTATGTGCATATATGTATAGGTTTAGTATTAAGGTAGCAGAAGGACATTGAGCCTCCACTCAAGTACTCTCTCAATGCAAGAATACTTTCTTCTATTAAATTGGCATTCTATGATGTTCACCTTCCAAACACAACCGCTGAAGACAAAGTGGGTGAATAAGCAAATGTGGTGAAGAAAGCTGATGGTGCCTGGCTATCGGAAGATATAGCATCTGGGGTCTTAAAAGCTTGAAGGTAAACAAGCGGCCATCTGGCTCAGAAGCAACAAAGCCCACATGGAAGAAGCACACCAGCCTGTGTGATCACGAGGTGCTGAGGGGATCAGATATCAGGCATCAAAGAACAAAAAAATCATATCATGTGTGCTCACCTCCATGATATGATTGCTGAGGACAAGCGGGTGAATAAGCAAATGTGGTGAAGAAAGCTAATGGTACCCGGCTATCAAAAGATATAGCATCTGGGATCTTAAAGGTTTGAAGGTAAAGAAGCGACCATCTGGCTCAGAAGCAACAAAACCCACATGGAAGAAGCACACCAGCCTGTGTGATCACAAGGTGTCGAAGGGAACAGGTATCAAGCATCAAAGAACAAAAAATCATATCATTGTGAATGAGGGGGAGTGCAGAGTGGGGACCCAAAGCCCATTTGTAATCCCATTTGTAGTCCACCCCCACTATCGTGATCCCAATTCTACCCTACAAATCTGGCTAGACCAGAGGATGTACACTGGTACAGATGGGAGCTGGAAACGCAGGGAATCCAGGGTGGATGATCCCTTCAGGACCAGTGGTGTGAGTGGTGATGCTGGGAGGGTGGAGGGAAGGTGGGATAGAAAGGGGGAACCGAGTACAAGGATCTGCATGTGACCTCCTCCCTGGGGGACAGACAACAGAGGGGTGGGTGAAGGGAGACGTCGGACAGGGCAAGATATGACAAAATAATAGTTTATAAATTATCAAGGGTTCATAAGGGAGGGGGAAGCTGGGAGGGAGGGGAAAATGAGGAGCTGATGCCAGGGGCTTGGGTGGAGAGGAAATGTTTTGAGAATGATGCGGGCAATGAATGTACAAATGTGCTTTACACAATTGACGTATGTATGGATTGTGATAAGAGTTGTATGAGTCCCTAATAAAATGATTTTAAAAAAACCAAAACCCTCTGCAAGGACTTCCTGATGGGAAACATTCCTGACCAGCTGCTGCTAGAAGCAGTACTGTGTGCCCCAGCCTGTGTGCACCCCCGCCCCACCCCCACCATACAAATAAAACAATGTCTCTCAGATTTGTTCTTGGTCAACTTTTCACTTGAGCCATTTTTCACCTAGAACCTATAACGTTACACGTGGAACATTTGAGCCCACTTGAAAGGTTAGAAATTTGTGGGAAAGTTCCTCATTTATTTTCATGACTAAGTCTAGTGCTGACTACAAAAAGTAGCAAGGTACGATGAGATCTAAAAGGCATGAAGATTTCAAATAGATAACAAGAATATCATCTTAAAAATAAAAGGAAAGAAAGTTATGAGAACATGATACTTTAAAGGTCGGGTGTTTTGCTTTGTTTTTCCCCACTTCATGTAGTTTAATGTTAATTATAAATATTCTGTGAAAATTGAAGAAGTAGGGGCTGATCCCAAGGGCCCAAGTAGAAAGCAAAATGATGATCGCAACAAATGTACGCATGTGTTTGACACAATGGGTGGATGGATGTATTGTGATAAGAGTTGAATGAGCCCCCAATAAAATGCTTTTTAAAAATTTAAATGAAATAACATTAGCAAAAAGAACATCGAAGAAGTACACTGTTAACGTTACAAAAGATTAGAACAAAGAAGTCGAGGTTAGGAGCCAGTAACCACAATAAGAAAGGAAGCCCATTGCCACTGGATCGATCCTAGCTCATAGCAGCCCTGCTGCTGAGGCCGCAAATCTTTACAGAAGCAGACAGTGTCCGCTTTCTCCTGCACCGTGGCTGGTGACTTCGAGCCGGGGCCATTGCAGTTAGCAACCTCTGCCCTGGTGTGGTAGAGGTCATACATCAGGCTGTAACTGCAAGGTCGGCAGTTGAAACCACTAGCCACTCCACGGGCCACAGGGGCCTTCCCACTCCGATAACCAGTTACTCTCTCAGAAACTCACAGGGACAATTCCACTCAGTCCTAGAGGGGCCCTGTGAGTCTGCGTCAACTCACTGGCTGTGAGTCCTGGGTTCGAGATGCCATCAGGGTTCCTTGATGAATCAATAGTGTAGATAAAACTAGACCACAAAAAAATTACTCAATTATTCCACAATAAGGCTGAAAAAGAGAGAAAGAATGAAAGAGAGTAAGAACAAGAGAGAGGACGAGAACAAATCAAAGAGAGAAACAAGTTAAAGCAAGTCAAACCTCTGTTTCAACACCATTTGACACAATGCCACTTAGGTTAAAATCCAATGAGGTCATTGGCCCCGAATGACATTGAGAAATTAAATATTAAGAAGCATTGATCTCTTGTACCTCCCTCCCCAAATCTTTGAAAGACAAGCAGGCAGTAGAGGAAAAAAACAAACGAAGACATAGTCATTACAAAAATTGCAATCTGAGTGTCGGCATGCCTGGTGAAGACAGGAGAGTTGTCTTCATGCGAATTCAAGGTAAGCTAATAGTTCTGAGCGATAAAGATTAAATGCTCTATATGAATACAGGACCGTCCTTCTTCTTGTTTTCTGTGGTGTTAATTTTTTATTGTGCATGGGGTGACGGTTTAGAGAGCTGATTTCAGTTTTACATTCTTCATACACACTTTCTTTCCTTGCATTCACTGCCATCCCCTTAACAGAATGTCACTTCTCCTGTTTCCTCTGTTTCCCACTTCCATTCCTCCGTCCTTCCTAAGTCTTCTCCACATTGTCCCGGAGTGAACATTGCACCTGTAGTCTCCGCTGGTGGTTACTCTAAGGCTGTCATACTTCTCTAAGGTTACTGTTCACTCATCTCATTCACACTGATGCTACAGGACTAGGCGGAACTGCATTCCCCTTATCAACTTGTCGATTTGGGGGCTGGAAATTGAGTCATGGGGGTGAGTTCATTTCCAGACTTGAAGAGTAACGAAGGGTTATCCTGAGTCTCCAGGGATTCCATCAATCTCTATCTGACAGGTGAGTCTGATCTTTCTTTCAAGTTTCCTTTCATTACCGGCCCCCCCACCACCACCCGCCCTCCCACTCTACTGAGAACCTTCTAATGTGACCCTTTTTGTGGTGCCAGGGCACCATCTAGTTCTGATCTCAGGGTTGTGGAGGCAAATGTTTGCATGGTTCATTAGTCTACTGGACTAAATGTTAACATAAAAATCTCACGGCCATCGAGTCGACGCCGACTCATAGCGACCCTATGGGACAGGGTAGAACTGCCCCTGTGGGTTTCCGAGACTGTAACTCTTTACAGGAGTAGAAAGCTTGTCTTTCTCCCAAGGAGTGCCTGGTAGTTTTGAACTGTTGACCTAGCAGTCAGCAGTCGAACACAGGACCACTACACCCCCAGGGCCCCTAACTGCTAATATGCATCTTCTGTTTTCACCTTTCAATTGCTTTTTTCCAGATGGGAAGGGACCAATAGATGTGCCTTAGCTGACTGCACAAAAGCTTCTAACACCCCAGTCACTACTCATCAATGCAGGATGTAGAACATAGTCACTGGGGACTAGGTGATGGCAATTGATGGTGGTGAACCCCGAGGAAAAATGTTCCTAGTCCCTCAGGCTGAGACTTCGTGGCTCAATCCCTCAAGGGGCTTGGTTATAACTGAGAAATTTCCATAACTTGACCCCAATCTGGGCCCATCACATTCACAGATTGATTTGTAGCAAAGATAAATATCCATGTACAAATATCCCCGCGACAGAGAACTTTCCAAAGGGTTGCCGCTTGCTGTTGCAACTCATTTTATCATCGTCATAATACTGAGGGGCAATTTCCCCACAATACTACACACAAGTGATAGATTACATGTTAGCCTTTCTAGTCAAATACGGGAGACACAGACATGGATACGGGGTTCAAATGTGAGCAAAAGTCAATATTGTCAACATCATGACATACATACAGCAGAGGGTCAAATATTGTGAATTGCATGTATTTGACTATGGAATGTGTTTGTTATTACTCTGATGTACATAACCTGACTTGACTGTCTTATTGCTGTAATCAACACCGACAGAGAACCTGTGAGCCTTTCTATGTGTCTGTCTCTGCTCTGGCCATGCACTTCTCATTTACTCTCCAGCCCCCAAAATGTTGCTATGTTTCCTCCTGTCACTTCCTCCATGTTGACTCCTTTTCAGTCAGTTCTCTCTCTCCACGTGTTCTCCTGAAGGACTGATGATAGTGAAGAACTAGTGACAGTGTAACTAATATCGCCTTTCTCCAGAGCTTGCTGTACCTCCTTGCTGATACAACCAACTGCCTACTTATTTCTTGGGATTGGGAGAATTCATTTCCCTTGGATGGGACTGGGGACATAAACCTTCAAATGGATCAGCCCATCTTGTAGCTAATGGCCCTTTTTATCCTTTGATCTCTTGCTTTAGATGTCTTGATTTCCGTGCTGTCGGTGGTATCCGCCATGGCTACTCTCGTGGCTCCAGAAAGCACCACCTGTAATTCTAGAGGAAGTGTAGGAAGTGTAGGACCCCCAGGTCCGCCAGGGGTTCCGGGCTTACCAGGTGAGGAAAAGCTTTTCTTTGACTCGCGTGAAGCACTTTTGTTTCTCTTTTATTTGAATAACTGTCAGTTCAGTGGAAATACCCAGGCGTTTCTGAGTCGGTAATTATGACACAAAATATTTGGGGAGAAAACTGACCGTGATCTCCATTCCCAACCACAGCAAAGTATCTAAGATCTTAAGAAAGTTGCAGGGGTTTTGCCCTAAAAGAATGTCAGGCAGGATGGAGAATCAAAGCCCATCTATCGACAATAGGACACCCCCTCACAGAAGGGCCACACGGAAGGGAGGAGCCAGTCAGGGTGCAGTATAGCACCCATGAAACACACAACTTTCCTTTCATTGTTTAATGCTACCTCCCCCCCGCCTGCCCCGCACCACTATCATGATCCCAGTTCTACCTTACAAATCCAGCTAGACCGGAGCATGTACACCGGTACAGATAAGAGCTCTCAACACACGGAATCGAGGACAGATAAAACCTTCAGGAACAATAATGGTGATACCATGAGGGTAGGGGAAAGGTGGAGGGAGAATGGGGGAGACAGGAGGAACGGATCACAATGATCAACCTATAACCCTACACCCACACATACACATGCACACAGGGGAACAAACAACAAAAACATGGGTGAAGGGAGACAATGTAAGATGTAAGATATGAAAATAAAAATTTATCATTTATCAAGAGTTCATAAGGGAGAGAGGGTGGGGGAGGGAAGGGAAAAAACAGGGGCTTTTACCAAGGGCTCAAGTAGAAAGAAAATGCTTTGAAAACGATGATGATATGCACAAACGTGCTTGATACAATTGACGTATGGATTGTCATAGAGCTATAGGAACCCCTAATAAAATGATTTATAAAAATGTCAGGGATGTGGCCCAAAGAAGCTAGCCCTGGATGCTCACATGCCTAATTTAAAAGGTCCGTGATCATTTGGATAGCATTTCAAGCGACACAGGGCGAACGGCCCCTTCGTTGCTATACATTTGCCCAGTGAACCAAGACCACGCTGGAATGTGTGTGGCAAGTCCAGGGACTCAACAGTGAACCCACGGACAGCAGTGCATTTCCTGCAAAGCCAGGAGCAGGGTAGGATCATCCTGAAAACAACTGAGAGCAAAGCATTCAAGGACCTCGCCTTGGTTCGGAGAGCTTGCGCTGATATCCGATTTTTTTTTCTTTAATAGAGGTGTGAGTGAAAATAAGTTCCCTGGCCAACAGCCTTAGAAAAATTAACTATAACATCATGTGCAAGAGCTAGAATGAAAAATTCAGCAAATTATTTCATATCAGTCTAAATTACTGTGAGTTAGCACTTACCAGAGAGTTTGAGCAAGAATTAGTCAATCCAGCTAAACCTGCTTAGCACTCAGGGACCCAACTTTCTCAAACAAAAGGATATTTTGATAGGTGTGATGAACCTATTAAAGAAAAGAGCAAGACATTCACTCATTAGGCCTTACAAGGGCACTGTAACTGGGTCGACTGGAGCTTCCCCTGTTTGGGTCACTCCCTATTCATGAAGAGTTTCCCACCCAATAAACCCTCTTCACTCTAACCGACTTGACAAACATTTTATTTTCAACACAGGAGAAAACAGACCACCGGGTTATGTCTTCCCCTGTGAGTCCCAAACCTATTGAAGCATCCAAATGGTCCGTGGAATTTGCTATTCCGTTTCCTGAATTCATCATCTAGAAATTCTGATTCAGACGCTTTCTGCATTATTGCTTTACAAGTCGACTTCTGGTTTTGTTGTGGTCGTTGGCTAGCAAGGTGCTGTCGCGTCAACTCACGACCCTGTGGACAGTAGAACACAACTAGTCGCCCACCAGCCTCACAACTGCTCCATCTTGAGCCCATTGTTGCAGCCACTGTGTCCGTCCATCTCACGGAGGGTCTTCCCCTTTTCACTGCCCCCTACTTGACCAAGCATGATGTCCTTCTCCAGGGACTGGTCCCTGCTGATCACATGTCCAAAGTAGGTGAGACCAAGCCTCAACAGCCTTGCTTTTAAGGTGCACCTTTGCACTCAAAGTACATGTATGAAGCACTTTTTTATATCCCATACACAGTCCAGTTAGAGAAACATTGCTATAAAGCTCTTACCTTGGATAGGCTATAATTCCTGGATTTTCCTGCATGAGTGCTTCCCAAGAGCAGCCCTTAATCATTATGTTTATGATAATAAAAACAAATGACCCTACTTCTAGAATAAGATGAAATGAACCATCCGGGCAATTATTCCTCCTGTGACTGCTTCAGAAAATATCTGAGGAGTATTTTAGATCCAAAGCCAATTTCAGGCTGGACACTGCCGTGGTACTATAGAAACAAAGTCATGTAAGACACAAGTATGCAGTCTGGTTAAGAGCAAAAAAACTAAAAACAATTACTTACAGGAGAGATAACTATTCATTGTGGAAAATGTTATCACGAAAATTAATAGCAGATTCTGTTACTGCCAGGATACCAAAAAAGTAAAAAGAGGAAGAAACCAAACTCACCGTCATTGAGCAGCAACCCTCTAGGACAGGGTGGAACTGCCCCTGTGAGTTTCTGAGACTAACTCTTGACAGGAGTAGGAAACCCTGTCTTTCTCCCTTGGAAAGACTGGCGCCGTTACCCGCCCATCATGTAACCACTATGTTGCCAGGGCTCTCCTCTCATCATGGTACAGATGAGAGAAATTTGCTAAGACTGGGCAAGGCGAGGAAGCCTTCCTGGGAATGGCGGTGCTTTAAGGTAGTCGTGGCAGCTCAAGTGAAAGTTGGCAGGAAGGGGTAAAGTGAAAAGTTTGTACGGGCTCTACAATCGTTCCATTTCATATATCTTATTCCTTTCCTTAACTTGGTGTTTAGGAATACCAGGTGTTCGAGGACCACTGGGGCCAGCAGGGCCTCCTGGAGACATTGAGAAGTGCTCTGTCCACCCAAAGCCTGCCTTTGCGGTGAAGCTGAGTGATCCGCTCCCAAAACCTTCTCAACCCATTGTCTTCAAGAACATCCTTCATAATCATCAGAACCTCTTCAATCTCACCACAGGGGTGTTCTCCTGCCAAAACTCTGGTGTCTACCTCTTTGGCTTTGACATTGAACTGTTCCAGCACCCTGTGAAGTTGAGGCTCATGAAGAATACCGAACAAGTCCTCGAGAAGGAAGCAAAGGCCAAGAACAGTTACCGGCACATTTCGGAAACTGCCATCCTGGAGCTGACCAAAGGGGATGAGGTCTGGCTGGAATCCAAGCTAGACACTGCAGACCCTGGGAAAGGGCTGATCCAAAGTGTGTTCTTTGGCTATTTACTCGAAGGACATTAAAATAGCTAGAAAATACACGGCATTCAAGTCTCTCAATTGAGTTTAGCAATCAAAGGGAAATGATGTACCCCTCTCTGCTGTGCATTTTCCCTCAGGACCCCTAAATGAGAGCTAGCCCCGTTAAGTCATGTGAATGTAACGCCCCAAATAATAAAGATAAAAATTGTGTGAATTGGTCAGCAATTCCCTATTGAAAGCAATCACATTTCCAGCGTTTTCCCATCTTCTAGGAACTGGGATATAGGCACCCCAATGGAGCCGTGGTTGTGTTGGGCTGTGACCCGCATGGTCAGCAGTTTGAAACCACCAGCAGCACCGGGGAGACAGACTGGGCTTTCTACTCCTGTCAACAGTTAGTCTCGGAAACCCCCAGGGGGGGGTCGCTGTGAGTCAGAATTGCCTCGATGGCAGTGAGTTTGGGGTTTGGGGGAGGGGCTGAGAGCAAGGGTCAGTAGGTATGGCAGTCAAGAGCAGGTTGCCTACGATTTGAGACAGGGTTGGGGTGGGGAGAGCTCATTACTTTCTTCGTCATGTCTGAAAAGCCAGCTGGGAGGCGTGAGGGATAAGGTTTGATGGTGGCCACCTGCATCACTTCGCTTTGATCATCTGTAATGGAGCTAGAAAGACACATCTCTTCTGAGAGATGTAAAACAGGTGCTTAAACAGGTGTGGCTCTTGTTTAACTTGACGTCTGCGTTGGCTTCTCAGAGCTGCTATTACAGAAATGCCACGAGGCTTTAAGAAATAGAGATTTACTTTCTGACCAGTTTGGAGATCAGAAGCCCAAACTCGGGGAACTGGCTCTAGGGAAAGCTCTCTCCGTGAGCTCTGCGTGTAATCCTTGTCTCTGTTTCTGGAAGTGTCTCCTCATTCCTCTAAGAGATCCTGGGTGGCATCTCCTTCTCTCCTTTATGCTTGCTCCCTGGCCGCTGTGCCGAGGAGCCTGGGTGGCGGAGTGGCAGCGTGTTTGCCCTGATCTGTGATCCAGAAGGTCAGCAGTTTGAAACCACCAGCCACTGCACGGGAGGAAGATGGGGCTTTCTGTTCCCATGTTATCATTAAAGTTAACAGTGGATTCAGTTATGAACATGATTGCCGAAAAAAAAAAAAGAAAGCAAACTCACCGCCAATAAGTTGATGCTGAACCATAACGACCCTGTTGGACAGAGTAGAATTACACCTGTGAGTTCCGAGACTAACTCTTTCCAGGAGTAGCAAGCCCCGTCTTTCTGCCTTGGAGAGGGAGTCTCAGAAAGTCACAGGGGCACATCTACCCTGTCTTATAGGGTGGCTATTAGTCGGCATCGACTCAGTGGCAGTGAGTTTGGCTTTTCTGGTTTTGATTCTGTGCCTAATCTGCTCCCTTTGTATCTCAACAGTGGTTGGCTTAAGACATACCCTATACTGGAAGGGCCCCAAACACCTAACAAAGGAAGCCAAATTCCTCAGTTGATTTACATTCATCTATAGGAGACACCAGCAGTACGTTTAATGTCTGCGTTTCTATCAGCTTTCTGCTCGTGACAGTAGACATTGTCATCCCAGCTCTCATTTCTTTCTGAGCCGTCATCAGAATTGCCCTGCATGTCCACACATCTACTAGGAGACTCTTCCAGGCTAATTAAGGCATGCCAAAATTCCTTCGATTCTACTCATTGTCCAACTCTCCAACCACTTTCAGCTTTTAGGGATCTCTTATGGCAGCCTGCCCACTGGCCCATACCAAATGCTGCCCCTGTTTGAGTCATAACAATGTATGGGGCATTTATGAGAAGGCTGGCCCACAAACTGTGATAAGCTACGATTCTGAAAATCAGTGATCTTTCAACAGACATCTTTCACAGAGGGTCTACTCCGAGGTGTCACAAAGAGAACGTTCATGTTTTAACCAACAGTCAACATTTGAATGACACTTTCCAGTTAAAGTAGTGCAGTTGATGATCAGACCTGCTGACCAGGATTTAAGAAGCTATATACACTCAAAGATCCTATCTGGAGAGTGCTAGGGAGCTGTGGGAGTCATGGAGACTGTTCTGTTCTATGCCATTGAGTCCATTGTCACGGGATGCCCCAGGCTGTGATCTTCATGGGAAATAAGACACTAGGTCTTTTCTCCCTCAGAGCCATGGAGAGGTTCAAATATCAGTCTTTGGGTCAGCGGTGAAGCACATGGCCATTGCTTCATCAAGGACCAGAGGGATTGCGCATCTCCTGTTTCCAGCCACCCTGATTGTGGAAGAAAGCTGGGAGCCTGACCAGTAACCCAGTTCTCCTGGTTGCTTTGCTTTGCAAAGGCTCTAGGAGATGTGGTCTTACTAATCTTGTGTGTGTGTGTGTGTGTGTGTGTGTGTGTAAAATATGCAGGTAACAAAACATTCCCCAGTGCAACAATCCTCACATGTACAATTCAATAACTTTATTATGCTCATCGCGTTCAACAATTTCCCACAAGGCTTTTGTCTTTGGGTTTTGTTTTATTTTTTTACCGTGAAAAAGAAAAGAAAATTTCCCTTCAGGACCAATAATGAGCGTAGCAATACCAAGAGGGGAAGGGGAAGGTGGGGGAGAAAGGAGGAAACCGATTACAATGATCTATATATAACCCCTTCCCAGGGGGATGGACAACAGAAAAGTGGGTGAAGGGAGACAACAGTTGGTGTAAGACATGAAAAAAAATTATAAATTATCAAGGGTTCATGAGGGAGGGTGGGGGAGAGGAAATGAGGAGCTGATATTAAGGGATCAAGTAGGAAGAAAATGTTTTGAAAATGATGCCAACATATGTACAAATGTGCTTGACACCATGGATGGATGTATGGATTGTGATAAGAGCTGTAAGAGCCCCCAATAAAATAATTTTTAAAAAAGAAAAGAAAATTTACTTATATAATCTGACGAGTGCACTTATTTATAGATTCAAGGAGTTGGGAATAGAGTAGAAACTTTGAAATAGCTTTAGATTCACAATGAAGAAGAAAAACAAACCAGACACTCTTGAATGTGTTGACGAAGCATACAATAAAAGCCAGGTCTAACACATGACAAAAGCATGGACTTTATAATGAATGGATCTACTCTTCTGCCTTCCATGACAATTCCGCGTGACAAGAGAGCTCACTCAGTTTCAACCTATAGCTTTCGAATGAAGTAAAATGGATAAATGAAATGTTGCCTTACCTTCCACAAGAAGCCTGAAAATGAGCTAGGGGGGAGGAAGGGAAAAAAAAAGAGGACCTGATGCAAAGGGCTTAAGTGGAGAGCAAATGCTTTGAGAATGATTGGGGCAGGGAATGTATGGATGTGCTTTATACAATTGATGTATGTATATGTATGGATTGTGATAAGAGTTGTGTGAGTCCCTAATAAAATGTAAAAAAATTTTAAAAAGAAGAAAATTAGCTAGGGGGGAAACGTTATTAATATCAGTGTCTTACACAACATCACTCTTTTGAGAATCAAAAGTGACTCCAACGGCTTTCCAAAACTTAAAAAAAGTATCAATGCCCACCACACCCCTCCCTCTGCTCCTGCCTCCCCAATTTCCTCTCTCCCTCCAGGAAAATGTAGAAGCAATTTCTGAACTGGCTGAATGCTCTGCGCCCAGAAAATTAAGGACATTCCAGCCATTGTCTTCTGCTTGCTCTGAGCATCACCAGCAATAATCTTCAATACTTGCTTGACAGACGTTTTAGAACTATATATTTTTAATTGGGAATGCATACAGATATCGTATCATTCCATAGTCACATCCAGCAGAATTGTATATTTGCTACCACAGCCAGTTTACAAACAGTCTTTTTCTACATGGACTCCTTGACATCATCTCCCCTTCACTTGGTATCTCTATAGGTTCATCAATCCTGGGTTTCATATACTGAAAAATGAAAAAAAACATACAACACAATTCAAGAGGGTGACCCCCAATGACCTAACACCTCTGATATCCATTCTAATATGTATGCACAAAAGCGAAGCAATATGAACCGAAAATATAGAAAATTTTGGAAAGAAGATCAGGTCAGTGTGCATAAGAGGGATCTGCTGACAAAGTTTTAACTGTTCACGTCAAGTTTATGCCCTTGATCTTCTATCCACTCTCCTCCTATCCCTCAATTGTGGATAGAGGGGGTTCACGGAGGCTTCTTTCCTATGTAGCTCCACCAATGGACCTTGGGCTCCCACGGTCATCCATAGCCTTCTGCAAACCAGATTCTCACACTTCAGGCTCTGACACTAATCCCTCCTTTGACTTCAGATTATATGCTTCATAATCCTCCAGTCACTGATGATGGTGTGCTACTTCCTTGTGGACTTAGTTGACTGCTTGTTTGGAGAGAAGCCTTTAAGATCCCCAGACACTATTTTATCTGATAGCCGGACACCATCTAATTTCTTCACCACATTTTGCTATAGCACCCATCTCCTCTGTGTTCCCTTCCTGAGGGCGAGTGTCGAGCAGGGCCTTGATGTAAGACTAATTGTTGTTAAGTTAGAGCTAGGATTTAGTGTGAGTCCAAAACTTAAGGACTTTCCTAGAACTTAAGGGCTTAAGTCGGAAACTACATGGTGTCTGAGGAAGCAGAAAAAAGCTGTACCATGATTAGTGAGCTGTTGGGAGGCAGACAGATAAGGTCTTGCTACATCAATATGCTGTATTAAGATGTGTATTAGTCTAGCAAACCTGTGACGGTCGTTCTGTTTGTATTTGCATCTTGTTTATTCACATTAGGGTGTTTCTCAGAGGTACTGTCATTGGGGGTTACCCTCTTGAAATTGTGATATATGTTTTGGGCTTTTTTTTTTTTTTCAGTAAATGAAACCCAACAGGTAGAACAAGGATTTTAAGGAGGCAGTGGTGGTACAGGAGAGGGAGGAGATAAAAGAAGATCATATCATGAAACCCAGGAAGAAATAGTATGTTTGGAAACTGATGATGGAAACGATGGTACAGTTCTGCTCGACATGATTAAATGATGCAATGACATGACGTTTGTTAATGATAAATTTAAACAACAACAACAACCCCCCATAGATCCAGGAATGGGTGTTGGGTTGACAGGGTTCAGTAAAGCCATTGCCCTGATTAATCCTTAACCAGAGTTTCCAGGAAATACAGGGAGTGAGAACTGAGTTCTGTTCCAAAGAACGTGTCCTTGAACCTGTGGCAGTGAGCCCAGAGCTGAGGACCAGGCCATGGCCTGTCCTGTCCAAACACATGGTCTCTGTTGTTGACTCTCCCCTGTGGAACCCAAGAAAAAAGCCGCTGCCATCAAGTCGATTCCAACTCCCCAGGACCGACCCTATGTAAGGTTCCCAAGGCTGTCAATCCTTACTCCAGCAGATGGTCTCATCTTTCTCCAGAGGAGTGGCTACTTGAATCACTGACCTTGCAGTTAACAGTCCCATGTTTGCCTGACAGCCCCACCAGGATTCTCTATGCTCAAGCTAGGGATACACGCTCTGACCTGTAGGCTCCTAAAGTTTCCACTCCAAGCTCTCAGTTTACTTGAGGAAAACTGACTCCTCACCCATTGCTTCCTCTGTTCTCCGGGCTGCTTCCCTCATCTGCTTCGCTCATTCCCAGTGGCTGCCACCATGGACTGATAGATAAGAACAATTGTTGCTTCATTCTCTTGTACATGGGGTCGTTATGAGGTGGACCCTGCTTGATAGCACCTAACAATAACGACAACGATGCGATTCATGTTGCAGTTTCTAAGTTCATATTATGAATGACTGTACATAGGTGTGTTCAAAGCATAATAGTGGTCCATTCCTGATGGATTTGAGAGCACGCAAATATACAAGGTAGCCCACATCTTGGCCTCAAATCCCACTTGAGATTTCAAAGCTGAGTGCGCAATCTTTTTAAAGCAACTTTTAGCAGGAACGTTACCTATGTAATTTGCATACTAAAAGCAAAGTTTTCTTTTACATGGTTAAAATTCATTTCACCCAAATTCCAAAAGCCTAACTTTATTTAAGCCTCCAAACAATAAGGGATGAGCCTAGATATTAGAATAAACTTCAAGCTGCAAAAACAGCCACATGCCCAGAGATGGCTGACAATACTCTGCCCAGTAAAGTAAGTCAGACCCAACGGACCACTATTATAGGATGATTCGTAGATAAAGTGTCTAGACTGGGAAAGGTGGATTGAGAAAGTTGTGCTGGTGGTGCAGTGGTTAAAGTGCTTCACTGCCAATGCATTGGTCAGTGGTTCGAGTCCAACTGGCATTCTGAGGGAGACAGAGGAGGAAGTCTGCTTCCATAAAGATGGACAAGCTCCGAAAGCCTATAGAGCAGCTTGCTTTTGTCCTGTGGATTCTCTATGAATTGACTGTAGGTTTCGAAACAGAATAATCCTGTATGAATTGTTGAATGAAAGACCAGTGGGCTCAGGAAACTTCCATGCGAATCTCAAGGAAACATTATTAAGAAAGCAAAAAGAAGTGTACAGAGGGCGAAGCTTCATCATGGTTGTGGAGGAGGGAGGGAAGGGTGGAATCATAGTTTGGGAAGCACTGTGTTTTCTGCTTTAGGCGACAGAAAATTGGGCAGTGGATACGAGTGAGAGTTACACCACATCATTGATGTGTGTGTCTGCGTATATGTGTGCGTGCATCTCTGTGTGTTTACCATTTAAAAATCCAACTGATACTAGAAAACACATCGCAACTGAGTGTTACGGGTTTCTGCTTTGATCTTGCCTGAAATCCACAATTGCTTAAAAACAAATGAAGATAAGGATGTATTGTACACAAAACAAAGGCGTGGTTACGACCAGGGTGTGGCTTCACAGCTGTCTCAGAGTCTGTTCCTGTTTTGTTGTTTTTTTGGGTTTTTTTGTTTGAGATGTCTACCAAGAAGAGCAACTCCTGGCTTCTAAACAAGGAATCTTGCTGGGTCTGAATGCAGAGGGAAACCGCCCAGCATTAATGTACAGACAAAAATAAGTAAAAGAATATGGTGTGGGGGGAGCCTTTGAGGACATATTCTTGTCAAAGGCCAGTGAGTCATGACTATAAGGACAGAACAAAACACTGCCTGTCCTACACCGCCATCACAGTCCTTGGCATGTTTGAGTTCATTGTTGTAGCCACTGCGTCCATCCAGCTCACACAGGGTGAGGACCTAGATCCATGTCAAGCAACATTCACAATCATGAAAATGTGCCTGTTGAGGGCAGGGCAAACTCTCTTCCGTCCAGGGCTTCCAGAATGCTCATGGAAGCTGTGTGTATCAGAGCCTCTACAATTGATAGAGGTTCTCTGACTGTCATGATCTTCCAAGGACTCACTTCAGATGATTTGATGGTGTACTGCAAATATTTGGGAATATGAGTAATTCGATGACTGGCCCACAAACAGGGACATCTCTGTTTACCTACTTCTAATCATTGCCCTTTAGATCAGTGGCATTCAAATATTTTGTAATAGTTAGGACCAGTCAGGAGAAGTCTGAGCACACCATTGTTATTGTCCGTTAGGTGCCCAAAGTCCATTTTGACCCATCGTGTCCCCTTTGCGACAGAGTAGAACGGCCCCACAGGATTTTCTAGGCCAAAACTTTTACAAGAGTAGCTGGACAGGTCTTTCTTCCACAGAGCCATTGGGTAAATTCAATCTCCCGATCTTTCGGCTAGCAGCACAGCAAGTAACTGGCTGTACCACCAAAACTCTTAATGAGGAACCCAGAGTCTAGTACACTAGGAAGTGTAAAGATTTTCTGGTTAGAGAATCAATGCATGGCTAAGGGCATCCCCTAAGTAAGAGCTCCCAACACACCATCATGCAACCCTTAGATAGGCACCAGGACTTGTCTGTCAGATTATCGGACTGGCTGGCTTGTGTGTGGCTGTGATACTGGAAGCGATGTCACTGATATTTCAAATATCAGCAGGGTCACTCAAAGTGAGTGAACAGGTTTCAACAGAGCTTCCAGATTCAGAATAGACAAGGAAGGATCTTTATGTTCTGATGGGGCACAACTCAAGGTAAAGAGAAATAGCTGCACAAATCTGCTAATGAACAGAACACAGAATGCATAAAGTATGAATTTAGGAAAATTGAAAGTGGTCAAAAATGAAATGAACACATAAGGCATTAGTGAGGTGAAATGGACTGGTATTGGCTATTTTGAATCAGAAAATCCTATGATTTACTATGCCAAGAATAACGCAATCAAAAGGAATGGTGTAGCATTCATTGTCAGGAAGGGTATTGCTAAATCAATCATGAAGTACAATGGCCTCTGTGATAGGATTATATCTATCTACACCCCCCCAAGGAAATCCAATCAATACAACCATTATTCAAATATATGCTTCAGCCACAAAAGCTGGTGATGAAGTATTGAAGAATTCTACCAACATCTGTAGTCTCAAAATGACCAAACATTCAGTGAAGATGCATTGATAATTTTTGGTGATTGGAATGCAAATTTTTGGTGATTGGAAACAAAGAAGAAGGAACGATAGTTAGAAAATAGGATTCTGGTGCAAGAAACGATGCTGGAGATAACATGATACAAATTTACAAGACCAACAGCTTATTCATCGCAAAATACCTTTTTTCAACAACACAATGAGCTACTACACACGTGGATTTCCTCAGGTGGAATACAAAGAAATCAAATGAACTACATCTGTGGGAAGAGATCATGGAAAAGCTCAACATCATCAGGTAAAATGAGGCTGGGGCTGACTGTAGAACAGACCATCAATTGATCATATGTACATTTAGGATGAAGCTTTAAAAAAGTGAAGACAAAGCCACAAGAGCCAAAATATTGCCTTGGGTCTATCCCGCCTGAATTTCAAGAACATCTCAAAAAACAGATATGATACATTGAACAGCAAGGACAGAAGACCTGTTGAGCTGTGGAAGGACATCAAGACCATCATTCATGTAGAAAGCAAAAGATCATTAAAAAGACAGGAAAAAAGAAAGGATCAATGTGGATGTCAAAAGAGATTCTGAAACTTGCTCTTAGTCGTAGAGTAGCTAAAGTAAATGGGAGAAAAGAGTACTCAAAGACTGAATAGAACCTTTCAAAGGACAGATCAAGAAGACAAAGTCAAAAATTATAATGAAATATGTAAAAACCTAGAATTAGAAACACAAAATGGAAGAATGTATTCAGTATATTTTAAACTGAAAGAACTGAAGAAAAATTTCAAGTTTCTGGTTGAAATCTTGAAAGATTCTATGGGTGAAATATTGACTGATGCAGGAAGTATCGAGGGAAGATGGAAAGAGTACACAAGAATACACTGTACCGAAAAGAACTGGTCTACACTCTACCATTTCAGGAGGTAGCAGATGAGCAAGAACCAGTGGTGCTGAAGGAAGAAGTTCAAGCTGCACTGAAAGCAGTAGCCAAAAACAAGGCTCCAGAAATTGGTAGACTACCCATTGAAATGTTTCAACAAACTGATGAAGAGCAATTTGTTATTATGACATGGCCCTACTCAATACTCGCCCTCATAAAGAGATCACTGAAGATATGGGTGATACAGCAAAGTATGATGAAGAAATCAGAGAGTGCCCAGTTGTCAGAAAGAATAGTGTCTGGAGTCTTAAAGGTTTTTTCTTAAAACAAGCAGCTTTCTAAATGAGGCATCAACTGAGTCCACATGGAAGACACACATTAGCCTGTAATCCAAGGATTGCAAATAGTAAAATCCATAACTGAAGGAGGGAGTGGTATCAGAATTTATATCTTAAACTCCTGTTTTGCAGAAGGCTATGGATGATAGTAGAAGACCAAAATTCACTTACAGTGTCCCCACATGGATTAAGCTTCTGGGCATCCCCTCTGATCATTGTCCCGGAAATGGAGATGCCTTGATAGCAGAGAAAGGTGAAATCTTCTAGAGGTGAGTTTAAGACAGAGAGCATTGAAAAGTTAATTATAACAGCTGTAATTAGGTTAAAATGTAACACTTTATTACTTTCCTTTTGACCCATTTTAAAGTTTTTCTATCAGTTTTTAATACGTTCTGCTTTCTTTAGTCTGAGCGGCTCATGTCATTGGAGGTGGTGTTTTGTTTGTTTCTTACTTTTGTGTGGTATGATTTTCTGCATATGAAATCCAGGATAGGATATCATATCAGAGATAATAAGTAGGTTAATAATTACCTAGAGTTATGGCGGTGGAGGTTGGGGGGGGCGGGTAACAGGGAGCTAACAACGATGAATATGAGAAAAAAGAAAATGTTCTGAAATTAATTGTGGTGATAAATGGATATCTCTTTTGAATATGATTGAGCTATTAAATTGTATACTGTGTGATTTACATGCCAATAATAGTTGAGAGACGTGAGTTAGCTCTGTTATCAGACGGAAAGCATTGCAAAGTCAACCTGTGACATAAACAGACATCGGTCCACCCCTGTTCGTTGCACATTGCTTATAAGAGACAAGATGCAAACAACTTACGAGCTCATCAGCAGATAAATGAGTAAACACACTGTGGTCCATACATACAATAACACACTATAAAATGATGAAGAATACTGACGAATCTGTGACACATCCCACAACCCGAGTTAATTGGGAGTCTCTTATGCTGAGTGAAATAAGTCACTCCTAAGAGGACAAATGCTAGAAGAGGTGGTGTCCTGCTTGGTAAATCAGAGGAACGTGGAAAAAGAAGAAGGTTGTCAAGGAGACGGATTGACACCGTGGCTTCAACGATGGACTTAAACACAGGGATAACCGTGAGGTTGCTGCAGGGCCAGGCGGCGTTTTGTGCCACTGTTCATAGGGTCGCTACAGGTTGGCACCAACTCGACGGCACCTAACAACAACAACAACGATTAGAAAAGGTCAAGAATAGGTTATACACAGAGAGAAACTTTCTTTGATGGCTACCAGGAATGGGAGTGGAAAGAAAGGAGAATCACAAATTAGAGAATGCAGAGGCACGAACTGTCGTGAAGGAAAAGGCAGTACAGCATATGAAGGACGCTGGCACAATGTAACCCAGAGGAAGGAAGGGCCTGAGAGCTACCCAGGAATATAAGGCAACGGGTCAATGCAGTTGTTCAGACCGAACAAGGGAACACTGTGTGGCTTATTATCAGGAACGGGAGGCAGCAGGGCTGTAGTCATTCACTATATTTACACAAATCTGTCTGATGAGCAAATAAGCCAAGGAGCTGGCCTTTAGGAAGAACACAGAATCAGGACTGGACAAAGGCTTATTGACGACCTTGGACAGACACACAACACAAGCTTCCTTGCTGCAAGCAAGGAACATTTAACATTTGCTGATGCTTGATCTGCAGCCTTCAGTATGCTTACAACTCAACGTGAAGCAATAAAAATCCTGGCCGCTACATGAAATTTGTAAATACGGCAAATAGAATCCTATATTAAGAAAACACAAACGAGGCGCGGGGATCAAAACGACTGAAGAGACTGGGCTGAACTGCCAGATCTGAAGGCTTAGGACCAGAGTCTCTGCGGGCGGTCAGGGTCAGTGGCCCACACAGTTCATAAAGAAAACGTGGGTAGAGTCTGAGGTCTTAAAAGCTTGGGAGACTGGCTGGACTTAGTTTTTCTAGTTTGCACGAAAATTCAGTTGAAATTGACTTAATTTCTTGTTGGAAAAAGAGCAGTAACTATGAAAAGAAACAGACAATGGAGGAAAAATAAGTCTAGCCAGTGTACAAAACTAAGCATAATAAGTGTTTATGGGCTTAAGTCATTTAAAATTGGGGACAAAAGATTTGTTTTGCAATAAAAATTTTATTGAACCAGCTTTATATATGTCTACTTTTAGTCAATACAGCTGTGTTTTCAAAATATGACATTTAAAAAATAAAACTGAACATACTTATAGCAAAGCAGCAAGGTACACATGATCCTCTAATAGTATGCTATAAAATTATTAAACCAAAAGACTATTTTAATAAAATTTCCTATTAAAAAAAGCTTGGGAGAAACCACCTAAGAATGAAGAGAACCAAAGAGTCAAGGAAACAATTATTCCCAAAGAATCAGTCCATATGAACCAGACGCTCCTCCAGGGTCAGACCTAGATGGTACCCAGCTACCATTACAAATCACTGTGACAAAGTCCCCAATAGAAAGCCCTTCTAAGAATGGGTAAAAGATACAAAATAAAATTAAATTATAAAAAAGCAGCCTTACTCACCTAAAAGACACCAGAAGAACTCCTGAAACTGTTGACAAACGACAGCCTTCTAACTTGAAACTCAAGGCATTCTTGGGGGTCACCTTCCAGCTAAATAATACAGGGTACTAGAACATAATCACAGGCCAAGAATATGCTCCCTACAATCAACTCTACAAGGCCAAAGGGGGACCTTTGCCCCAAACCAAAGATAAGAAGGCCGGGAGGGACAGGGAAACCGGAGAATGGAAATGGGGAACCCAGGAAGGACAAGGGGAGAATGCTGGCACATTGTGGAAATTGCAACTCACATCACAAAGCTATTTGTGTGTAAGTTATGATTGGAAATTTGCTCTGTAAGCTTTTACCTCAAGCACAATAAAGTATTAAAAAAACCAGAAGAAATATACAAGAATAAGGGACACTATTGGTAAATGCTTGAACATACATGCCTATAAGAAGATATATGCGTGTTTATATATGAGCATCTATAGGTGTGACTATATACACATTGATGTGGGCTGAACGTATACATGTACTAAAGTACATAGAGGTACAGTCACAGATCCCTCTCAGACATAACCAAACATCTGGCAGGATTGGTTTATTGGGTTTGCAGTATAGTCTCGGGATATCTCTGTCAACTAGCACAGCACAATCTATAAAGCTTATGATCTATACATCCTAGTTTGGTAAATAGTGCCTGGGGAATTAAAATTACAGAACTGACCATCCAAGGTACAACTAATTTTATCCCTAAGATTTATTTTCTAGTGTTCAGGATGGGTGCAGGGCAGGATTTGTCATTCTTTTATATCCTAACAGTATATGGAGGTCCAGGACAGTTCTGGTTGAGGCTAGTTCTGTTTGAGTCAATTGATATAGTGGGCTCCACATTTTTGGTCCTAAATGCAAAGTCAGTAGTTCAAGCTCACCAGCTTCTCCTCCAGACAAAAGACGTAGTTTTTTTCCTCCCATAAAGATTTTCAGCCTCAGAAGCCCACAGGGGCAGTTCTACTCTTTCTTACAGGGTGGTGATGGGACGAGTCTAGTTACATTGTCTGTGTGTTCAGGTAGATGATGTTCATGGTCCCTTTTCCTGCCTTTCAGTGTGTGGTTTTCTTCTAATGTGGACCATTGCTGCCAGTACTCCAAACCCGACGAGCCAATCCTGCAGGGGGGTTTGTTATGTCTAGAAATGGCTTGTAATCACTACTGGAGTCTGTGCCTATGGAGACTGGCAGTTGATTTCTTCCAGGTCCCGATGTGGATCGATGTTGACCTTAGTTCATCGTGTGAGATTGCCTGGGTTACGAAGGCAATGCTCGGGCACAAAAAACAACAATTTCGTGTGCGTGCCAGTACCCACAGAGGACTTCCGTGGTTCTATGCAGAATTCTTCCCTTCCATGGGGAGAAGTATTGCATTAGGTCAATCTACTGCACAAGACTTCTTTAGAGTATTGAAGAGCAAGGATCTTACTTTGAGGACTAAGGTGCGTCTGAGCCAAACCATGGTGTTCTCCATTGCATCATAGACATGTGAAAGCCGAACATTGGATAAGGAAGATTGCAGAAGAATCAATGCCTTTGAATGGTGGTGCCGGAGAAGAATACTGAAAGTGCCGCGGACTGCTAAAAGGACAAACTGATGTGTCTAGGAAGAAGTAAGGCCAGAGTGCTCGTTAGAGGCAAGGATGGCATACTTTGGACTTGTTGTCAGGAGGGACCAATCTCTGGAGAAGGGCATCATGTTTGATAAAGTGGAAGAGAGGCCAAAAAGAGGAAGACTTTCAAGGGGATGGATGGGCACAGTGGCTGCAGCAAGGGACTCAAGCATAGAACACTTGTGAGGATGGCACAGGGCCACTGTGGTTTGAAGTTGACTTGATGGCACCTGACGACATCATATGGGAGACCGAGGTGTGAGTCCTGGGCAACGCACCCAACGTGCAGTCACCACCCATGTGTTGTTGAGGCCGTGTGACAGAGAGCTTCCAGACTGAGATAGATGAAACAATACCCAGAGATCTACTCCCACACATCAGCCATGGAGGTCCTATGGATGACAGTGACTTCATATGTAACTGACCGTGGGACCAAGCAGTCATTGCTCTATTGCGCATGGGGCTTCCATAAGTCCGGGCTGACTCAATAGCAGCTAACCACAGCCAACCTTGGCCAGTCGTTAGTATGTCTGCGATTTATATATATATATATATATATATTTCTTTCTAATCCATTTATACACCAAGTCAAGAACCCACATCATGTACTCATTAAATAGCCTAAGTATAGTCTCTCCCAGGGCTGGAACCTAGCAGTCTGAATTCAGACTGTTGGCATAACCATGCTTTCCCCACAAACGTCGATAGGGCCTTCCTCTCTCCCCAGCTCCTGGTAGTACCAAGCAACCCCCTTGTAAGTGAAGTGGTGTTGTTGCTATTTGCTCTTTGGCTAAGGATGTAGCCACCCGAGGTTACAAGGGTTTCTGGACAATCATGACTTGGCGGTGTCTTGGCTCAGGCTGTTGGCAGCACTGTGCTCTCCGACAAACAAGGACTTGCACTGCAGTGTTTTCCATGCTGGGCTACCAGCTGCAAGGTCTACCAGCCATTCCATGGGAGGGAGAATTAAATCAGAATTGACTGGATGACAGTGACTTTGGTTGACCCTGTTGGCTAGAGGAGGAACTGCTGACCGCAAGGTGGGTGGTTCAAGGCCACCAGCTACTCTGTGGGAGAAAGATGAGGCTGTCGAATCCCTTAAAGATGATTTGTAGAAGGCTATGGATGACAGTGGAAGCTCAAAACCCATTTGCAGGGTCCACACCTGAATTTAGCCTCCGATGGATCCCCTCTGATTACAGCTGAGGAATATAAATAGCCCTGTTATCAAACAGAGAGCATTATAAAGTCGATTATGGCAGACATGGTTAGATTAAAATTTAATACCTTATCATTTGATCTCCCTGTTGACCCATTTCAAAGATGTTTCAATTTTTTTAAGTGAAATGGAAACGCATGTAAATTCAGCCTTGGTGACTAGGAAAGAATAGTTTGATTGAGAGGTAGAAGAAAAGTGATTTCTAAGTGAAATAATATTTTGAATTTTGGAATACAATTCTAAGGCCCAATTCCATTGTGGTGAAATCTACTTATTCCTCTATATAAATGCCGAATCTTTCTCCTGGAATTTTGCAAGGCAGAGGGAAAGAACACCCAAGAAATCAAGATAGTGTTACTTGTTTGATGTTTTATTTGCTCATTCATTCATTCAAGGCCACAGAAACATCCAGGGGCTAGTCTCTGTTGCAGAGAGGCCAGACCTAGGCTAGGAAACCTGAGAAATAGATGGTCACAGAGACTTGTTCTGCTTGCTCAGGTTCTACTTGCGCTTCCAGCCACACCTTGTCCCCTTGGTTCAGGGGGAGAACCAATCTGCCCGACAGGTCCCTGTACTCCTCTGCAGAGGCCTGGTGCTTTTCCAGGACATGTGTGTGATCCTTCACCAGCGAAACCGTCATCATACAGTGTTGGAGCTCTACATCAAAGTGGAAATGGTAGAGGCCTGCTACTGAGCAGGTGAAGATGCCCGTATCTTCCTGCAGGTTTCCCCCACTGTTGTACAACACCTCTGTGAAGCTGACCGGCGTGGCAGGTGAAGGCAGCTTGTCCCCGAGCTTCACGGTGAAAGCTGGCGTTGTGTTGCATGGACATTGGACGTCAGGTCCAGGAGCTCCTCTTCTGCCTGAAAGCAAGAAGAAGAGGATAGGCTCAGAAACCTATGAAGCCGCCCACTTGGTTGCATAGAGATTGATGGTCGGCAGATGCTTTAAATGGTTAATGTCACGTCTCTGAAATGGCTAGCTGTGTCCTAAAGCCAACGAACTGGTCTACCATTCTTCATTTTTTAAAAAAGGTGATAATCATGACTACACATTGGAATATTTGGAGTTTTAGTGGAATGGCACTGTATTCATTGTCAAAAAAGGACGTTTCAAGATATATCTTGAAGTATAAGGTTTCTATAGCATTACATCTATCTGTCTTCAAGGAAATCTAATCAATACGACTATTATTCAAATTGATGCGCCAACCACAAAGGCTAGTGATGATGAAATTGAGGAATTCTACTAATGTCTTCAGTCCAAAATTGAGCACGCATGCAATCAAGATGCATTGATAGTTATTAATGATTTGAATACAAAAGTTGGAAACAAAAAGGCATGAAAAATAGTTGGAAAATAGGGTCTTGGTGATAGAAACGAAGCTGGAGATCTCTAGATAGAATTTTGCAAGATCAACAACTTATTCATCGCAAATACCTGTTTTCAATAACACAATGGTGAGCACACATATGGATTTCCCCAGATGAAATTGAGAGAAGTCAATTTAACTACGTATGTGGGAAGAAACAATGAAGAAGCTCAGTATCAATAGCTAAAACCAGGCCAGGGGCTGACTGTGGAACGGACCATCAATTGCTTGCATGTAAGTTCAAGTTGAAGTTGAAAAAAAAAATTAAACAATGCCACGAGAGCCAAAATATTACCTTGACTCTATCTCACCTGAATTTTGAGAACATTTCAAAATCAGATATGCCTCACGGAACACTAGTGACAGAGAATTGATGAGGTATGAGAGGACAATAAGAGTATCACTCAGGAAGAAAACAAAAGGTCATCAGAAAGACTAGAAAGAAAGAAAACATCAGGTAGATGTCAGAAACTGCTCTTAATTATCGAGTCGATAAAGCAAAGGGAAACAATGCAGAAGTCAAAGAGCTGAAGTGAACATTCCAAATGACAACCCGAGAAGACGAGCTCAAATACTATAGTGAAATGTGCAAAGACCTGCAGTTAGAAAACCAAAAGGGAAGAAGAGTTCAGTATATCTTAAACTGAAAATATTCAAGAAAAAATTTAAGCCTCCGGTTGCAAGATTGAAAGATTCTACAGGCAAAATATTGAATGATGCAGAAAGTAGCCAAAGAAGATGGAAGAAATATACAAAGTTGCTGTACCCAAAAGAACTAGTTGGCATTCAGTCCTTACAAGAGGTAAGCTCATACAAGAGGTATGAGCAAAAAGGAATGAAGCTGAGACAAGTTCAGGCTATACTGCAAGCAGTAGCTAAAAACAAGGGTCCAGCAATTGAAGAAATATCCATGGAAATGTTTCAACAAGCATGGGAGAGCTGAAAGCATTGGAAGCAGTTTACTCATTTATGCCAGGAAATTTGGAAGAGAGCTATTTGAACAACTGACGAGAATAGATTCATATTTGTACCCATTCCAAAGAAAGGTAACTCTACGGAATACTCACATCATAGAACAGTATCATTCATGTCACATTCAAGTAAAATATTACTGAAGATCATCCAACAATGGATGTAGCAGTACCATAACAGAGAGCTACCAGAGGTCCAGGCCAGATTCAGAAGAGCACATGGAAC
Source organism: Tenrec ecaudatus (assembly GCF_050624435.1). NCBI lineage: Eukaryota > Metazoa > Chordata > Mammalia > Afrosoricida > Tenrecidae > Tenrec > Tenrec ecaudatus. The sequence goes on along the minus strand of NC_134535.1, from coordinate 17,438,094 downwards.
ATTGCTGATGGCAGATGACTACCAGAAAGATGATCACTTGTGTTTTATTGACTATGCCAAGGCATTTGACTGTGTGGAGCCTAACAAAGTATGACTCGTCTTGAGGAAGAATGGGAATTTCAGAACACTTCATGGTGCTCATGTGGAATTCTGCGTGGATCAAGAGGCAGCTGTGCAACAGAGCAAGAACATACCGCATGGTTTACAATCAGGAAAGTTGTGTGTCAGGGCTGTATTCTCTCACGATGCTTATTCCACCTGTATGCTGAGTAAATCAACAGAGAAGCTGGGTCAGATGAAGAAGAGTGTGACATCAGGATTGGAGGGACGCTTATGAACAACCTGCGACAGGCAGGTGACACGGCCTTGCTTGCTAGAAGCGAGGAGGACAGGAAGCACTTGCTGATGAAGATCAAGGATTGTCACCATCAGTATGGACAACTCAATGCAAACAAAACAAATGTCCCCGCAACTAGGCCAACAGGTAACATTCTGATAAATGGAGAAAAGTTGGAAGTTATCCAGGATTTCACCTTCCACAGGTCCACAATCAATGTCCCTGGAAGCAGCGGTCAAGAGATCAAATGCCGTGTGGCATTGGCTAAATGGGCTGTACAGGACTTCATTTGAGTGCTGAAGTGAAGGGATGTTACTTTGAGGACTACAGTGTGCCTGACCCAAGCCATGGTCATTTTAATTGCCTCATTTGCATGTGAAAGGTAGACCTTGAATAAGGAAGACTGAGGAACAATTGATGCCCTTGAATTATGAGGGTGGTACAAAATATTGAAAGTGCCATGGGAGACAAATCTGTCTCAGAAGAAGCACACCTGGAGTGCTCCTTCGAGGCAAGGATGACAAGACTTCATCTCACATACTCTGGACAAGTTGTCAGGAGACAATCCTTGAAGAAGGACATCGTGGTTGGTAAAGTCGAGGCACAGGGGCAAAGAGGAAGGCCCTCAGTGAGCGGGGCTGATACAGTGACTACAATAGTGGTGTCAAGCATAGGCACAATTGTGAGGATGGCGCTGGACCGAGCAGTGTTTCCATCATGCACATCGGGTGGCGCCGGCCTGGAACTGATTGGAAGGCACCTAACAACAACCTCGATTTTTGTTAGAGTCCCTGGAGGGAGGAAGCAGTAAGTGCTGTATGACTAGCCAGGAGAAAGGAGCCGTGCAAAGCCACTTAAAGTCACTTCAAAAGACAGGCCCCGTGACAAACCCCACTGAGAAGTTCTACTACTCAGCACACAGAGTGTCTCCATGGGCCAGAATACATCGCAACACCACCACCAAGTTCTACGAACGAGTCTGCTTTCCCCAAAGATAAGAAATGAAAAGACCTGGGTGTCGAATCCTGAGGTCCAGAAAGTCTCTGGGTCATCAACTGTCATGCCTCGTGGTCACTGATAATGACCCCCAAAAGAGAGCACGCGGAATTGAATCGTGAGTTTCCCTGAGAGTGCTCACTTACCTAGAAGGAAGCCCCCGGAGGAGCAGGACAAGGTCTGGGGAAACCTCTGCTGCCTCATGCAGATGCTCACTTAATAGCATAACAGCAGGACTGGGTCCAGGTGGCTAGGTTGTCTACCTAGACTCATGACACACAATCTACATGAGATGCCTGCTTCCGCCATGACTCTCTCGTTTGCATTGTGAGTCCACGGAACTAGAGGAGGCCTCTCTCTTCTGACCCTTCTTGAGTGGATTTCGGCTACTTGCCCCTCGCCTTTGGGTCCCCATGCTATAGCTGCTCATTTCTCCCCCGATTCTTTCCATCCATAACGCTTCCTACTGTGGCATCTATAAGGACGGTGGCTTCTGCCCATTAGCTGCCCTCCAGCAGAAAGATGTGGCCGTATTACTGTTAACATCTCCAGCCGTGAACACCCTCCAGGGTCCCTTAGAGTTGTCCTTGATTTGATGTCAATGTGTGAAAGCATTGAATCCATACTTTCCTCTGATGCCACAAATCAAAACCAACTTTACATGCCCCTTTTCGGAGGCACAGGCCACACGCCTTATGCCTTACGTAGCTCTCGCTCTAGTAGCCTCTCACAATAGTCACGCGTCCTTTTTGTGCATGGCTTCCCACGCTTACGAGGCTTCTTGATTACAGGGAATCAAGTGGAACTAGCTGAAGAAGAACGTGGGACCTATTGAACGGATACCAAACCAAACCAAACACCAAGCCATGGCTGTGGAATCCCACCTGCTTCATAGTGAGGGACCCCATGAAACACAATAGCAATTCCCCTCAAAGTTTTCTCAAGGCTGAGCGCCTGAGTGGTGTCGTGGTTAACTGTTGGGGTGTTAACTGCATGAACCGCGGGCTGCCTTGCAGGACACAGACGAGTCTGTCTGTTCCGTCTCATAAGCCCCCCAGGAACAGTTCTACTCTGTCCGATGGGGTCACTACGAGAGGTTTGGTTCTGGAAGTCTGTGTGGGAGAAGCTGGTGGGTTGGAATCACTAGCCTTGTGGTTGGTTGGCTAAAGAACCCTTAGCCATGGACAGAGTCGTGACAAAAGAGAGGGAAGGGCTGAACGGCGACATTTTGGCAAAACAGGCCTCCAGACAACGACGAGGACCCCAGGGGCTGGAGCCAGGAAAGTGCTGTGTGTCTCATCTCTTCTCTTACTACTCTTATTGCCTGGTCTCTTCAGAATCTCCATCCAGCTGCCCCAGGCGGCTAGAGACACCGCTACTGGCAGTTTCTGAACTCATGCACATTCTTAATTGGTAGCAGCCGAGAGGAGGGGTGGGATACAGATCCAGCTCTGGTGGAAATGTCCCGGGAATGACTTGGCAGAACCTGGGTCTAATCCTCAATAGAGTGTGCCCCTCACTGGACTGCAGTGGATGGAACAAGGGAAGGAGACACTCCCCCATAATAATCGATTGCTCTTCTTGGAACAAAAACATTTTTTTCTTCTTTAACAAGCACCTGAAAAGTAACATCCCAGAAGAAATGGGAGAAAGGAGTTAACAAATACCCGAATGTCGCCATTCTTAATGATGTGTTGGACACAAAGGAGATGAAGGAGAAAATCAAAGCATTTCAGAGTTGTTCAAATAAAAAAAGCAAGAGAAGTAAGTGAGAGAAGAAATCTAAATCTTGATAGAAGAAATCTACCAAGAAATAGATTTCTTCTACTTCTTGGCCCAGGAGGCCCCAACCAACCCCGAGGTCCTGGAATTCCGGAACCTCCAGGAGGTCCTTGATATCCTTGAGGTCCAGGGGGTCCGGGGGGTCCGGGGGGTCCTCGAGGTGGTGGAGGTCCAGGGGGTCCTTGAGGTGGTGGAAAGGCACTATATCCTCCATTTTCACAGAAAACAGTTGCTATTAAGACAATGCTAGGCAATGTCCAGGTACCTAATATAAGGGAACAAAAGGGAGATTTTTTTTTCTTTTGCTATCATGTAAAGACTCCCCCAAGCTGCCATCAAGTCAATTCCGATTCATAGCAACCCTACAGGACAGGGTACAATTTCCTCTGTGGGTTTCTAAGACTGTAACTCTCTATGGGAATAGAAAGCCGCATCTTTCTTCTGTGAAGCAATTGGTGGTTTCAAATGGCTGACCTGTCGGCTGGCCGGTCAGCATGTAACCCACTATGCCCTGAGGCCTCCTATGGGAAACCGAGAGAGGTAGGATTTCAACCTAGTCTGGATTTGAGAATCAGATGCTCTGGATTCAGATAAGCCATTGGACAAATTCAACTCTCTGGACTTCAGCTAGCAGTTTGTTAACTATATTAACAATTATACTTCAGCAGTCATTACTCATTTTTAACGTTTTATTAGGGACTCATACAACTCTTATCACAATCCATATGTATACATACATCTGTTGTATAAAGCACATCTGTACATTCTTTACCCTAATCATTTTCAAAGCATTTGCTCTCCACTTAAGCCCTTTGCATCAAGTCCTCTTTTTCCCCCTCCCTCCCTGCTACCCCCGCCCTCATGAGCCCTTGATAATTTATAAATTATTATTTTGTCATATATTGCCCTGTCCGGTGTCTCCCTTCACCCCCTTTTCTGTTGTCCTTCCCCCACCATTACTCATTTAAATGTGCTTCTGCACCCTGCACAACCAACTCTCATTTTTCATCCATTTTGGGCTTGACAATACATTTAGAAAGCACTTGATCATGTTAACTGATAAATGATACATGATTCTAGCCTACAGCATGTTTACTGCTTGTCATACAGGGAAAATTATACTAGACATATCATTTCATGAAATGCTCCTCATATGCATCCCGCATAAGGTTCCTATGCTAGAGCTCAGGAGTGTGAGATTTAAAGAGCTCAACCGACTTACTCCCAAGTAAACAGTTAGAACCTAAAACAGGATTTTAATCCTTGGATTTCTGAATGAAGGGTTGGCATTCTTCTTGCTGTCAGGGGGTACAGAGGCGGTTCTGACCCACAGCAACCCCAGGCACAACAGAAGGACGCACTGCACCAGCCTCACAATTGTTGTGGCACTGGGGCTCATTGGTGCCATTTCACATCGAGGGGCTTCTACGCTGTCGCTCACCCTCCGCGTTATCAAGCATGATGTCCTTCTCCCCCCAACCACAGGTCCAAAGAGCCAGCTTTGCTTCTTAGGAATCTTTTGGCTGCATCTCTTCCTTCTTCGGATGATGCCTGGTGCGCATCTGTTCCTTCTTCGGATGATGCCTGGTGCAGTCAATATTCCTCACCAGCGCCTCCTTGAGAGGCACACGTGCCTCCTTGATCACGCACCAGCCTTGGCCGGCTTTCAGTTGCTTAGTTAATGGCTACCCAGTCGCCCTGGGCTCTCATCTTCTCCAAGCCCTTGGCTCTCCCTTTTCTGTTATCAACGAGATCTTGTGGGGCAGCTGCACACAAGAAATCGATTGGAACACAATAGCATCTACACTCTCTATATTTGTCCCCATGCCCCCAGAGCAGCCACCCCAGAAGATCATGGGAGAAATATTCATTTTGGCTCTGGGGTCTTTATGCCCCCATCGATGAGAACATAACCTCCATCCACCCTCTTGAAACGGGTGAATCCCACCCACAACCGTATCGTTATCCTACCAGTCATTGTCAGGATGGAAGTCTTTATCCTTGGGCGAATGAACTTCTTCTCAGACTTATTCCTCAAATGCCTTCCGTATGCAGCCTAAGGCTTGGGTCCTTGACACTGCTTCATCGGAGCAAGACTTTGCTCAATGACACCACATCACCTTTCCCAATGTTTACCCCTGCTTCAACCTGAGACAACAGTTGGTTAATATTTAACTACCAGGTGGACTGGGGGACCCATTCTGACTGGCTTAGAGTCTTCTGGCAAATCGGATTGCAGACCACAGACCATGAATCATTTTTCTATTTCCTTCCCAGGAGGCATATCATGGAAGGAGATTTTGCATATCCGTCAACTGGCTTGATGGTAACTAATAACACAGATGAAATCCAAGAAAGAGTAAAGAAGCTGTCTGGTCTCCCTTTCTGACTGATTTCTAAACCCTTATTCTTTGAGTTTAACTATAAATTAGCAGTTTCTGCAAGCAATTTATTGGACAAGACAAACAAACACAAAGCAAAAGCCTAGAATTGAAGGTTATTTCCAATGGGAATGATGCATGAGGGGAAACATGGTTAACTCAGTGGTAATATGTGGCACACACTTAAATGGAATAATGAATGCCATGCATGTGGTTTTCCATGAACATTAGTTCTTTCTTTTGCATGCCCACTATCTCTTTTGAAAGAAGATGGAAGGAATATAGAGTGAGTCACTGCACTAGAAAGAATGGGGGGACCTTCAACCATTTCAACCATTGGCATTAGCTAAAAGCAAGGTTCCAAGAATTGATGGAATACCTCCTGAAATGTTTCAACAAGTTGGTGTAACACTAGAAACACTCACTGACTTATGGGGGGAGGGGGACATGGAAAACATCTAGCTAGCCAAATGACTGAAAGAGATCCATACCTGTGCTTCTGCCAATGCCAGGTGACCAACAGAATGAAGAAATTATCAATTGATACCATAATATCAAATGAAAGTGAAATTTTGCTAAAACAAACCCAAACACTCCTGCAGCAATACATCAGTGGGGAGCTGCCAGAGATTCACACTGGGTTCGGAAGAGGACATGCATGAGGATCTCTGACATCGATAGAGCTGGGATTAAAGCAAAGAAGACTAGAAGTTTTTCGGGGTGTTCTGCTGACTGTGAGAAAGCATTGAGCGGTGCCGGTCAGCATGACTCTGGATAACATTTGCAAGAAGAGGAATTCCACAGTACTTCAATATGCCCGTGCAGAATCTGGTTCTAGACCAAAAGACAGGACTCGAATAGAAGAGAGGGCACGTTGCATGGTTTAAAATTAGGAAAGATGTGCATCAGGGTCGTCTCCTTCCTCCATATTGATCCTATCAGTATACTGGGAAAATCATCCAAGAACCTGGACTATTTGAAGAAGAGTGTGGCGTCAGGATTGGAGAAAGACCTGTTAACAACTTGCAATTTGCACCTGACAGCCTTGCTTACTAAAAGTGAGGAGGACTTGATGCATTGCCGATGAAGATCAAAGATGGCAACCGGCAGTAAGGCTGGAGCTCAATGTAAATAAAACCAAAATACACACAACTGGACCAATAGACAGTATCATGCTAAACGAAGACAAGAAGGAAGTCGTCAATGATAGTATTTCAATTTTCTTGAATCTACAAGAAAGACTTATGGAAGCAGCAGTCAAGACATCCAATGATACATTGCACTGGACAGGTTTTCTGCATAGGACACGTTCTGAGGAGGAACCAGTTCCTGCAGAAGGACATCAGACTTGAAAAGTAGAAGGTCTGCCAAAAAAGAGGAAGACCCTCAGTGAAATGGATTAGCACAATGGCTGCCAAGAATGGGCTCCAATGGCTACACAGCACAGTTGTGGAGGTGACTGCTGCAGGACTGTTAATATGAGGGGGGCTGACTTCGTGGCATCTAACAACGACAACAACCGAAATGTACAACGAAGCAAATTAAAAATGGTTCTGAGAGGGAAATGATGCATGTTTGTTAACTGTGTCCCAGATTAATTTTTCTTCTTTCTGCCAGATTAATTTTTTAAGTGAATAGTTAGTAGGTCTTTTCCTTAAGTCATTACTTATATAGGCACAGGACAAATAGCACATCGATGATTATCAAAAAGAATACCAAAATTGACCAACCCAGTAAGCCACCCAGAACTTGTCATTGAATGACTTCTTTAGATACCCTTCCGGAATATGTTTGTTAGCAAGGATGTTGAACAATTTTCACCTTTGGCATAAGATACCACTTAGATAATAATACTATGGATAAAAGCCTGATCAAGGGCAATGTAGCTGAGAGGAATTACTGAAACCCAAATGAAGGCTGAACATGATAGGGGGACAAGAGGAAAGTAAAAGGAAATAGAGGAAAGAACTAGGAGGCAAAGGACATTTATCGGGGTCGAAATACAGACATGTACATATGTAAATATATTTATACATAATAATAGGGAAATAGATCTATTTACATGTATTTATATGTTAAGTACCAAGGTAACAGACAGGCATTGGGCCTCTACTCAATTTCTCCCTCTATGCAAGAACACTTTGTTCTAATAACCCAGCATTCTGTGATGATCACATTCCTGACACGATCGATGAAGACAAAATAGGTGAAGAAAGCTGATGGTGCCTGGCTATCAAAAGATGTAGGGTCTGGGGTCTTAAAAGCTTGAAGATAAACAAGTGGCCCTCAGTATCTTCCCACCCCATCTTACCGAGGCCCATCAGGAAAAGGAAGGATTCGGGTCTTCTGTACATGGAGTTGTAATCCATCCTGAAGGCCACGATCTTGATCTTGGGCTTCAAGTCCTCCTCACTTTCAGCAAGCAAGGCGTCACCTGCAAATCGCAGGTCGTTCATAAGCCTTCCTCCAACCCTGACCTCTTTTTCATCCAATCCAGCTTCTCTGGTGATTGCCTCTTGTCTTTCTCTCCTGTCTTTCTAATGACCTTTGGCTTTCTTCACGACTGATGGTCTTGATGTCCTCCCACAGCTCACCAGGTCTTCTGTCACGGTTGTTCAATAGACTGTTAGGCGTCGCTCACAAAACAATGTCCAATGCCTCCTCACATGGACAAAATTGTGGGATACTATGCTCGGCAAAGTGAGTTTGAGGCTATGAACCTTATTTTCTTTTTTCTTTTCAATGTACTGAGTTTAGTTTTTCCTTTTACATGTGAAATGGAACACATACAAAGATAAACATCAGATATGTATTTGTACAACCCACCTCGAATCAGAATCACTACAATATCCCAGTAAATCTCTCGTGTAGGGGTCTTCTTCATCATTGTCCTGTACCCACCCACCTCCCCTGCTACCATTTTTATCTTCCTTTGGGAATACTATTGACCAAACTCATTGCCATTGAGTCGATTTTGATTCGTAGAGACGCTAAGGGAAACCATAAAACTGCCCCTGTGGGATTCTGAGACTGTCACTCTTTGTGGGAATAGAAAGCCTCCTCTCTCCCCCATGGAGCAGCTGGTGGTTTCACACTGCTGACCGTGTGGTCACCAGGGTATCTTGTAAAAAATTGTACCCATGGCACAGAACTATCTGTACAGAAAATATTACAGGAGAACCTAACTAGCTGTGTAAAACTTCACCTAAACTTTAATGAAATATTGTTTGTGGTGCAGAGCAAACTGCACGCCGTGTGAGCGCTTCATCGGGCCCTGGGATCATGAAAGTCAAATCTACTAGAATGATTGCTGAGGCCGCGGTCAGCATTAGCCTTCCCCTCTGCATGGGGACAGTGCCCCCAAGTGTCCAGCTATGAGACAGCAGGTATTGCACAGACAATAATCTGCACTGACTGACTGTGGCTGTGAAGGCTTCGTGGCTGCCCATGCCTTGAAGCAAGGAGGTAGTGGGTGTGTGTATCAAGAGGGTGAGAGCATCAAATGGAACAGGGCGCAGGCAGAGGCAGTAAAATGCAAGCTCAGGCAAGGCCTGCCGCACCATTGGTATGTAGGCACCATTCATCTGTCGGTGGAGACGTGCACGTTGCTATGGGGACGAGCCCATCACGTGTTGTGCGTTGCTGTGATGCTGGAACAATAGCACTGATATTTCAAATGCCAGCAGGGCAACTCAATGGCAACAGGTGTCAGCAGAGCTTCCAGACGAACGATAGACTGCAAAGAAGAATCCGGCCATCCATTTCGGAGGAATTAGCCAAGGAAAACCTTACGAATAGCACTGAAATAACGTCAGAGAACAATTGTGAAGATGGCGGGGGACCAGACAGTGCTTTGTTCTGTTTCACATGGGTCGTCAGATGTTGACAGCGTCTAACAGCAGCAGGGTGCTGGACAAGTGGCAGGGGGGCTTCCAGACTAAGAGGGATGGGGAAGAAAGACCTGGCGATCTACTGCTGAGAGGCAGCCAATGAAAAACCTGCGGATCCCAATGACCCGACCCAGCGCATGGAGGTAACTTGCTGGCGGCTGACAACCCATTGTTCCTTCAGCACCTCAGGCACTTGGGATTTCTACTCCCTGGTTCATTCTGCTCTCCCAGCCACTCCGCCTTGTGCCTTGACCCCTTCTTAATCAGCAATTCTCTGGCCCTTTTCCTGGGAGACCAACTCTTTTTACATTACCTTCTTCATGCCCTCTACCCTTGACCATTTAATTCTGTGGCCACCTGAGACCATCGGAAAATACATATTTTAAATGGTCTCTGGAACTGAGACACTCCAGGCGGGTCTGCCCACAAGTAGATATGCTGATCTGGTGAGAAAGAAGCGATTTCAACCTTCGCACTGACATTGGCTTTTTATGCAGTCTGTGGCAAAATGGAGCAATGTCATTTACTGCTGTTATATTAAGACACTTACCCGTGTTACACCATGCTTCACGACAAAATTTCATTTATTTGTCATTAGAAAGAAATATTTCATAGTATATAATGTCATAGTTTTTGTGATTCATCACTATGCTTTAATTATGTTCAATTTGTTACAATGAAAATACATCCTGCATATCAGATATTGACGTGACGATACATAACAGTAGCAAAATGACAGTGATGAAGTAGGAACAAAAATAATTTTATGGTTGGGGGGGTCACCACAAGAGGAACTGTATGAAACAGTCGTGGCTTAGGAAGGTTGAGAACCACTGATTTAGATGGTCGTATCCGTGTGTGCATATTTGTCTTTCCTGTAGGAAGCAGGCTCTACAGTATGGGGAATGTATCCAATTAGTTGAGATGTCCTCACAGATTAGTGAGGAATTTTATCATGAATACTGTCAGGTGCCTGAATGGCTAAAAGAATAACAACAATTGGGTTGAGATACAAGGAAGTGGGAGGAGGTTGGCCCAAACCCAAGGAGGTACATGTTGGTCCAACACAATAATGGGAAAAGGACGGAAGGGGGAGGGAGAAAAAGGGGAGGGAGCAGGGCACTAATTCATTTTACAAAAAAAATTTTTTTAAGAATACATGCACAAAGGGAAGAGTATGCACAGATCATTAGGAAGGGTTAGATTAAAAACCCTTAGGGGGAAAATGCCCAACCCCCCAACCCTCGCCCCAACTCTCTCTTTAGGCAAGGAAGACAGCAATCCAGGCAGGAACTGAAAGCTGGCAGCAAAAGCAGTGGAGTGGTGCGAGAGTGACTCATTTTGTGTCAAAGAAAGAGCTATTTGTGTAATCCTAAAATTAATATAATAATGGTCATTATCCTCATTCTCTCAAAAGCATCAGACACTTAGAGAATGGATTTTGCTGGGATGAGAGAGCTACAATTTAGAAGATCAATAAAACCATTAGAGAGAGGATTTTAACTCTGCATTTCACTAACGTGCAGCTTCTGGCTTGGAAACGTCTCTTTATTTAACAAACTCAGCAGCCTCCCAAGGTAGGAATCCCTAAGACCGCTTCCCTCGCCCTCATTCCCAACATCCAACTCATCAGTAAAGCCAACTGCTGTGCGCCCAGAATTGTCTTCAATGCGAGGGACTCATCATGACTTACCTAGAGGACTTTGACAGTCCCCTCTGTGTCCTTTTTCTCTCCATTATCCACACTTTCTGCCAGAGTGATCATTCTTCCTAAAACGCAAATGTCTTTTACTTTCTCTCTCTCTCTCTCTCTCTCTCTCTCTCTCTCTCTCTCTCCCCTGCCTTTTCCATGATTTCCACGTTGGCAAGTAAGTCAGTGGTGTTGTGGGGTGTGCGCTCTTTCACTCCCTACCTTTAGCAAAGGGTCCCACCACCATGAACACAACCTCCATGCCCCCTCCACAAAGACTCCTCTTCTGCCTCTCCCACCACTGACAACCACTCATAGTCTTTGGTTTCTGTGTATTTGCTTATTTCATACTGTGCCAGTCAAACCGTGGCTCATGAATGACCTGTGGCATCTCTTGGAGAACTTGAAAGAGGAAACATTTATGAGCCCCTGACCCAGAGGAACCAGTGTTCAGGAAGATCAGGGCCCTCACTGTCGGGAAGAGCATAGATCTTCTACTTTGCAAGCTCAAGGTCACAGAAGAGGGGTAGGCAGGGGTTTCTAGTGCAGACATGGTCCTTAGTAAATTAGGAAGGGAGGCCGGGGGAGGAGTGTGTTCTGGGAATGGGGAAGTTCACGTGCCAGGCTTCTTTTCCAATGGTTAAAATCCCCCGTTAGGGTTTTCTTTACAATATAGTGAGATTATGAAATGGCTATTCTTTGGTGACTGATATTCCCTCGGCATCCTGGTTCCCAGATTCACCCATGATGTGGTGTGCATCAGGACGTGGCTTCTCCTGGCAGTCCAGGGAACCACGTGGTTTGTCCATTCATCTGCAGATGGGCATTAGATTGTTTCCTTCTTTGGGGCTGTTGTTAAAAGCAAACATTGGTGTCCAGGCCGCTGTCTGTGTCCCTGCTTTCACTCCGCCCAGGACTGTGATTTCTGGGTGGTATCATCGTTCTAAAAGGAGCCACGATGGTGGAGGGGCTACTAGATTGGCTCTGTGTTGGTCAGGTAGACTAGAGAAACAAGTCTAGGGAGCCTCACCTATGCATAGGAAAGAACTTTATGCCAAAGAGCAATTGTACAGTAAGAATACATCCCCACCCAGTCTAGATCAAGTCCATAAGTCCGATATTAGTCCATATGTCCAATACCATTCTATGAATTTCTTTTCAGACTCACACAACACATGCAATGACACTGAGTGCAGGAAGATCGCAGGCCAGTGGGTGGAAAGTCTTGTGGATCCAGTGGTGGTGGAAGTATCTCAGTGCTGCCGTGGGTCTCCACGTGGCCCCTCCAGCTCCAGGGCTCTGACTCTATCAGTGTAGCTCTATGTGGCTTGTCACAAGGAATGTCTTGCAGGCAGTGTGTGGGTCTGGTCTCCAGTGAGCTCTTTATCTTCATAGTGCTTCCAAATGAGGTCATCAAGCTGGAACCTGACTGTGAAGCTAAACTCCACCCCTTCACTCTTAATAATCTCAAATTGACACAAGATTATGTAATTACCACAGGCTCTAAACCATAAAGTCAACAGTGTGAGCCCACTAGCCATTCTGAGGGAGAAAGGTGAGGCTTTCTGTTCCCGTGAGATTTACAGCTTCAGAAACACAATGGGGCAGAACTACACTGTCCCATAAGGTCACTATGAGTCACAACAGTTGCTCTGGTTCATTTTTGTTTTTGGCTTTTTTGGTAATTGTAAGTTCCATTCTTAGGCGCATCTCCACAGAGGCTGTATTCTTTTAGATTCTCCCATGAAAATGCGTGAGGGGTCTGGTCTTTCCACAACTTGATCATCATCTCAGGAGCCCTGGTGGTGTAATGCATTAAGCATTGTGCTGCTAATCACAGGGTTGATGGTTCAAACCTACTAGTTGCTCTGCAGGAGAAAGGATGGTGGCTGCTGGCCTAAGAGGAGTGCTGGTCCACTGAGGATTATGCATTGACTTGCTAACTTCAAAGTCTGTGGTCTGGAATCACTGACTGCTCAATGGGAGAAAGATGAAGCTTTCTGGTCCCATGAAGATTTACAACCTCAGGAAACCCAAGGGGGCAGTTCTACTCTGTCCTGGAGGATCCCTGTGAATCAGAATTGTTTTGACAGCAGCCCAGTGCCCCAAAGACTTTACCGCACCAGGACGCCATCCCTAAAGACTCACGGTGTTGTGTCTTAGAGCTTAAATTCTTTGAAGAAGGCTCTGGATAACAGTGACAACCAAAAAAGTCCATTTGCACAGTTTTTTTTGTGGATTCAGCCTCTGCTGACTTCCTTTGACCTTGAACTAGGGATGAGAACAGTCTTGCCCTCAGGCAGACTGCAGAGCACCTTGGAATGTGGATTCCTTCCTTGCCTCTCCAGCCAGCCCTGGGCGGGGCAGTCTCCCTCTGGGGTGAGCCTGGGTGGGTCCCTGATGGCAAGCCAAGTAGTGGGAGTTGCACCATCCTGAGTCAACTCTGGATTGCCTTGGTCCCTGAAGGCCTAGGACAGATGTGTAAGTTCTCCCACCGTTATGCCGGGGTCCCAAGCATGGTCCTGTGCAAGCTCTTACAGTCCCACCTGTAACTCTCACGTACTGGTCTGATTTGTGTCTGGTTTAAGCAGCGTGGGCGGTGAATCCTTAGACACCATTATTATCTCATGCTGAGGGCCTCCCTCATCCTGATGATACATTCTTGTCACGGTTTTTGTCCCATTTAAGACTTAATAAATGTTCTCCTGACACTATTTGAGATTTGGATCTCTTCTGTACTCTTTTGGAAATCCTATAGAGGATCCCTGAATCAGAATCACCACCGTGGCAGTGAGTTTAGTTTTTGGTTTGAACAATATCCGCTGGTTTTCTTTTTCTTTTTTCCCTTTGTCATTCTCATAGAACCGAGGCATTTCCCCGATGACCTGCATCAGAATATGCTCCACATGAATATTCTCAGTTGTCTATAGGATAAAACCCAAATCCCCTTTGCCTTTGATTTCCTCTTTTCTCCTTATGTCTGGCCTCAGCCCCCATCATATTCAGCAATGCTGGGCTTGATGCTCAAGTCAAGTGTCCCCAGAACAAAGCATACCCTCTATAACCTCCAAAGAGGCTCACTTCTCTATGCTTTTAGTGATGGTGCTTCCTCTGCCACGAGGTCAGTGGTTCAAAGCCACCAGCAACTCCATAGGAAAAATATGAGGTTTGTCTGCTCCCATAAAGATTTTCAGCATCCAAAGCATGACACAGGATCCCTATGAGTTAGAATTGACTCAGTGACAGTGGGGCTTGTTTTGGAGAGGGGGGCAGAGAGTGGGGGTTGGGTTCCCTCTGGTGGCAATACTCCTGAATTTCCCCCACTCCACTTTTAAAAATAGTTTTATTGACATATAATTCACATTTTATACAGTTCAATAGCTCATCCATATTAAAAACAGTTGTACAACCAGTGGTGGGAGTGGCGATCCTGGGAACTTAGAGGGAGAGTGGGTTGGAAAGGGGGAACCGATTACAAGGAACTACATGTGACCTCCTCCCTGGGGACGGACAACAGAAAAGTGGGTGAAGGGAGATATCAGACAGGGCAAGATATGACAAAATAATAATTTATAAATTATCAAGGGTTCATGAGGGAGGGGGAAGCAGGGAGGGAGGGGAGAAATGAGGAGCTGGTGCCAGGGGCTTAAGTGGAGAGCAAATGTTTTGAGAATGATGAGGGCAATGAATGTACAGATGTGATTTACACAATGATGCATGTATGGATTGTGATAAGAGTTATATGAGCCCCTAACAAAATGATTTAAAAAATAAAACAAAAAAAAAACAGTTGCACAACCATCACTACATTCAGTTCCAGAACACTGTCTTCCTTCTTATACGCATTTTTCCAAGCTCCCATTTCCTACCACCCTCTCCTCTCGCACCCCCAAGAAGCCATTAATCTAATGACTCTATCTGTAGATTGACCTGTACTGGATCTGGAACATATTTTAAAAATAAAAAGCAAAAATATAAAAAACAAACCAGAGGAAAACCTTAATTGGAAGGACATTAAAAAAAAACTAGAACAATTTAAAATGGGTTGAAAGGGAGATCAAATGATAAGGTACTAGAATTTAACCTAATAGGTTGGGCAACCATCAACTTTCCAATGCACTCTGCATGATAACAAGACTGTTCCCATGCCCGTCCATGGTCCAAGGGAATTCACTGGAGCCTTAATCACGTGTATTGTCCCTTCTCTCTTTTTTAAAATAGGAAACAACTTTAGAGTTTGTCAAAAGGGAAATCAAATGATAAAGTGTTACAATGTAACCTAACTACATCCGCCACAATCAAGGTAACAATGTTCTCTGATAACAAAGCTATTCCTGTCCCTGGGCTATGGCCAGAGGGGCTGGACCCCTTTTAAAGAAGACAGAAGTCTTTTCCTGGAGATCCAGCTCTGGGAAGAGGCTTTCCCAACCTCACAAACAGAGGTGGCCAGCCACTCCTCCACTGTGTTCCCACCAAAGATGCTTTCTCCCTTAACCCAGCCTCTACGAAAGAAATGATGGTGTTTTGTTGAAAATATCTTGGTCTGTCTCATACTGGCTGAAAGCAAGGTGCCTGGCTATAAAAAAGATATAGCAGCTGGGGTCTTAAAGACTTGAAGGCAAATGAATGAATGAATGAATTTTAAAATAAGACTTGAAGGTAAACAAGTGGCCATCTAGCAGAAAAGCAACAAGCCCACATAGAAAAAGCGCACCAGCCTGTGAGATCACGAGGTGTTGAAGGGATCAGGTACCAGGCAACAAAGAACAAAAAAAATCATATCATTGTGAATAAGGGAGTGTGGGGAGCGGGGACCCAAAGCCCATCTGTAGCCAACTGGACATCCCTTACAGAAGGGTCGCTGGGAGAAGAGCTAGTCAGGGTGCAGTATAGCAATGATGAAACATACAACTTTCCTCTAGTTCCTGAATACTCACCCCAACCCCCTTCACCATTATCATGACCCCAATTCTATCTCACAAATCTGGCTAGACCAGAGGATGTACACTGGTATAGACAGGAACTGGAAACACAGGGAATCCAGGGCGGATGATCCCTTCAGTACCAGTGGTAAGAGTGGCAATACTGGGGGGTGGAGGGAAGGTTGAGTAGAAAGGGGGAACCAATTACAAGGATCTACATATAACCTCCTCCCTGGGGGATGGACAACAGAAATGTGGGTGAAGGGAGATGCCAGTGTAGGACATGACAAAATAATAATAATTTATCAAGGGTTCATGAGGGCAACAGGGAGGGAGGGGAAAAATGAGGAGCTGATACCAAGGGCTCAAGTAGAAAGCAAACATTTTGAGAATGATGAGGGCAACAAATGTACAACTGTGCTTGACACAATGGATGGATGAATGCGTTGTGATATGAGTTGTATGAGCCCCCAATAAAATGATTTAAAAATAAAATAAAGTCTTCCTTCCTAGTTCAGAGATTGAATATAAAAATTGCTGAAAACATGCCCCTCAGGTAGATGAATAAATGATTAGAAATGAAAGAACAAATATGAAGGAAATATTAAAAGAAAATATACTTATGAGTCTCTGTAGCTCATGGTCATAGTTGTATGTCAGGGGAGCCAGCCCCTAACAAAACATCACATGTCCAGTGGGTGGAGTTGTACAGAGATAATACATAAAGATTATAGTAAAGTCATAACGAATAAGAGCAATAAAAGAGAGATTGAAATAATGAAGTCAGATACATTTCATGGTAGCATGCTCACCTCAGCTCCTCTTTGTGGTACAGGGCAGGAGAGAGAGGGCGAGGGTGAGCAGGGGAGGGGAAGGAGGACAAGAGGAGATGGGACAGGAGAGCAAGGACCAGGGGAGAGAACTCTTTATTTCTTACCAATGCTTATATACATTTGGGGGTGTGCAAGTCCCCTAATTACAGGTAAAGACATACGTCACAGGAAGGGGTTGTACTATATGTTATACAGTAATGAGAGGGGGATGATCCAGGGGTATTCACGCAATAGGAAGGGGAGGGATTGGGGGTATACATGTGACAAGATGAGCGGATCCTAGATTCAGGATGGCAGCCTAACTGTGGATGTCACTGAGCAGGTTTGACCTGTTCTCTGGCTTTTCCATGGAAACAATGACTATATTTATCAGTAGGCTGTGAGCCCCACCTACAGTGGACCAGATGCCTTCAGGGAGAATATCTCTAAGCATCTGACCTCCCACCATGTGCTGGCAAACAGCCTCTAATGTTTGGTATATCTTCGGGAGAGACAGAGCTGGGGGAAAGTCGTTGTATCTCACAGTTGTATCTATTGTGACCTCACCCCTAAAACACACACATACACACACACACACACACACACACCATCAACCCATCCTCATTTTTTCCATTCTACACATGAGGAAGGCTTATTAGCACCTGCAATAGGCAGATGGCACAACCTTGCTTGTTGAAAGTGTGAAGGGCTGGAAGCGCTTGCTGATGAAGGTCGCATTGCAGCCTTCAGTCGGGATTACAGCTCCAAGCAAAGAAAACAGAAACCCTCACAAGGAGACCAATCTGTAAGACCACGATACAGAAAAGCTTAACGTTGCCAAGGACGTTGTCTTGCTTGGACCCGCAAGCAATGCTCGTGGACGCAGCAGTCCAGAGATCACAGGATTCATCACATTGGGTGCATCTGCTGCACATGACCTCTTTCCAGTGTCGAAAAGCAAGGATGTTCCTTTAAGTTCTAAGGTGTGCCTGACCCACGCCATGGTATTTTCGATGGCCTCACATGCATATTGGACATTGCATAAGGAAGACCAAGATCCACTGCATTTGAATTGTGGAGCTAGGGAAGCATGGTGAAAGTACCAGACTGCCAAAAGAACCAGCAAACCTGTCTCAGAAGAAGTACTTCCAGAATGCCCCTTAGAGGGAAGGATGGCAAGACCTGGTCTCACATACTTTAGGCATGTCATCAGAAGAAACCAGTCCCCAGAGGACATCACGCTTAGTAAAGTGGAGAAGAGAAAGGCCGTTAACAAGATGAATCGACCCAGTGGCTGCAACAATGGGCTAGTCCATCAGAACTATTGTGAGTGTGAACCATGACAGGGCAGTATTTCATTTAGAACCAAGGCAGGGCACCTGACAGTAATAACAGCAGCAACAATAGCCTTCTAGCCCAGTGGTTCTCAACCTTCCTAATGCCGTGGCCCTTTCACACAGTTCCTCATGGTGTGGTGACCCCCAACCATAAGATTATTTTCGTTGCTACTTCATTTTGCTAATGTTATTAATTAGGTGACCCTGTAAAAGGGTCATTCGACCCCCAAGGGAGTCATGACCCACAGATTGAGAACCGCTGTTCTAGCCCATTGCTTCTCCTTTCTTCCTTTTACCTTCCTGGTAACCATCAAAGTCTATTTATTTTGGTACAAAAGACTCTTTCTGATTTTTTTCCTTTATAACTATGATCTCCTGCAATACGTGGCCTTTTATGATTGATTAGTTTCACTCAGCACAATGCCCTCCATGTGTATCCATATCAGGAGATTTCTGATTTCCGGCATCTTTTCTTGCTTTGTTTTGTTTAACTTTCCAGATGTTTCAGGGATCCATGGTCTGGATCCAGGGTCTGTCACTCTCGCTTTCCATTCAATCTGGATCTCAGATGGAGGGCTGGGATCTCCGTCACCTTGCAGGAATAGTGCCCTGGTCCTCTCTCGCTCCACACCTCCACACATGTTGCTGAAAATGGAAGACGAGCTGGTGTCAGGCTGACATCTAGTGGGTAAAAACTGAACTTATTTTCAATTGTCTTCCAACCTAAAACTTTGGAGTTGATTCCTACCCTGGAAACCCCACAACTTACAGCATCGGACTACTTCCTAGGCCTCTCTTGGCTGTAGTCTCATTGGGAGCAGATAGCCAGGAATCCCTTCTGCAGGTTAATTGTAAATTGCCGACCTTCTGTGTCACCCTGGGACCTTCAATTGTTTCAGTCTCTGGAAAATTACGGTTTGCCCAGATTCCTGTGCACTATTACCTAATGGTGTTCCAGAAAGATCACCAGGCAGAACTACTTTCCTGGGCACCTTCCAGGGTGGTGTCAGCCTTGAGAGAGCTCAGTTGCTCCCTTCATGGTGCTCTGCCTGCCCTGTTGACTGAACGTTCACGGTGGCTGTTCCCAGTCCCTCCTGTGACTCACAGGCATGACCACACAGCAGACAGCTCCCCACTCTACATACCCTTCACACCTTTGCTAGCCCCAGAAACACTGTGTTCACAAGTCACTGGCTCACCTGGCCTGCCCTCTGCTGCCCCCTGCAGGCAGACGAGCAGATGCTCTTGGATGCTCCCAGGTTCTCCATGGACTCTGATTTGATGGAGTTCAGTAGATATATTCTTCTTTCCTCCTTTGGAGACACCTCTCCTTTGAGTGGCCTCTGGGAGTGACCTTGGAGGTCTTCGCTTCCCACAGCAGAGGCCAGCTCACGACTGCGCTCCATCTTATTTGTCCTCCCTGCAAATAACGATCGATTGTGGATCCAAGCAAGATGAACTCCTTCACAGCGTCAATCCTTTCTACATCATGATGCTCCCACCCGCCTTGTATGTCATTCCTGCCCAGGGAAGTGTTTATAAACAAGATTTTCTTGGGGTTCTGTTTTCTGTTGAGCCAAGAGTTATAATTCGACGACTTCCCAGAAGCCTGGAGTACGCTCCAAGCCTTCTAGATGTCTTCGCATTCAATAGAGAGCCCTGGTGACCTCGTGGTTTAAGCGCCCAGCTGAAGAGTCAGCAGTTCAAACCCAGCAACTCTGCGCAGAAAAAAGACTTAGCCGTCTGCGCAGACGACAACATTGGAAGCCCGATGGGGCAGTTTAACTCTGTATTATTGGGTGGATGAGTTGGCACGGTTTGCTAGCAATGGGTCTTATTTGGGTTTTAGAATCAAGGCCAGGTAGAATGACCAGAACAAATGGGCATGGCACTTGTACGAGATAACACAAATCTAACTGGAAGAAACAAGGACCTACACCCCGAATCCCAACGCCACTACTGCTGAGACGATTCCAATTCATAGCAAGCCTACAGAGCAGAGTGGAACGTTCCCATGGGTTTCCCAGGCTGCAAATCCTCCAGAAGTCCAATCTCTCGTCCACTCTCAAACCACTGACCGCTCAGTTAGCAGTCGAGCACTTTAACCACTGTGCTACCAGGGCCTACACCATCAGAAGCAGCAGAGGTAAAAACTTGATTTCAACACAACATGAAACTATTTGTATAGTCTTATCCGTAGCGTCACAAAACTCCAAACAGCAAAACGGAGAGAGCAAAATGGCTACAGAGGAGGCAGCCATCTCCCACCACCATGGCTGCCTTCCGACCCCCGGGGAAGCCCGCGGTTGTCAAAAAGAAGTTCACGGGGCACCAATCAGACCGCTAGGTCAAGATTAAGCGCAACTGGTGTGAGCCCAGAGGCACTATCTGAGCCCTAACTAGAGTTTTCTGCCGATAAAGGGAGGGGGGTCTTTACTTAAAAAATACCCGTTTTAAAAATGTTTTTACCTGAAAGTGACGTAATCACTTCTACTTTGATTCTATTGGTGAAAACGAATCACGTGACTCCATGTGGATCCAAGGGAGGCTGGGAAATGTAGTCCTGGGCTGCGCCTTTGCTCCCAAGTTACCATTCTATATTGTGGCAGTAGAAGCCAAGTCGGCCATGCACTGTTACCTACAGCAACTACCTTAATATTTCTGAATCTCACTGTCTCGTTGATATGCTGAAATGTGGGGGGTTCCACTGAGAGCGAGGAGGAATTGGAGCACCTGATGATGAAGATCAGGGACCATAACCTTCCCTATGGATTACAACTGAACGTCAAGAAAACCAAAAATCTCACAAGTGGCTCAATAGGTAACATTGTGATAAATGGGGAGAGGATTGAGGTTGTCAAGGATTTTGTCTTGCTTGGATTCACAGTCAGTGATCATGGAAGCAGCAGTGAAGAGACCAAGTAACATATTGCATTAGGACCAATCTGCTGCACAAGTGTTGAAAAGCAAGAATCTCGCTTAGATGATGTGTTAGTCTAGGTAGAATAGAGAAATAAATCCATGGACACACATGTGTATAGGAAAGAGATTTATATATAAGATCAATTGAACACTGAGAAAACATCCCAGCCCAGTCCAGATCAAGTCCATACGTCTGATATTAGCCCATATGTCCGATACCAATCTACAAAGTCCTCTTCAGACTCACAAAACACATGCAATGAAGCCAAATGCAAGACAACCACAAGCCAGTGGGTAGAAAGTCTTCGGATCCAGTGGCATTGGAAACATCTCAGTGCTGGCAGGGGTCTCTGCATGGCTCCCAGGGCTGCATCAGGGTGGGTGCATGTGTCTTGTCAGCTGCTATGTCTTCCAGGGTGTGAGCAGAGAGTCTCCCACCTCCAAGGAAGAAATTCAGCAATTCCCAGAATCCTTAGGAGAAGGCCACGTCCATACAGAGATCTCGTTGGCCATATCCTGATTAACAGCCAAGACTTCACTCCTACACTCTTAATCCTCAAATTGACAATTATATAACTACCACAGACAGTACAGTGTGTCAGACCGAAGCCATGGTATTTTCCATTGTCTCTTATACCTGTGAAAGTTGTATACTGAATAAGAGAGAGGAAGAAGAATCACTGTGTTGAATTCTGGTGCTGGTGAAAAAAAAACACCAAAACCACAGGCAAATGTGTTGGAAGAAGTACAACCAGAATGCTCCTTAGAAGGGAGGATTTGCCTCATACACTTGGGACATGTTATCAGTCCCTGGAAAAGGGACATCATGCTTGGTAAAGTCGAGGGGCAGCAAAAAAGAGGAAGACCCTCGATGAGATGGACTGACGCAGGGTCTGCGACAATGGGCTCAGATACAATTGTGAGGATGGTGCAGGACCAGAGAGGTGCTTTGTTCTGTAGTGCACAGGGTCGCGAGGAGTCAGAATTGGTTCAACAGCACCTAACAACACACACACACACACACACACACACACAAGCTTGCTTCTCTAAAGCCCCTAGTCTAAGGCCTTGATAGAGGACATTTCTACCTATGTACTTACCTTTACTGAAAAGACACCCAGGGAGTCCTGGTGATACACAAGGCTGCTAACCAAAAGTCAGCAGCTGGAACCCGCCAGCCTCTCCTTGGAGGAAAGATGAGGTTTTCTACCCTGTGAGGACAAAGTTATGAAAAGTTCTCAGATGTAACTAAACATCGTGAGGAGATGAGTCACTGGCCCTGGGGGCTTGAGAATATAGTCTTAGAAGAATACAAGGTCAAGGACTACATCCTGCTTTAGTGAGTGGCCAGGGACCCTGGTGGCATAGTGGTGACACCTTGGGCTGCCAACTGCAAGCCCAGTGGGTCAAAGACACTAGGTGCTCCATGGGAGAAAGACAAGGAAAAGAGTTGGCCTCAGAAAGAGGCATCTCTACCCTGTCCTAGAGGGTCACTATGAATCAGCACCAACTGGATGCCGTGAGAGTTTGGTGAATTTAGTGAGTAGCATGTGGGATCTTCAAAGCCTCTGAGTGGCCATTAAGATGCAACTGTCGGTCTCTTCCCGACTGAAGCAAAGATGAATGAAGAAAATCAAAGCTGCACAGAAACCGTGGGTCCCCAGGACAAGTGAAGCCTGCAATCCCCAGACTCTACAGCCCTGAGAGCAGAACAGCAAGATGGTACTGGACCACCTCTTCCCACCACTGCACAGGATCACATTAGAAGGTTCTGGATAATGTGGGAGAACAGTGTGGAATAAAACTCAAAATCATTAAAAAAACAACAACAAACCAAACCACCAGGCTTACTGGACAGATAGAGACTGGCGGAACCCCTGAGACAATGGTCCTTCACCACCTTCACACCCGGCACTGAACACGTCTCCAAGGCTCAACTGCAGCCAGGTGTCTGAATGGACAATTCCCCCAGGCAGGTGTGCACTCTATTCTCCAGGCAACCGTGTGAGGTCAAAAGAGCAGCGTTTGTTCTGGGACAAGGCAGAGGGCAGGGAGGGTTAGAAAAGGGGGAAGACTCAAATGGCTCTTATCACAATCCATCCATCCATCCATTGTGATTAGAGCTGTATGAGCCCCACAAAAATGATTTTTAAAAATTAAAAAGGAGGAAGAATGGAATTGGGAAGCAGAGGAAGGGAGTAAGATAAGAGATATCACAGTATGGGGCTGGCAGTCATGAAACGAAAGGTGCGTGAATCGTGGAATGGATGAAAAAAATCATAATAATTTATAAATTATCAAGGGCTTATGAGGGAGGGAGGGGGGAGATGGAGGGGGGGAAGAGGAGCTAATACCAAGGACTCAAGTAGAAAGAAAATGTTTTGAGAATGATGATGGCAACCTTTGTACAGATATGCTTCACACAATGGATGGATGTATGGATTGTGATACCATAAAATGATTTTTTAAAAGCGGTGGAATGGAAAACGGAGTTGCTCTATGAACCTTCCCTCAATGCCCAACAAAAGGCACTTTTTAAAAGAGGCTGTTGTTAGGTGCCATTGGGTTGGTTCCGACTCCTAGCGGCCCTGATGTACAACACAAGGAAACGCTGCGGAGTCTGCGCTGTACTCCCGATCGCGCCCACTGGTCTGAGTGGGTCGGATAGTGGTGGCTTCTGTGTTGCTGCACTGCTGGAAGCTGTGTCCCTGGTATTTCAAATGCCAGCAGGGTCACCCAAAGAGAACGGGTGTCAGCAGAGCTTCCAGACCGAGAACAGACGAGGAAGGATTGCACTGCCCACATCAAAGGAAGGAACAGTTGAAAACCTGATGCATGAAAAGAGCCTAGAAGGAGGCATTTATTTGGGAAGGAGCCCCTGGCTTTCCTTATCTTTAAGATTCCAAATCCATAGCAAACTCCACTAGGCAATGACCCTTGGGCTTCCTTTATCTGTTAAGAAGGCATTAAAATGAGCCCCCAATTGGTGTTTGAGCATGGTGGTGGAAGGGTTTAGACTAGGATAGTGAGAGCAAGGGCCGTAATGACTGCTCAGAAAGATGTGCAGAATCTGGGCAGGTGGCGTGTGTGTTGTTAGGGATCTTTTCGCCAGGATCAAAGCACAATGACCCTCTGCCTTTGTTAATTCCAGAGAGGAGTCTCAGGCTGCCACCACACAGGCCCCCTTCCTGGTGGATTTATTGTCCAGCCTGCGCATGGAACAGGTAATTAGTCTGAAGCCCAGAGGAGGCATGAAGGTCAAGACTCCCCACTG
Organism: Tenrec ecaudatus; assembly: GCF_050624435.1. NCBI lineage: Eukaryota > Metazoa > Chordata > Mammalia > Afrosoricida > Tenrecidae > Tenrec > Tenrec ecaudatus. Next base: position 17,413,751 of record NC_134535.1, on the reverse strand, counting down.
TCACAGGGGACAGTTTGTTCCCAGCAAGATCTCATAAAGGTGTGAGAATCTCTGCCTCAGACCGCCTTAGTCCTGAGAAAGAAGGGGAAAAAACAAACAACAACAACAAAACCCACTAGAAATGACTTTCTAATAAAAGTTTGCTCTATCCTTGATTTCTCTCATTGTAGTCCACACGCCTTGATAACACCGGGTAACACAAGCAGTGGCGAATTTGATTCAGCCCTGAATGCCACTGCCAGGGGCTCTGGGGCAGCCACTAACTGGCATTAATGGGACAGGGACAAAGAAAGGCCACCTGTAATTTGTGGGGTCGCACACATCTCCAGCGGCATGGAACGGACAGCGTTTGTTCACTGCCAGCTCAAAGCCATTTTGTCAAAATGACCTCCTCCCCAGCGGGCGGAGAGCATGCTAATATTATTAGGAGCTCAGAGGTTCCATCCTAAAACCATATCGGCTGTTTGGCCAACGTGAGGGTCCTTGCTGATTCTCTTGTCTGTTTTAATCGTGCTTTTAAAAGGGGGTAAAATCAAGGCAGGAAAATAAGAAGACACACCCCCCAATTAAAACCAAGTCCCAACCACATAAAAGGGAGGGTCAGTGTAGTGACCAATTAATAAAGGGCGGAGAGGATGCCATGTCAATAAAATAACTTTTCAGAGAGAAAAGAGGACAGAGAATAAGGAACAAAAACCCTTAGGTAGGACCCCCCCCCCCTCTCTTTCTCTTTCCATTTGAAGAGCACAAGGGCATCAGCTTTTCACTTCCGTGACCCATAAAAACTGTCAGTGACCTGCTTGTCTCTTTCCTCCCAGCCTGGAGCCGGTCTGCAGGGTCACCGTGGATAGCTGTAAATTGCCTGCGCGTGGCCAGGGCACCTGGCCGGTCGTGAGTCTGGCGCTGTTCAGCCCAGGACTGGCCAGATTGCCTCTGCGTCTCAGACCTTTTCAAACCTGCGCCAGCTGCCCAGTCCCCTTGCTCCCAGCTTCTCCTGAAAACGCATTCGCTTAGGACAGCTGAATGTAATCCCTTGCTATGCAGGGAACAAGCTGTGGTCTTGCTGGGTGAGGGCAAGGATCCTGAGCCCTGGGCTCTGGGTGGCTGCCTCCCCATTCTTCTCTCTCACTTGGTTCCCTCCAGAGGACAGGGCTGGGGCACTTCCTGTGTGAGCCCCGGGTTGCTTCCCCCCTTCACCTTTTCCTAACTCATGCACCTGGGACCAGGAACCCGGCATCCTTCTGAGTCAAAAGGAGTCCCTGGGGTGTAGATGTGGTTAAACATTCATCTAGGAACCAGTAGGATGAGGGTTGAAACCCACCCAGAGGTGCCTCAGAAGACAGGGGTGGCGATCTGCTTACAAAAAGTCGCAGCTCTAAAGCCCCCATGTATTACAGAGGAGACCCGCTCCCTAGGGCTTTCCCGACTGCCATCTTTATGACTTTATGCCAGGACTTTCTTCTGCAGAACCACTGAGGGGGTAAGAACCAGCAACCTTTAACTCAGAAGCCAGTTGGAAACGACCTGTATCATTCAGGCTCCTGCACTGCTATGGATGTGCATTTATAGACCAGCTGACAGCAGAAGATGCTGTGGCCTAACGTTACTTTACAGACAACAAAAGGAGAATATGCCTAGGGCTATGTTCCTAGACGGACACTTTCAACCTCGTTTCTTATCCAGCCTTTGGTGATCCTGGTTGAATACACCTGGGATGTTACACTTTGGTTCAAATCTCTTGCTTTGAGGGTGCCCAATGAATGGTGGGCCCCAGACTGACATAGGCATATTTACTGTTTTCATACACTCTTTGCTTTTTTTCATGGCATGTGTTAGTCTAGCCGGCATGGTTCTGCCTTTGTGAGCGAGTATTATTGAAAGTTTGCCTTATCCTCAATTATTGTGTAAACAGTAGTATCCAGTCACTTAAACATTTAATCTGTTCAAGTCCATAATTCATGGATTATGATAGAAAAAGCTGGCCTATACATATACAATTTCCTTTGCTCAGTAGTGTTTTAAATTCTATACTATAGGTTAAACTAAGGATATTATCAGTAGAATTACCTTATGCCTTATATGGATGATTCTGAACGTTCTCCAATACAATGATAAGGATGTGTCTAAAGTGAACCAGGATGTACATACCGGTAACACTATAAATATATGAGTGAATTTGGACTAGGACTTAATTGGAGTCATAATTTAAGAGCTATTAGTTCTTCTGACATGGCCCCACTTGATGCTTACCCTCATGAAGAGATCACTGAAGATATGGGTGCTATAGCAAAGTGTGGGGAAGAAAGCAGATGGTCCCCGGCTATCAGAAAGAATAGCACATTGGGTCTTAAAGACTTATCTTAAAAGAAGTCATGTAACAAAAAATCATATCATTGACTGCACACCTCCATGATAGGATCGCTGAAGACAAATGGGTGCATAAGCAAATGTGGTGAAGAAAGCTGATGGTGCCCTGCTATCAAAAGAGATAGTGTCTGGGGTCTTGAAGGCTTGAAGGTGAACAAGCGGCCATCTAGCTCAGAAGCAAAAAAGCCCACATGGAAGAAGCACACCGGCTAGTGCGATCACGAGGTGCCAAGGGACCAGGTATAAGGCATCATGCAAAAAAAAAAAAGATATATGCGTGTGTATATGTGTGTGTATGTGTATATATATATAACATATTAAATGAAGGGGGAAGTGCAGAGTGGAGACCCAAGGCCCAAGTGTCGGCCAATGGAGATCCCCTCATAGAGGGGTTTAGGAGAGGAGCTGGGTTAATTAGGGTGCGAGGTAGTACCAATGAAGAACACAGCTTTCCCCCAGATCCTGGATGCTTCCTCCCCCCAACTACCATGATCCGAATTCTACCTTGCAGGGCTGGATAGGGCAGAGGCTGTACACTGGTACATATGAGGGCGGGAGGCACAGGGAATCCAGGGTGGATGATACCTTCAGGACCAAGGGTGTGAGGGGCGATGCTGGGAGAGTGGAGGGTGAGTGGGTTGGAAAGGGAGAACTGATTACTAGGATCCACATGTGACCTCTTCCCTGGGAGAGGGACAGCAGAGAAGGGGGGGAAGGGAGACTCCGGATAGGGCAAGATATGACAAAATAACGATGTATAAATTACCAAGGGTACATGAGGGAGGGGGGGAGGAGAGGGAGGGGAAAAAAAGAGGACCTGATGCAAAGGGCTTAAGTGGAGAGCAAATGCTTTATGAATGATTGGGGCAGGGAATGTATGGATGTGCTTTATACAATTGATGTATGTATATGTATGAACTGTGATAAGAGTTGTATGAGCCCCTAATAAATTGTTTTAAAAAAAAAAGAAGTCATGTAAGTGAAGTGTAACTTTATCCACACAGAAGGACACTAGTCTTTATGATCCAAGGAATGTAAACAATAAAATCCAAATCCAAAGGAATTACTAAGAGACAGAAGAGGAGCGAGCATGATTGTGGGGCAGGAGGAAGTTAAAAGGAAACAGAGGAAAGATCTAGGAAGCAAAGCTATGGATAGAGGTATAAACATAGGTGTGTACATATGTAAATACATTAATTCATAAAAATAGAGGTATTGGCCTAGGTGCATATATTTATATGGCAATACACTGAGGTAGTGGATGGAGTTTGGGCCTCTGCTCAAGTCCTCCCTCAATGCAAGAACATTTTGTTCTATCAACCTGGCATTCTGTGATGATCAACCTCCTGGCACAATCGCTGAAGACAAAGTGGGTGCATAAGCAAATGTGGTGAAGAAAGTAGCTGGTGCCTGGCTATCAAAAGACATATCATCTGGGCTCTTAAAGGCTTGAAGTTAAACAAGAGGCCATCTAGCAGAGAAGCAACAAGCCCACGTGGGAGAAGCACACCAGCCTTTGGGATCATGAGGTTTCGACAGGATCCAGTAATAGGTTTCAGAAGACCTCCAAAACAAGGAAACAAACGAACCATATTGTTGAGAATAAGGGGGTTCAGAGCAGAGACCCCAAACCCACTTGTAGACAATGGGACATGCCCTCACAGAAGGGTCACAAGGAAGGGATGAGTCAACCAGGGTGCAGTATGATACCAATGAAACACACAATATTCCTCTGGTTCCTGGAAATTTCCTCATCCCCCACTATCACGACCCCAGTCCCGCCTTTCATTTTGGACTAGACCAGAGCATGTGCACAGGTACAGATAAGAGATAAGAGCTCGTAACACACGGAATCCAGGAACAGGAATGGGAGTAGAGATACCAGGAGGGGAGGGGAAAGGTGGAGAGTGAGGGGTGGAAGGGGGTAACCAATTGCAATAAGCAACACATAACACCCCCACCACCCCTGCAGGGGGATGAACAACAGAAGTTGGGGGAAGGGAGACAGTGGTTGTTGTAAGATACAAAAATAATAATAATTTCTAATTCATTAAGGGCTCCTCGGGGTAGGAGGGGAGAGTGAGGGGAAAAAGAGGAGCTGATACCAAGGGCTGAAATAGAAAGTAAATGTTTAAGAAATAATGATGACAGCATATGTGCAAATGTGCTTGATACAATTGATGTGTGGGTTGTTATAAGAGCTGTAAGAGCCCCCAATAAAATGATCTTTTAATTAAAAAATATATATCTCCAAATCCACAGGAGGAAACAGTATCAGAACTTAAATTTTGAACAGCTGGTTTGCAGAAAGCTATGAATGACAGGGGAAGCCCATAATCCATTTGCAGGGTCCCCACATAGATCAAGCCTCCAGTGACTCCCCTCGACCGCAGTCCAGGGACGTGAAGGGCCTTGCAGGCAGACAGAGAGCATCGTCTGTAAGGTTAAAATATAACACCTTCTCATTTGATCTTTTGACCCATTTTAAATTTGTCCTCTTTTCAGTTGAGATTTTTTTTCTGTTTTATCTTGTCGCTGGGTTTTGTTTATTTCTTTCTTGTTGTTTTGCATGATTTTCTGCACAGTAGAACCCCGGACCTCAATGCTAATCCATTCTAGAAGGCCTCTCGAGATGCCATATTGTCTATTCTGAGGCAATTTTTCCCATAAGAAATAACTGAAAATGGATTAATCCATTTTCAACCACCAAGATTTTACCCTAGCCTTGCCTTTTTTATACAAAACATTACACCAAAATTTCAAGGTAAAGAAGTTTCTAGATAAATAATATAATTTAAATAAGAAACACATTTTAAAAAGTTTTTTAACAACTACAGTATGGCCCATGCCTTGAGACTGATGGATCTGTGGACACGGATGTGGAGAGGAGGGCTGGAACATCATGGTTTGCAAGGGGAATCCCCTTCCATAAAATCAACTGGTAGCTGCTTTGCAGGAGGTTTTTTGTGTTTTTGTTTCTCCCCTTCTTTGCCTTTTTTGTCTAAAAAAAAAAAAATCTGTCTACTGTGGTCTGCTGTTGGCATTTCCTTAACTGTTTTCTAAAAGGGTTTACTAAATTATCATCAACAATATTGATAATATGGTTAACCAGTTCCTTATCATGATTCTTTTCAAAAAACCCTCTCTTAGGACCCATGGTTTTTTTAAATCTAAAACAGTACAAAAAGCCACAAAAACTAAGAAAATTATAGCAAAACACTTGGAACAAGCAGCAAAAGATTTAAACCATGTGTACGAACAATGCCAACTAACCCCGAGTGACCGAAACATGAACTGCTTTTGTTTACAAGAAACACATGCATCGGTCAGATTCTGATGTTTTGTTTGAGCTCGGATGCAAACTTTTCTTGACATTTCGTGTTGAAATCCGAGTACTGATGCAGTCGAGTACCGGGGTTCTATTGTATATGAAACCCAGCATAGGTAAATCTACTGGGTTGACAATTACCTAGGGAAAGATAGGGAAGGGGGGGGGGAGGAGGGAACGGGGCAGGAGGAGGAGGGAACTAACAACAGTGACCATAAGAAAGAAGAAAATGTTCCAGAACGGATGGTGGTGATAATTTCACAGCTCTTCTTGATATGACTGAACTATTGAATTTCATGCTATGTGAATTATATGCCAATTAAACAAAACAAAAGGCATTGGAGAAAGTTTCATTGAAACTTACAGGATGCAGACGACACAATCTTCCTTGCTGGAAGCAAAGCAGATTTGGAACACTAAATTCCAATTGTTTTAGGGGCTGTCTAGACAGTGCGGACTAATGGAGACCCAAAACCTAACAGAACAGACCTTGCCTGGCCTTGCGCCATCCTTACAACCCCTGTTGTACTTGAATCCATTGTGGCAGCTATCGTGTCAATCACCTTGTGGAAGGACATCCTCCTGTACGCTGAACCTCTGCTTTGCCAAGCATAATGCCTTTCTCCAGCGATGGACCCTCCTGTCCAAAGTCCTTAAGAAGAAATCTTACCATCCTTGTTTCTAAAGAACATTCTGGCTGTATTTCTTCCAACACAGATGTGTTAGTTCTAACAGCTGGTATTCATCTCCTACACCAACATTCAAATACAACACTGCTTTGGTCTTTTGTATTCATTGCCCAGCACAGTCAGGGGCTATTGTACACTGATGCCAATAGCCAGTACTATTATGTTCTTGATGGTCTTTATATTGACTCCCTCTTTTCCTTAAGTGTTTTGTAGGCTGACTAGAAAATAAAACAAAAAAATTTTTTTTAAAGAAAATAAAACCACGGACACTCATGTATGTCTAAGAAATAACTTGATATCCAGCCCAGTCCAACTCAAGTCCGGCCATCCGATGCCAGTTGGGCCCTCTTCAGCCTCACACAGGTGCAGATCAATGGCTCAGAAGGGTGAGGCTGGAAGCAGGGTGGTCCCAGGCTTGTGGACACAGAGTCATGTGGATCCAAGGTTGGTGGGAACCTGGTAGCTGGGTGCCAACAGCTCTCGGGGTCGGTAGCCCACATGGGACTGCCCCTGGAGGCAGACACAGAATCCCAGCAAGGAGGAAGGTGAAGTACCAGAGAGAAGGGGAAAGGTTCCTAATGTCTCTCTTATAAAAGGACACATTCCCAAGGAGGCATTATCAGGCAGTGACCTGTTTGATAGGTTGGACCCCACCCCGACACTTTCACCCAGGTTCAAGTTGACATAAAATCTAAGCACCACATTTGCTGAGTCAAAACAAATTAACAAAATCTATTTGAAGGAGAGCTTTATTTTCAAAGAGAAAACAAATACAAGAAATAATGTACTTAAAAGATAACGAATTGCTCCCAAACTTTTGATGCCTGCCTCGCACCTCTCTACCCCAGGAAAATGTTCAGTCCCTGTACAGACTAGAAAAACAGGCTGCATATTTCACATGTCATGAAGGATCACCCTGTGCCCAGGGGTCCACAATGACCTGAACTGAGACCCAACACATTCCTGGGTGTCCGCAGACAACGCATCCGGTCCCAACCTGCGGGCCTTTTCACAGTCTGCCTGCAGGGGACCCTTGCTAGCAACAGAAGCAGGAGAGGAGCTGGTGTGTATGCAAGGCCCAGCAGTGGGGGCTCACCGGCTCAAGGCTGCCAGCCCGCCTCAAAGGAGACAGAGCCACATCTGACAGCTGATGGGGATGAAACAGGACAGTGAGCCAGAGGCATTTGTCTGGGAGAGGAGGGAAAGAAAATTGTCTTCCTGCTTTGGCATGCCAGCATTGCTGAGGTGAGCGCAGACCCTACAGGGGGGTGAGCAGCTGCCTGGTCGCCGACTGGAAGCCCAGGTCATCCCATACTCCCCATTTTCTGGTGAGGGCCCCCCAGCGGCATTAGCTGTCAGGACTGTCACATGGCTCACTGAGAAAGCTTCTGCTCAGCACCCCAGCAGGAGACCCTGTTTCCCCATCTCCTCTTGTTTGTCAGGAGTAGGTGTCTCGGGGCGGTGCAGCGCTGGACGTGATGGACACCAGCCTGGAGTGCAGCAGCCGGTGACACGCTTAGCAAAGCCATCAGGCTGCTCTGGGGCTGGGAGCAGAGGTGACGCCAGACCTACCCTTTTGGTCCTAATCTGAGGGGCCCCAAAGGCACCTGAAAGTCTTGAAATGGTGCAAATGGGCTTGCACTCCGTTACTAACCTAAAGGTTGGTGGTTGTGTTAGGTTTGGGGGTTGGGATCCCTCCGCTCTCGCTTTGCAGTGCTGAAAGAATGCACACGGCAGAAGCACGCTTGTAATCCGAGTGACTTTTAAGAGGAAAAGGGAAGTTTTCAGGTCTGACAGTCTCCAAAAGTACATGCTCTTTCAGGAACACGACAAGCTTGCAGGGGGTACCACGCAGGAGCTCACGGCTGAACGTAAAAATAAACAAACAGGTGGAAAAAATATAGGAACACAAAACCATGCTGAGGAACCAGGAAATCCCAGGGGCCAAGAGAGAGGGCTGAGTGGGGGCTCGAACCCCAGGGCCTGAGAGGCATGTGTGCACCCACACTAGGGAGAGATTCCCACCCTCCTGCCAAGCACCCTGAAAGAGAGGGACAGCCTGCCTGGGGACTGCTTTTATCCCCATTGCTTGGGAAGCGTGGTTGAGGGTATTGGCTGAGATTGGGCACAACTGTGTGATGTCATGGGCCTCGGTTAAGGCAAGGTTTGGTTTCACCTGCGTGTCGGTGGTCCTAGTCTGGGCATGCTCAGTTTGGATCTTTCTATCGGTATCTAATTAATCAGTGTGCCTGATGTCTCTCGAACCCCTTGGTTGTGGCCCTAGGCAGGCATTGGGGTGACAACTCCCCTTGGCCCCCATTCTGGCTACCTAGCCATTGCAACCCCCCCCCCCCCCCCAGCACTGTGGGAGAAAGGCTTGATGGTGTTCTTTAAGGACTACCGCTGAAAAAACCCTAGGGAGTTCAGCTATGTAACGCGCAGTGTTGCCACCAGCTGACACTGACTTGAAATAAATGCGTTGACAGGGTTTATTTTCGGTCTTGTTTTTCAGGAAGCCCTTGCTTCACAACATATGGAGAATAAGAGAAAGGGAAGGACCAATTGCTGAGCCTCAGCCTTGCACCAGGCACACCTGGGTGCTGCTTGTTCAACAGAAATCCCGCGCTCCTACACAACTCAGGGCACTTAACCAAATGGCACAAACAGCCAGCCTTCCGGAAGACCAGGACGCCCCCCAGGCATTTCTGGGAAGCCCCACAGAGGACTTTCTCTGCTGAAAGCCATTCAAGGCTGCCTGTCACCTCCCTCTGGGCAGCTCCTGGCTGGGCTCCCATCCTTTCTCTTTGGAGTCTCAAGACCACGTCTCGGGGGTGCAGTCAGCTGCTGGGCCCCAAGCTGCCTGTCAAGACATCCCGTGCTGTCTTAGAGCAGATGCAGGTCCCAATGTTGATCCCCAGGTTGAAATCGAGCATATTTTACCAAAGCTGAAGGAGAAAAGGAGGAGAGCCATCGGTGACTCTAAGATGCCTCGGTCTCAGAGGGACTTGTCCAGTCCAGCACTCCTGGACAGCACTGTCAGCAGCTCACTAAGCCTCGGACAACACCTGTTAATATCTAGAGGACAGCCAGGACTAGAGCAGCTGCTGTCAGTTCGAGTCTAAGGCATTCTGCTATGGTGCTGTCCTCCCTACTTGAACCGTTCACAGCGTCACCCACTTCAAAGGCATCCTCTCTCCCCATGACAATAACTTGGCGGAATGGGGGTCCTGCCCCCGTTTTTCAGATTCAGACATAGGAGCTCAACCATGCTGGGTTAGTCTGGGTAGACTAGAGCGACACATTCATAAACACATATAGGTATATAAGGGAGAGGCTTATAAACAAGAGCAATTGGGCATTGAGAAAACACCCCAGTCCAGATCAAGTCCCTAAGTCCGATATTAGCCCATATGTCCGATATCAATCTATAAAGTCCTCTTCAGACTCACGAAACACATGCAGTGAAGCCCAACGCAGGACGATCACAGGCCAAGTCTTTGGGTCCAGTGGTATAAGCATCTCAGCGCTGGGAGGGGTCTCTCTGTGGCTTCTCGGGCTTCCGAGGTCTGGTTGCATCCATGTGGCTTGTCTTCTACAATGTCTCCCAGGGAGTGGCAGAGAGAGAGAGGTGTCTTCCCCCTCCAAGGAGGAATACCAGATTTCCCAGAATTCTCAGAAGACCATGCCCACACTGAGGCCTGATTGGCTATCTCCAGATTGACAGCCTAGACTCCACCCTCACACTCTTAATCCTTAAATTGACACCAGATTAGGTGACTACCACACATGCAAAGAAAATCGCTCCCCCCACACAGCTGGTAAGCAGAAGTTTCAGGACACAAACCTAGATCCATCTGACTCCCAAGACCAGGCTTTGTCCGCCTCGCCCATCTGCCGTGGCCGGAAATTCATTTGAACACACTGGAACAGGTTCTGACCAGAGCGTTACAGGTGTTTCTCTCAGCCCACCAAACAGATTGTTGCCAGCTGCAAGCCTGAAGATCAGGGACAGTTTGTCAAGATGCCAATCGTGATGAATGGTTTAGAAAGAGTATGGGCTTTTCCCTACACCCAGCAGACGCCTCTGTTCCAAGCTCTATAAGAGCCTCAAGGCAGAGAGCACCCACTGACATGCAAGGTGTCCCACAAATGACAAGTCAGGGGACATCAGTGAGGGCCAGGATGAGCTCCGTCATGCTCATCTGCTGGGACAAAGGGAGCCACAACAACAGTAACAAAGACAAATGACCAATATCAGACTACCTTGGGGCTGAGGGCCTGCCGGTGGATGAGCTGCTGATAAACAAAGACAAATCCCATCTTCCTGCTGGTCTTTGGGAAGCCTGACACTCCCGCTTTCTCTCCGTGGAAGCTCTTGGCAGGAGGATTATGATGAAGTGCATCCCTACGCGATGATTCCACACGAGTCTAACGGACAGGAATGCGGAGCAGGAGCGAAGAGAAGCGGACTGGGCAGCAGGGAAGCCTCAGATAAATGGAGCCTCCTCGCAAGGGAGGGTGGAAAACAGGAGAGTAATGGCCTCCACTTGGCAAGGTGCTTGGCTTATGGACTGATGAGTCCATCGCTCTTTTAGAATTTGGCAAGTGTGCCTCAAAGCGATGCAGAGAAATGAGAAAGTGATCGTGCTCCCAATGTCACGCACCTTCCCCGGGAGCTTGTGCTTCTGTCTCGTGGGGTACTCATCAGCTGGGGGGGGGGTCGCAGTCCCCAGAAAGCTCTGTAGAACTTTGACGGTCGAATGCGCACGGGATCCCGAGTTCTGACAACACATCTGAGTCTTCGTTTTCCAAGGGCTCTTAACCATCATCGGGGGCTTGTTTCTTGAGGCAGCTCCCAACATCTGGAGCACACACCGAGGCAGGAGAACATCTGAGCGGTTCTAGGGCAGTGGTTCTCAAACTTCCTCATGCTGCGACCCTTTCATATAGTTCTTCATGTGGTGGTGACCCCCCCAACCATAACATTACTTTTGTTGCTACTTCATCATTGTCATTTTGCTACTGTTATGAATCAGGTGACCCTTGTGAAAGGACCATTCAACGTACCCCCCAGGGGGTCACGATCCACAGGTTGAGAAACCCTGTTCTAGAAGGCTCAAGAACAGAATGAAGGCCCAGGAGCGGAAACCGGCTGGGCCCAGGAAGCTGTTGAAGCCTGGTTTGCTGGTAGCCCCGGCAGTGATGCTGAAGCTGGCAGCAGTGGGTAGGAGGGCAAAGTAGAGAACAAAAACACTTAGAGGTTGCCACTGACAGAAGGTTTAGTCCAGGCCAAGCCGAGGGCAGTGCTAGTTGAGTCGTAGAATCAAGAAGTGAACCCTCAGCCAAGCTTTGAAATGGGGTTGGTGTTCAATCCCCCCACCCCACGCCACACACACACAACCCGTCGACATTGCATTGTTGTTGGGCAGTTCATGTTACTTGGATCCACAGCTAACGCTCATGGAGGCAGCAGTCAAGGAATGAAGCAATGTATTTCTTTGGACAAATCTGCTGCACAAGACCTTTTGAATGGGTTAAAGCAGCCATTCTCAACCTGTGGGTCGTGACCCTTTTGGGGGTCAAACAACCCTTTTTAAATCTGCTGCACAAGACCTCTTTAATGGGTTAAAGCAGAATTTCTTAACCTGTGGGTCACGACCCCTTTGGGGGTCGAATGACCCATTAGCAGGGGTCGCCTGATTCATCACAGTAGCAAAATGACAGTGACAAAGTAGCAATGAAAGTAATGTTATTGTTTGGGGTCACCATAACCTGAGGAACTGTATGAAAGGGTCATGGCACTAAAGGTTGAGAACCACTGGTTAAAGGGTTTCATGTGACAAAGATCACTTTGAGGAGTAAGGTGCATCTGACTCAAGCCATGGTAGCTACCATGGCGTCATAGGCATGTGAAAGTTGGACACCGAATAAGGAAGACCTCAGATAAGTTGGTGCTTGGAATTATGGTGTTGTCAAAAGATATTGGAAGTACCATAGACTACCAGAATGACCAACAACTCTGTCTTGAAAGACATACAACCAGAATGCTCCTTCAAAGGAAGGACAGTGCGATTTTGTCTCACGTACTTGATGTGTGTTCTCAAGAGAGACTGGTGTCTGGGAAAGGATGCCATGCTTGGTAAAGGAGAAGGCCCGTGAGAAAGAGCAAGACCCTGGATGCGATTTTTGGCACAATGGCTAGAGCGATGCATTCAAACATCACAACAATTGTGAAGTTGACACAGGGCTGCCTATTGGGCAGCTAACGGCAAGGTCAGCAGTTCGAAGTTGACACAGGGCTGGGCAGCATCTCCTTCTGTACACAAGGGTCCCTTGAGTCAGAACTGACTTGACGGCGCCGATCAGCAACAAGCCTAGACTCAGAATGTTCACACCTGATTTATATCGCATGTCGACAGACAAATCATGGAGTGTGGTGTAGTGGTTAAGTGTTGGGCTGTGATCCAAATGGTCAGCAGCTCAAACCACCAGCAGCTCCTCTGGAGAAAGACAGAGCTTTCTACTCCCACACACAGTATCTCAGGAACCTATAAGGGTCTCTGTGAGTCAGCATGGACTTGATGGCAGTGAGTTTGGTTTTTTACTTCCTTGGGTGCTGATTGTGGATCCAAGTCAAATGAAAACATGAAATCCTGACAGTAAGTGCAGATACTGTAGGCTTTCTTCTGTTCCCTGCCCTCCTTTGGGGTTCTCACTGCATCCTTTGATTTCAGCATCAGGTGTACTGAGCTAGAGGTAGCTATGGAGAGATGAGAAATCCTTTCCATCCCAGGGTAAAGCGAGACTATCAGCAGGGACATGAATCTCAGATGTTAAAGAGGGTCCCCAGGACAAGACCCTCAGAGCTTGACACCCTGAGAGAAGGAGCACTCTAGAAATCACTAATAAGTTTGAGGAGCAGAAAGCTATTTGTCAGATCCTTGGTCTTCATCAGCAAGTGCTTCAACTCCTCCTTACTTTCAACAAGCAAGGTTGTGTCCTCCACATCCCAGGTTAATAAGCTTTCCTCCAGTGTATTCATATAGGTGCAATAAGGTCGATGGAAATGTGCTTCACAAAATGTGTAAAACCCAGAATGGTCAGACTCTTTATACTCAGATCAGAGATGTACCTAGATCAGAGATGGCTCAGATAGGTGAACCAAAGAAGGGGTGCAGTCAGGTCCAAGGAAAAATGAAACGGTGACACATTGCCTAAGATCGTAGAGGACAAAGACATCTTAGCCATATTACACCTGAATTTTTAATTTCAGGGAAAATTATTTTTGTTTTTATTCTTTACTTTCATAGTTATCAATATAAATTACTGTACACATTCTAATTAAATGTTACAAAAACATCGCGCTCGGCGTTATGGGGTTAGAGGATACCAGCAACTACATCTCTTGATAAACACTATTATAAAAAATACATGTAGCACTCACAGACTGTCAACATTTTGTACTGGGTCAAAATTATTTCATTAGTCCATGAGCCCATCCAAAGGAGCTAATAGTGATATTTTTCACAGATGAGAAAATTAAGTCACGTAGTAGTAAGGAGAAGGACCAGGATTGAAACCATAAGCCAATCTCTCAATTGGAGTTAATGCTCAATCTCCTACTAATACTATATCCACACTAAAATGGCAAAGATTCCATAACACTCCTATACCTGCTGGCATTTAACTGCTGGTTCAAGTCTTCTGAATGCCTTCCTGCTACCCTGCTCACCAAGGCTCTGCCCCTGAAACCCTTAGAAGAGAATCCAGAAAGTTCAGAGTTTACCCCCAAACTCTGTCCCAGCTCCACCATGCAGGGGTGCTTATACCAAAACGATATTCTGAACATTGTTTATGCCTCACCCCTGTATTATAGAATCCCTCATCGCCCACATGAGCCCATCAGTACTAGGGTCGGTCCACATTGCAGGGGCCAGGACTGGTTGCAGTAGCAACCACCACATCCAGCGACTAGCTCGTCTTGCCCGTGCAGTATGTCCGCCACAGGCCATCAGGGGTCCCTTTTAAACACAGTCACTCAGAGACCCAGTAGAGGAAGCCTCTATTTGAATGAGTGCCTGCATAATTATCAGGAGCCTTGCTGGTGTAGTGGTTATTTGTTGGACTGCTAGCCTCAAGCTCAGCAGTTCAAAACTACCAGCTGCTCCTAAGGAGAAAGATGAGGCTTTCTGCTCTCAAGAGAAGTTACAGTCTTGGAATCTCGCAGGGGCAGTTCTACCCTGCCGCCTAGGGTTATCATGAGTCAGCGTCAACTCAATGGCAGTGCATGAGTTTGAATGACCCATGACTAAGGGAGAGCAAGACAGTGGCATATCAAACATAGGTCCTGAGTGCTTCCAGCAGGAAGGGACATGCATCACTTTTGCTTACACTTCATTGGTGGATGTGTATCACTTGGTCACCTTATCTTTGCGTTTCCCCAGGAGAGTGTAGCCACAGCAGAGGGAAAACAGTGCATAGGAAGAGTGAAGGAGCTAAAGTAACAGGACTTGGCATGTTTTTGAGCATATGATCAACAGGACGTAGTGGCTGAGTGGAAGAGCAGTGGAAGAAAGAGGAATCAAGGTGACTTGTGGCTTGAGCACTTTGGGGGATTTGTTGTTATCTGCCCTCTAGACAGTTCCAACTCATCGCGGCCCTTTGTACCAGACAATGAAACACTTCCCAGTCCTGTTTCACCCTCATAATTGTTCTTCTGCTTGAGCCCATTATGGCAGCCACTGAGTCACCCCGCCATTAGTTAAGGAGAATCATACAACGAATTACGTTTCTCCAAATGACTTGGTCATTGTTCCCCTTATTCAATGCAAACAACTTCAGACAAATTGATTGAACCCAGTAGTTTAATCTTGTTCTCTGGTCTCGGGACTGACTGGGTTCGCCTGGGCATTTTCGCGTAAGGTCTCTCTTGGAAGTTTCAGTCAAACGGTGGCTGGGGCTCCAGACATCGGAAGGTGAGGCAATTCACTCAGATGACTGGCAACTGAAACTGCCTATCAGCTACAGGCTCAACCAGGATTGCACCAAAGCAACAACATAACACGTCTTTGTGTGGTGCAAGTGGGCTGCTCACAGCATGATAGCAGAGTTCTGAGAGGGGGTGTCCAAACTCTCCACAAGGTAGAAAGCAGAAAGCAGTCTGAATGAGGACAGAATCACTTCCAAAGCATGCTACAGGTCCACAAGACCACAGGGCCTGCTCAGATCCAAGATGCTGCAGAAATCAACTCTACCTTCTCTTGAGAGAGTCTCATTACAGAAAGAGCCTGCAGGAGAGGGGCTACTGCTGAGTCAGTTTGGGAAAATACAGTCGGCGACAATTGCTCATATTAAAGAATATCAATAGTCTTAATAACTGGCATTTCTTCAAAAATTTATATATTCTATTTATAACATACATGTGTGGGTGTATGTGTGCGTGTGTACATTTCTGTGTGTGCTGATGTATTCCTTTCTTTACGCCTCCCAAGATCTTCTTTGGACAGTGTTAGGGTGTGCAAACACAACATTCCCCTCAGTGGGTTTATGAAACAGTTTACATATCCACCTGCAAGTTACGCTGTTCTTTCTACCAGAATGAATTTCCAACTTTTCTTCTCAGCAGAGTATAAAGCTTGAGCTAATGCACGGACAGTTTCTAGGCTCCAGCTGTACCTGAAGCCAAGGAACCATAATTCATCATCAAGTTGTTTGTGGCCACTGCTGACACTCCTCCCCACCAGGCACCAAGCCAGTCCAGCTTTAAAGCTAGTGGGAGGTGGCAGGAATGGCATAGATGTGACAGCTACCCAAGGATTTGAAAAGACGGAGTCTGTCTCAAGCATTAGAAAGAGAGGCTTAGACAAGTCTCCCGTGCCTTCTGGATGTGCCTCGGGAAATTGTTCTCCAGCTGTCTGACAGGAATTTGAGAAGTGAGGCTGGAAGCTTTCTGGTGAGGAGATTAAAGACCACCGAGTCATTGGCATCTCATTATCAAGGGAGTTACTGGATGTGGACAACCTTTGGAAATTCTAATAAACATAGGACAACTGAGATGATCATGGAAGGGTAGCCTTGGGCAATAATGGTCTTGTCCAACTCTTCACAATCCTTCTGCCACCTCCTGTGGCGATCACGCTGCTCTCCCTGAATTCCTCCATTGTCAGAGACTTCACCACTGTGGGAACGTGTCAAGGATCCAGTCGTCAGCAGTAAGAAAGCTTGCTTCTCTCCAGATAATTTAGTGTCAGCCCCGAGAGGTGCAGAGAATGTCATCTATGAGAAATGAAAATTCCATGCCTTCACCAGGAATGTAAGTAAAAATTAAGCTTATACTCTGCACAGTGAAATGCTCAAGGAAGAATCTGAAAATAAAATTAGTCCAGGATGATTGAAATCTCAGAATTCAAGCAAAAATCAATGTAAATCCACCCTGAAGGAAGAAGACTTTGGTGATACGAACTATGATTTTCTTCTCTGATCCCCAGGTAGAAAAAGCAAGTAAGCAAATTCTGCTAAATAGGTAGCAACTATTGATCTGATTGGGCTTGCTGTTTCTTGGTTCTCCAGTTCATGAATTTCAACACTTACCCTTATTATTTTGAACCTTCTTATTCCTGTAGGTTAATTCTGTGGTTTCTTGTTCATCTCAAGTTGATAAACTTCTTCAATTATCTTCTCTTTTTCTTGTTTATCATTATATGAATTTAAGGCTACTGACTGACTTTCTAAGAAGTACTGAACTATTTTACCACTACCATGAAAGTCACTGTGTGTAATGTTGTCTTTCTTTCTTTCTTTAAAAAATAAATCTTTTTATTGGGGGCTCTTACAATGCAATGCTTCCGTTGCTATGTAATTCTAAGTATTTCCTAATTTCCATGATATTTTTTTCTTTAAACTATGAATTGTAAAGATGTGTTTTCCATTACCAAGTGAGCGTGGCTTTAGGGAGTTGCACTTGTGTAATTGATTTCTAATTTTATGGCAATGTAAAAATTTTATTTTTAGGTATTTGTTAAGATTTTGTTTCAGGGCTAGTATGTAGTCTGCTTTGTAAGCGTCCTACGCTGTCACGTGAAATGTCATTCCTGCTGAGTCAATCTCCACTCACCGTGGCCCCTAAAGCACAGAGTCTAACTGCCTCAGAGTGGTAGCAGGATAGGGCGGTTACATAATCTCCTGCCAACTTGAGCAAAGGGGTGGACTCTAGCCTGTCCATCAGGTCACAGCTTGATGACTTCATTTGGAGCTTTGATGGAGATAAATAGCTCACTGGAGGCCAGACATACTCTCTCTGCCTTCCCTTTCCTGCTGTTGAGACACTCAGAGAGCTGTAGGAGACCTGTGCCGGCGTGGAGCCTGCACCAGCGTGGAGATGCTTCCACTGTCACTGTATCCACAAGACTTTCTACCCACCGGCCTTCCTGCATTGCATGGCTGCATGAGTCTAAAGAAGAATTTATAGACTGGTATTAGACATATGGGCTAATATTGGACTTATAGCCTTGATCTAGAGTGGGCTGGGGTGTTTTCTTAATATACAATTGCTCTTTTTTGGTAATCATTGTATTGGGGGCTCGTACAACTCATCACAATCCATCCATCCATCCATTGTATCAAGCACATTTGTACGCTTGTTGCCCTCATCATTCTCAAAACATTTGCTTTCTACTTGAGCCCTTGATATCAGCTCCTCATTTTTCCCTCCCTCATGAACGCTTAATGATTTATAAATTATTATTATTTTTTCATATCTTACACTATCCGATGTCTCTCTTCACCCACTTTTCTGTTGTCTGTCCCCCAGGAAGGGGGTTATATGTAGATCCTTATCATCGGTTCTCCCTTTCTATTCCACCTTCCCTCTACCCTCCAAGTAATGCCACTCTCACCACTGCTCCTGAGGGGTTCATCTTTCCTGGATTCCCTGTGTTTCTAGTTCCTATCTGTACCAGTGTACACCCTCTGATCTAGCCAGATATGTAAGATAGAATTGGGATCATGAGAGTAGGGTGGGGTGGGGTGGGAAAGTATTTAAGAACTTAAGTATTTAAGGTGTCATTGTTGCTACACTGCCCCTGGCTGGCTCATCTCCTTCCCACGACCCTCTGTAAGGGGATGCCCAGTTGCCTTCAGATGGGCTTTGGGTCCCCACTCTGCACTCCCTCTAATCCACAATGATATTATTTTTTGTTCTTTGATGTCTGATACCTGATCCCTTTGACACCTCATGATCACACAGGCTAGTGTGCTTCTTCCATGTGGGCTTTTTGCTTCTGAGTTAGATGGCTGCTTGTTTACCTTCAAGCCTTTAAGACCCTAGATGCTATATCTTTTGGTAGCTGGGCACCATGAACTTACTTCACCACATTTGTTTATGCACCCATTGGTCTTCAGCAATCGTGGGAAGGTGAGCATCATGAAATGCCAGTTTAATACAACAAAGTGTTCTTGCATACAATTACTCTTTGATATAAAGCTTTCTCTTATACACATATGAGTATCTCTAGATTTGTTTCTCTAGCCAGCCTGAACTGACACACCACCCTCTAGTTCTGATCTCAAAGTCACGGAGACTGCCTGTCTCAGTGCTTCATTGGTCCACAGAACTAATTGTTTCCATATGTTTTCAATTGCCATCACTTGTCTTTCCTCCAGATAGAGAACAATAATAGTTACATTTCAGAGGGTCAGTCATGAGCTGTAAAAATCGTAGTCAATATTCACCAAAAATAGGATGTAGAACATATATCTATGTACAAATATTCTATGTCATATATATGTATATATGAATTGTATATATATAAATATGTATTCCTAGGTATATGCTCCCATACTCCCTCTGACATCTGTTTAACCTTTGTGTCTATCCATGCATCACTCAAGATTTCTGTGAATGTAGGATTGTATATATAACGGTACTTAACTTCTGTTGCTTTTAACTCTTGTACTCCAGTGTTTGTTTGTTTTCAAAAATGCATTTTCCTTGGTGTCATGTATCTGTACTTTTCCATTAACTCCAGTTTCTCATTCAATTCTTTAAACATTCTAAATCCAAGTAAGGTTAGCCAGCTCAACCTATCAAGTTTCTAAGAGCACTATCTTTAAATCTCTCTTATTTTTTGTAATTAAACCTCCAGCTCCAGCGGGAAGATAATGCTCCTGTTATCACAGGTTGTCATGACAGTTCATTTGCTTAGGTGATCTGCATTTTTTCTCTCGACTAAATTAAACTTTAGCAGGATTCACTCACTCTTGTCCTTTCGCTGTGTTATGTATTTCCACAAGAAAGCCAGGTTCAATTCCTGACTGGTGCACTTAATGAATAGCCATGCCCTACCCATCCCCAGGCTATGATGCCGCACTGGGTTCCAAGGATCATCTAGACCAGGGGTTCTACATGAGAGGAAGACGAAGCTGTCTAGTCCTGTGAGGATTACAGTCTCAAAAAATCCTATAGTTCAGCGGTTCTCAACCTGTGGGTCACGACCCCTTTGGGGGATCAAATGACCCTTTCACAGGGGTCACCCGGTTCATCACAGTAGCAAAATGACAGTGATAAAGCAGCAATTAAAATAATTTTATGGTTGGGGGGTCACCACCACATGAGGAACTGTATGAAAGGATCACGGCATTAGGAAGGTTGAGAACCACTGAAAAGGCTTGGAGATCTGCTTCCAAAAATCCGCCATTGGAAACCCTAAGGACCTAATTATCTGATCCACAAACCATCATGGGAATGGTGCAGGACCAGGCAGTGCTTCATTCCATTGAGTCAGTATGAAATAGTCACTCTTTGTAACTTTCGTTTAAATCTTCCTCCAGAGGGATACTATGGAACGTCTCTTGATTTCATCGCGCCCATGTTTGTATCTTTTAAGTGTCTGCTCAGGTACATGCCCATGTTTTTGAAGATGTTGGCCTTTTTTTAAATTGAAAGACCTCTTTCTATTCTGAATAGGAACTCTTTATCAGATATCGGTACTGTAACTATATTTTCTAGTCTGTGGATTGCTCATTTTCCTAATGATGTCTTTGGCTGGGTATTCTAGAGAAGCAAAACCAGTGAATATATATATATATATATATATATATATATATATATATATATATATATATATATATATATAGAGAGAGAGAGAGAGAGAGAGAGAGAGAGAGAGAGAGAGAGAGAGAGAGAGAGGAGAAATTTATATTTTTTTAAATGGCTAACATGGTTGTAGAAATGGGCAAGTCCAAGTTCAGGTAGGTTTCATGTCTGTGGGTCAGATGTCAGGTTGAGGGCTTCTCCTGACTCATGTAGCTGTAGGGGCTGGTGATCAGCAGGAAGACTATCGACTGATGACTGCAGAGGTGAATGAACCCAAAGTCAGCTTTCTGGCTGCAGAGGCAGAGTCCAAGGTCAGCAGGTCAGATAGAAGGTCACTGATGACTCCTCGGATTGGCAGACAATATGAAAGGCTGCTGGCTCAAGTCCAAAGAACCAGCACTCTATGAGCCAGGGGCAGGAAGCAGGCCCAGCCGAAAAGCAAAGAAGCTTCTCCACAGGGTGCCCTTATGTAAGAAGCAGACCATATCCCTGAGGAAACCTGTTTCCAATTGACCACATCAGGCCTGTGACCCGAGTAAAGCATCCCATCATAATCTTTTTACACCTGCTTGGTGATGATTAAATTGTTCCCTCACATCAGGGTGGATTATTAGGTATTAACTGTCTAATTACTGAAAATCCTGGCCCAGCCCAGTTGGCACAAAACGTAAGTGAAACAGATGTCTTTTTTTTTTTTTGAGTTAAACATTTTGTTCTCTTCACTCAAGCAAGGAGACCCCTTTGGAAGCTCTATCCACAGATGTCTTTTGATGAGCAAAAGTGTTTAGAGTTGAAGTTCATTTTATGCATGTCGATTTTATTTCATTTTATGATTAAAGCTTTCAGAGTCCTTTATAAGACCTAATCCAATATCACAGAGACACTGCTATGTTTTTCTAAAATAGCATGGTTTACGGTTTTACATGTTGAGTTACGATTCATCTCCAACTCATTTTTGACATTGGCATTAGGTGGAGGAAAAAGTTCATTTTCCCCCAAACCAGTATTCAGCTGTTAACACACCATTTGTTAAAGACTGTCTTTGCTCCAATGAATCGGCGTGATGCCTTGGCCAAAGTCATGTGACCATAGCAAGGGGAAGTCAGAAAGTATTGCTACTAGGGTTCCAGTTTATAGATCCATAGGTTTATTCCAACAAAATGGATGGATGGCTGAAGGCAAATTCTCCTCAAAAACACACTTCCCTTAGTCTAGTTCCCACACTCACTGCCAACAAGTGAATTTGGATCATAGTGAACCTCTAGAGCAGTGGTTCTCAACCTTCCGAATGCCGCGATCCTCATGTTGTGGTGACCCCCAACCATAACATTATTTTTGTTGCTACTTTATCACTGCCATTTTGCTACTGTTATGAATTGGGCGATCCCTGTGAATGGGTCGTTCTAACCCCAAAGGGGTCGAGACCCACAGGTTGAGAACCGCTGCTCTATAGGGTTTTTGAAACTGCAATCTTCACAGGACTCGACAGCTTCGTCTTTCTCTCATGGACCGGCTGGTGGGTTTCAGCCTCTGAGCTTCTAATTCTTAGTTCAACACTTATCCAACAGCCCCGTCAAGGTTTCTGTTAGTCTCATTAGCATACCTTTTAAAAATATATATCCTATTACAGATAAGGTTTTAAATCAAGTTGGCTGGGCCAGGATTCTCAGTAGTTTGGAAGTTAAATCTACTAATCCTCCCCTATGATGAGATCTTCTTGGCCTTCTTCCAGTAGAAGTGGATACTATGGAAAAGCTAGTTTGTATTTTGCTAAGTCTATATTTAGCATCTGGCTCCTTGAGTTATGGTTCCTTGAACTTGAACCAACAGCCTGCCCATATTTCTTGTGATCCCAGGAATGGTCGGTGGCCTGCCCTCTTACCTACTAAATTTAGATTCAACCAGTCCTGCAAAACAAGCCGTCATCTTCCTGCCAATCTTGGGTTCATCAGCTCTGCAGCTGAGGCAAAGCCTTCAACCTAACATCTGAGCCATGAAAGTGAAACGTCTGATTCTACAACGACGTGAGGCATTTCTTTGATATACACCTCTAAATATATTCATCTGTGACGTCCCTCATTTTGCTTCTCTAGATAACCCAGCCTAAGACAAATCAAAATGAAATGTATTAGATCAGTTGACTGAAATCACTTATCTTTCCATCCTTCTTTTAGGTGAGATGAAAGCTCATGAAGATGATTGTATGTGACAAATCATAACCAGGGATGATTCTTGGGTTCACCGATCCAATCCAGAGAGCAAGGTGCAATTGAAATAGAGGCTCCCGAGAGGATTTACTGGACAGTTAAAGCAATTCGCTCAGAAAAGTTATCATGACTGCTTGGTGACCCCGAAGAGATCATTTTGATAGATTTTCTCAAAAGAAAAGGGCTTATTATCAATCATCTTTAAGGAAAATAGGAAGGTAATGCTGAGAAAAAGACCAGAAAAGTTGCACCAAGCAAGTTTTTCCCCCTCGTTGCAATACACCTGCACATTCTTTAAGGATCCAAAACCGAACTCACTGCCATTGAGTCGGTGCCAAGTCATCGTGACCTTTCAGGACAGGGTAGAGCTGCCCCTGTGAGTTTCCAAGACTGTAACTCTTTATGGGAGCAGAAAGCCTCACTCCTCTCACGAGGAGCAGCTGATGTTTTTGAACTGCTGACCTTATGGCTACCTGGTAGCTCATTATGTCAATAGCTGTTATACGGAATTTTGTTGAGAAAGCTTACCATCCACCCTAAAACCCTTCGGACTTCCTTTTGCTCCCCAAGCTCAATGGACATTTAATAGGAACACCCTTTGAGTCTTTGGAAGATGCTCCAACTGCTGTTTGGATGGGGTGAAAATCGCTGAGGGCAGCATTCTTTGGGCCAGTGTCGTTGGAGGAAACACCACCTTCAAAAGTGTGTAGACCTGATATGCCCAGAAACAATAGCCTAGAAACAATATATATATTGAGGTCTAGGCATCCCTGGTGACAAAGTGGTTATGTGTTGGGCTATGATCCACAAGGTTGGCAGTTCGAAACCACCAGCCGCTCCGAGAGAGAACGATGGGGCTTTCTCCCTCTGTTAAGAGTTATCGTCTCAGAAACTCAGGGGGTGCAGTTCTATCCTGTCCTAGAGGGTTGTTATGAATCAGTATTGGCTCAATGTCTGCTGCTCTATGTTTGAACCTCCTATATTGTACATGGGCATCCAACTAACCCCCTGTGTGCTCCCTTGCCATCTTTTTGTTTGATGCTTTGTATCTTCAGCGCACCTCTCATCACCCAGTAACACCCTAGCTCCAGGTCTACAGCTTGCTGTCCTCCTGGTGAGTGCTGCTTAGTTAGTAGTGTGATCTCTCTGACAAAGCATGACGGCGCTCGCTCTTTTCCTGCTTCCAGGGGCTGTCTTGGAAGACGTGGCTGATAACTCCTGGAAATCGCCAACTTGTCGAGTTCCCAAACAGCACACAAATCTCTGCTTGATCAGGCCCTGTCTCTGTCTGTGACCTCTTCACTTGATTCTCTGTGTTGTGTTCTCGCTTCAGCCATGACGAGATCCCGTGAATCCCTTGAGATGTGACTGTTCATTGCCACGTCTGGATCTTTGTACATGCGATTAGAGTTACCTGAAAACTACACCCTCCCTGTTCTCTTAGCCTGGACACCGCCCCTGATGACCCCAGGCTGGTTTAGAGGTTCCTTTTCTCAGCTCTTATAACAATTCTTCTGTACCCCGTAATTCCAGTGGGTCTTTCTCGCTGTTGAATAGGCAGTATCACTGTGCTTGGCACGTACTTCATACCAGTATTTATTAAGTCAATAAATGATTGGGTGAATACATGACAGACTAAAAACTCAGCCGACGCTGTCAGTATGTCCACAGGACCTACCCAGGGGGCGGGCGGGGGTGGGTGGGGGAACCTTGACCCACCAAAGATGTAAGTGCCTATGGTGGAGACATGTGACTCATTCTGTTCCCAACACTTGTTAAAAATAACCCTTAACCAAATTCATTTTTTATGTACCCATCAATCTTCTCATCTTAATGCACTCCCCCAAGTAGATTCCTTGAACTGGAACAGAAACGTGTTAACTAGCATGATACATTCTTGGTCCATTGGGAGATAGATTGCAAACTGAAAATGAGTCTTTTGGCTTTCTACTTGTTAAAGCACTCGTGTATAATTTTGGTTGACAGGGCTACTATCTCAAAACTCCTGTTGGGAGCTGAAAGAACTAATGTTTGTTTGATGTTTCTGGTTTTCACAGCCACATTCCCTAAATAGAGCAGTTCCTATTTCTTGGGTTTCCCCACAGGGCCCACAATAGTACAGCATACCTTAATGGTGCTCAGTAAATAGATGTTGAATTTAACAACTATCAAGGCTGAGAACCAACCCATAGGGACAGAATTAACACTAACTATTGAAGCCCTCAGAAGAGCCCATATACCGAAATGCACCTTTTAAAAATAGGCTATAGTTAGAGATGATTAACATACATTTTAAGTATATAATTCATCAAGTGTCGACAAGTATAAACATCTATGTAGCTAACACCCTACCCTAAAGAGATCTAGAAAATTGTTGTTCTTGGGTACCTTGGAGTGATTTCCAGTCTCATAAACAACAAAATGAAACACTGCCTGGTCCGCCACTATCCTCACAATCATTATAGTTGATCCCACTGTTGCAATCCATCTCACTGGGGAGTTTTCCATTTTTTCACTGACTTGTAATTTTCTCAAGCATAGTGCCCTTCCCCAGAGACTGGTCCCTCCTGATAACTTGTCCAAAGCACACGAGACATATTCTTGCTATTCTCACTTCTACTGGGCATTCTGGTGGCACTTCCTGCAGACAGAATCATTTGTTCCTCTTCCAGTCCAGGCGACTTTCATCCCTCTTCGCCAACACCAGTATTCAAGCGTTCAAAGCTTCTGCAGCTGCCTTATTCGCTGTCCAGTTCCCACGCGCAGGCACGGTGCTTGACAACACCGTGGCGTGGGCCAGGCTCACCTGAGTCCTCAGTGACAGTGTTGCTCTTTAATACTTTAACGAGGGCTTTTGAAGCAGATGTGCCTAAGGCGTGACATTACCTGATTTCTCACCTGTTGTTTCTTTTGCACTGATTATGGATCCAAGTAAAATAAAATCCCTGACAGCTTTCATCTTTCTCCAGTTCTCAAGATGCTGTCGATTGGTCCAGTATGAAGATCTTGGTTTTCCTAACAGGGAGTTGCAATCCACACTGAAAAATGTGGCCTTTGACCTTCATCAGTAAGTGCTTCAAGTCCTCTTGGCCAAAAGCAAGGTCATGTTGTCTGCAGAGTACAGCGTGTTAAGCAACTGTCCTCCGGTTTTGTTGTCACATTATTCTTCATGGGGGCTAGTTTCTCAGATTATGCGCCCAAAATTCAGACTGAATAAATGTGGGAACAAAGATACACCCCTGACACACACCTTTGCCTATTTTAGACCATGCAGCATCCCCGTGTTCTGTTCAGATGACTGCCTCTTGGCCTGTGTACACTTTACACATAATCAAGTGTTCTGAAATTCCCATCCTGCACAATGTTAACCATAGTTAAAATTTACATCCTTGCTTCCCTTTTTGGCCAATATCTCCCCCGCCAACCACTGCTCTGACAACCACTGTGCTGACAACTGTCATCCAATTTATTTTCCATTTAAAAGTCTAACAAAAATCGAATCATTTAACATGTTAGTCCTCAGGGTGGGGCTTGAAGTCCCATCATGGTATCTATGAGATGCGTCCATATTGTGTGTATAGTTTGGGTCTTTTCTTTGATTGCTGAGCTGTTTCATGAACATGCTACAATTTCTTTTGTTGACAAGCTGTTGATGTGTTTCCAGTTGGGGTCTGCATGTTTGGGTGGGTGTAAACCTATGTTCTCATTTCCTTTGGGTGACAGCTTAGGAACTGAAGTCTTGGGTCATCCAACACAAGTATGGAGCTCACTTTTCTGGATTTTGTAAATAGCAAAATCAGCCAAGGATTTCGCCAATCCCCACAGAGGACTTTGATTTTCCCACTGTAGTCAAGGGTTCTGAGATCCACTCCAGGCAAGCATTTAGGTATCACCATTCCCTTAGTAAGCATTGATAGCTATTTTTATTTACTCGGTGGTCAGCCTGGTGCCTCAGCAGTTAAAGCACTTGGATGCTAACCAACAGATCAGTAGTCGCAGCCCTAGGAGAACGGTGATGTGGCAGTTTGCTTCTACAAACACCATGGCTTGGAAACTCCCTGAGGCTGCTCTGCTCTGTCCTGTAGGATCACTAAGAGTTGGAATCTATTCAAGGCTATGGGTGGATTTAAAGTTTTCCAAGCCCTTCTCCATTCCTTGTGACATTCAATTCTTGCCACAAATCTTAGGAAAAAGCTAAGGCAAGGATGACCACTTTGTAGATGAGGAAACGGAGGCTCAATGAGGCTAAATGAGAGCGAAATCTTAAACTGGATGTTCTTCTGATTGGTCATACTCTGCTCCCTCAACTTCATCTATGAGCCTCATGTTTAGGCAATTTGGCTCTTTGGAGTTTAGGATGAAGCTCCTTGGGACATGAGTACCAAATCTGCTTTTCTCACTCACTCAGTGTCATCGAGGCAATGCCACCTCATAGCAACTCTACAGGACGGGGTAGAGCTGCTCTGTGAGTTTCTGAGACCATAACTCCTCATGGGAGTAGAAAGCCCCGTCTTTCTTCCTCAGAGTGGCTGATGATTTCAAACTGCCGACCTTGGGGTGAACAACCCAATTCATAACCAAGACACCACCAGGGTTCCTCTTTTTAAAATCATTTTATTAGGGCTCATACAACTCTTATCACAATCCATCCATACATCAATTGTGTAAAGCACATTTGTACATTCATTGCCCTCATCATTCTCAAAACATTTGCTCTCCACCTAAGCCCCTGGCATCAGCTCCTCATTTTTGTCCCCTCCCTCCCCACTCCCTCTTCCCTCATGAACCCTTGATAATTTACAAATTATTATTTTGTCGTATCTTGCACTGTTTGACGTCTCCCTTCACCCACTTTTCTGTTGTCCGCCGCCCCCCTCCCCAGGTAGGAGGTTATATGTAGATCCTTGTAATTGGTTCTCCCTTTCTACCCCACCCTCCCTCTACCTTCCTGGTATCGCCACTCACACCACTGGTCCTGAAGGGATCACCCGCCCTGGATTCCCTGTGTTTCCCATTCCTATCTGTACATCCTCTGGTCTAGCCATATTTGTAAGGTAGAATTGGGATCATGATAGTGGGCATGGAGGAAGCATTTAGGAACTGGAGGAAAGTTGTGTGTTTCATCGTTGCTACATCACATCCTGACTGGCTCGTCTCCTCCACAAGACCCTTCTGTAAGGGGATGTCCAGTGGCCTACAAATGGGCTTTGGGTCTCCACTCTGCACTACCCGCCTCATTCACAAAGATATGAAATTTTTTCAGCTTTCTTCACCACATTTGCTTATGCACACATTTGTCTTCAGCGATCGTATTAGGGAGATGAACACTCAATGCTATGATTTTTTGTTCTTTGATGCCTGATACCTGTTCCCTTCGACACCTGGTGATCACGCAGGCTGGTATGCTTCTTCCATGTGGGCTTTGTTGCTTCTGAGCTAGATGGCCGCTTGTTTACCTTCAAGCCTTTAAAACCTCAGATGCTATATCTTTTGATAGCCGAGCACCATCAGCTTTCTTTACTACATTTGCTTATGCACCCACTTTGTCTTCAGCGGTTGTGTTGGGATGGTGACCATCATAGAATGCCATTTTAATAGAACAAAGTATTCTTGCATTGAGGGAGTACTTGAGTGGAGGTACAATGTCCTTCTGCTACCTTAATCCTAAACCTATACATATATGCACATAGCTCTATTTCCCCATCCTCATATGTAGATATATTTACATATGTACATGCCTTTATTTAGCCCTCTATAAATGCCCTTTACCTCCTAGCTCTTTCCTCTATTTCCTTTGACTTTCTTCTTGTCCCCACTATCATGCTCAGTCTTCATTTGCGTTTCAGTAATTCCTCTTGGTTACATTACCCTTGATCATGTCCTACCAGGCCTCCTACACCCTCCTCACCACTGATTTTGATCACTTGTGGTTCCCTTTTTCCTGGGTTTGTTAACACCACTACCTTTCCCCCAACCTTCCCCTCTCCAATGTCCCCGAGAACTGTCGGTCCCTTTGTTTTCTCCTCCAGATTGTTCATCCAGCCTATCTTATTTAGACAGACCCGTGGAGATAATAAAATGCACAAAAAACAAGACAGAGCAAAACCAAGCAACAATATACAACAAAACAACAACAACAACCCCCTGACAAAGAACAAAACACAACAAGAAAGAAAAGGTTGTAGTTAGTTCAAGGATCATTTGTTGGCTTTTAGGAGTGTTTTCCAGTCCAGTCTGTTGGGGCACCACACCCTAGCCCCAAAGTCCACCGTCAGCATTCCCTGGGGACCTCACCGCTCCATTCCCTTGCTGTTCTGTTGTACCCCCTTAGTGTTTTGCCTTGGTGTGGTGGGATCCGATCAGGCGCAATTTCCACATCGTGTCTCTGGTGTTGTCCCTGTAGGGCTATGGGTCAGTGAAGGATGTCGTGTCTCATAGTGGGGCCGGCCATGTGGTTTTCTCTGTGGACTGGCTGCTCTGAGCAGAAACATTGTCCTCAAGGCCCAGTGAGCCAGGATGTGCTCCACTCTCTCCTCCTCCGCCTTCGTCTGCCCCATGTGCTCCGATCAGATATGTCCCTCTCCCAAAGCTGCAGATTCAGTGCCGTCCTCTGAATAAATTCTTCTTGGAGGAGGGGCAGGTGTCCATGTAGTTGGGATTTGGGGGCCGGCCCCCCAGACCTCTCCACTGGTTCCCTACTCCATGCCGGCATGTTGCATTCACATCTTGGAGCACTTGGTTGAAGTCTGGTCCCTCTTTCACCAGGGTTACTTTCAAAGGTCTCAAAAGAACGATACTTTCATCTCTCTAGGCAATTAGAAATCAACTAAGCAAACTATCTCCTCCTTGGCCTGCCATAGTAGAGATTCCTTCACTAATATCTTCAACCATCAAGTCTTAATCATCCAAGTATAATTAGAGGAAGGACATACAAATGGCGGCACTTCTAGTGATCCCCTAAAAGCTTTCACCACCACCTGTCAGCTTGTCATAAGTGGTGGCGCGTGTTGTGATTTTGGAAGCTATGCCACTAGCATCAGAAATACCAGCACGGTCACCCAGGGAGGATGAGTTTCAGCAGAGCTTCCAGATTAAGACAGACTAGGAAGAAAGTCCAACAGAGCAAAGAGGTCACTTTGAGGACTAAGATGCACCTGACCCAAGCCATGGTATTTTCAGTCACCTTATAGGTGGCTGAGGACAATGCATAAGGAAGACTGCAGGAGAATGGATGCATTAGAGTTATGATGTTGGTGAAGAACATTGAAAGTACCGTGGACTGCCAAAAGAACAAACAAATCTGTCTTGGAGAGAGTACAGCCCGAATGTTCCTTAGAAGCACGGATGGTGAGACTTTGTCTTCTGTGCTTTGGACATGCTATCAGAAGAGACTGGTCCATGGAAAAGGCATTCTGCTTGGTAACATAGAGGCAAAAAGCGAGGAAGGCCCTCAGTGAAGTAGAGTGTAACAGTGACATACAACCCTGGGCTTAAATGTAACAGTTATGAGGATGGCTCAAAACCAGATAGTGTTTCATTCTGTTGCACATAAAGTTACTGGGAGCCAAGGTCAACTCAAATGGGATTGCCACAAGTCAGAATACACTTGTGAGAAAAGGGATAGATATTTGACTGAAAATTGCTCAACACATTTTATCTCTAAAAGCCTAGGACACAAGAAAAACCTTTATTTCCTTATCTATTTGAATTGAAACAATGAGTGAACTGTATCAAAGAGCAGTTCGCAATGCACTGTGATCTACCCAAACAGGATACACGGATTTCCCCAAATATTTCATAATCGGAAGGAAATAATATGCCTCCTAATGCTAATCCAATATTACAAGGAACTGGAAATGCTTACTTTGGATTGCCCACAGAAAGTATCTCTCTCTCTCTCTGTCCAAATTTTTTCTAGTGTGATGTGTAAAAAAATGTCCAGAGTGTATAAAACTCTACTTTCTTTCCTACTAATGTACAGTGATTGATAAAAACAAAAGTTCTCATGCTGGTTTTTGAAGGTAGAGCTTAAAAGAAAGAAATGTCCCGATCGTTTAAAAAACTGGAGTCAGTGATTTTAGTATATTGAACCTATCACTTTAAAGGTAAATGATTATCATCTTTAATGGTCAGGAGACCACATTAGAATTTCTTACGTACATACAGAAATGCATCCATATGTTCAATTACTATATGTGATCATTTCCTTCAATTGTCAGAGAAACTGAGGGTATATTGTTGATAATATTTGGGAAAAAATACACCCAACTACTGCCACACATCATGAAGAAATTCAGAAATGTATCCAATCAAGCACTGTATTGGTATTCATCTCTCAAATTGAAACCTAAAAACTTTGCATATTGTGTATTTGTCTAATAGAACATGAAAACTAATTTCAGTGAGAAATCTCTATCCTTCGTATCCCATGTGTCAGTTGACTTTCATTATACTCCCACTTCTTTCTTATCAACATGGCTAGGCTCCAAAAACCAGATCACAAAATGATCAATGACTGATAGTGTGTGGGAAACAGAAGGATTTCTCCCAAGTTGTCTCCTCCAAATATATGCCAAAATTAGCTGCTTACTACATGTGGCAAATGACTATACACTTGGAGGTCAACAGAAATAGGTCAGGGGTCATTCTCCCTAAAGAGTATCAGCCATCCAGAGCAAGCAGACACCATTGTTTATCCCACAATAAGTAGAGCCCACTCCCTTCTGCTAAGGATAGTAGGAGATTGTTTCCCTGAAGGAGAGCTCAGGGAGGTCAAGCCCACTCAAGGGTGACCAAGGTCAGGTAGCCATCATGAATAGAGGGTCCGCCCATCTGGTCACATATAAACCAATATTCCCTCCCCTTCTCTTAGTGCATGTTCTCCCCCTAGATCACCCCCCTCCCATTACTGTATTACCTATAGCACAACCCTTTCCTGTGATGTATGTCTTCACCTGTAATTAGGGGCCTTGCACATCCACAGAGAATATAAAAGTCTTGGTTAGGAATAAATATCCCTCTCTGTCCACGTGGATTACCAAGTGAGGCTGAAGTGAGCATGCTACCATGAAATGTGTCTGCCTCTATTATTTCAATCTCTCTTCCATCTCTCTTGCTCTCTATGGCTTTACTATAATCTTTATTTATTATCACTCTACAGTTGCACCTACCAGACCTATGATGATTTGTTATGGGCTCTCTCCCTTCACAGTAGGGGGCATAATTATGTTACTACCAAATCACACCATTACATAACTGCCAAGCCAGTGAGGATCATACCCCAGCCGCGTTGACATAAACCTTTAACCATAACAACCATCATCACTCTTGTCTGGCATCTTGGCATTAGTTACTACCAGACATATATTGTTAATGCACAATCAGCAAATTTTTATTATTGTTATTAATGAAAAATATAGCAGGATAAGTAATAATCAAGGGGTAGGTAGAGTTATTGACAAAACCTTCCAATTTAGAAGGAATAAAGATGAAGGAAATAAACTAAGTGATTATGGTACCTAACCATAGAGCTCAAGCCATTTATTATCAAGTTAGACACAGCACCTCTTAAATGAATGCCCATGAGGTCATTCTAGGTCACTATGAGTGAGAGGTTACTTGACGACAGCAAATTCTCTTTAAGTGGTCTACAGATGCTGAGAAACCAGGTGTTATGAGTTGAATTGTGTTCTCCAAAATAGTTATGTTGCAGTGCTAGTGATTGTGTTCTAATTTGAAAATAGGATCTTTGAAGATGTAATGAATTAGAATGAAGTCATAGTCTTAATCCAATGTGTGTGATTCCTTAGAGGCAGAAGTACTATTTCCATGAGAAGATAAAGCTGAGACCTGAATAAGCAACTCCAAGAATCCCTGATGATCACCAGGAGATGGGAGGGAAACGTGGAACAGATTCCTCCTTGGAGCCTCTACAAGGGACCAACATGGGCAACATCCTGATTTGAGATTTTTACTTTCCAGGAGGCCATAAAAAACAAAACCCAATACATTTCTATTCTTATAGGCAGCCCAATGTGTGGGATACTTTGTTAATGACTTACCTCGGAAATGAATACACTGAGAATATATTATAATATTTTATAACCCCTGTAGTAGAAGTCCCAACTAGGATTTCTTTTCTCTTAAGAGGGACACCCCCGCCCCACCCCACTGGACCAGAAACACATACTGAATAATAGATTGTTTACTAAGTTAGCCTCTGTCCTTATTTTTTCCATTTCTTTCTCTCAGGGTTGGATCCGTCTATTTAATTTCTACCTGCCTTCAAGGAAGTCCCATCAATACAATTACTATTCAACTGTATGTGCCAACCACAAAAGCTAGTGATGAAGAAATTGAATAATTCCACCAACAATTTCAGTTTGAAATTGATCAAGTATGTAATCAAGATGCATTGATAATTATTGGTGAATGAAATGCAAAAGTTGGAGACAAGGCGGAAGAAAAAGTAGTTGGGAAATATGGTATTAGTAATAGAAACAAAGCTGGATCTCACATGATAGAATTTGGCAAAACTGTTAGATTCCTCGGGTGGGAAAGACCTTGGTCCTTGGCTTCTCACTAGAAGGAATTCATCTGGAAGCCTGGTTTGTGATCCAAGTGAGTGTTTATAAAGGATCGAAGCAGTTTCAGGTTTTACCCAGGACCTCCCCGCCCCCAGGGAGGGCACTGCACACCCGCACATGGGGACCTGAGCCCAGAGAAACCCTGCATAGTCGAGGAGCAGCTGAAAAGGGGAGAGTGGGCTCCTGATTCTGTTTTTTTAGGGCCTTCCACTGAGAAGCATGGTCAATGGTACTGGTTGACCCCATTGGCTGAATTAAGCCCACCTGTCCTAGATTGGGGCCCACCCAGGTGTACTGGCTTCCTGGCTCAGGGGTCTGAATCTGCGCATGCCCGCTACCTTTATAGGCTTCCAACTTCCTGAAGCGCGGGCGGGGGGAGGGACAGCCCCTGGTTTCTGCCTCTGCTCCCTAACAAAACCAACTACTTCTTCATTACAAATACACGTCTCAAAAACATAAATGACAATGATGCATGGGGACCTCTCTAGACAGAACACACAGGAATGAAATGACTACATCTCTGGGAAGAGATGATGGTGAAAATCAATATTGTAGTCAAAACGAGGCTGGGCACTGACCGTGGAGCAGACCATCAATTGACCATATGTAAGTTCAAGTTGGAATTGAAGAAAATTAAAACAAGTCCATGGGGGATTGCGATAAGAGTTGTATGAGCCCCCAATAAAATGATTTGAAAAACAAACAAACAAGTCCATGGGATCTTAAATACAGTCTTAAATATATTCCACCTGAATTGGAGAACATCCCAAGAATAGATCTGACTCACTCAGCATGAATGATAGCAGAACCAAGGAGCTGTGGGATGACAAGAATATCATACACGAAGAATGCAGACAGACTATAAAAAGACTAGAAAGAAAATATTCAAGTGGGCATCAGAAGAGTGATTTTTAAAAAAACTTTCTCTTGACTGTAGAGTCACTAAAGCACATGGAAGAAACAACGGGGTAAAAGCTGAACAGAAAGTGTCCGAGGGCAGCTCAAGAAGACAAAGAAAAGTCTACGACAATGTGTGCAAACACCTAGTCTGAAAACAAAACAAGGACATGGTCAACATACAGCAAGCTGAAAAAACGGAAGAAAAATTCAAGCCTCGGGTGGGCACACTGAACTGCAATTCCAAGGCATCGACTCTCCGTGAGCTCCCTTTTATAACTTTCACTCACATCTGAACTACTGATAAGACTATGGCTTCCTGGCAGGCATCTGCTAGTTACCAACATGATGCCTTTGATTATTTTTTTAACTAAAAGGACCATGAACTTTTACTTTGCATCATTTCTTTCTTTCTCTCTCTAAAGACCATTTTATTGGGGACCCTGATAACAATCTGATACCTTTGCTTTTCAGCGCTTTAAAGAGGGCCTTTCTAGCAGATTTCCCCAGTGCACTATGTTGGTGGGACTCTTGACCACTGCTGGTCGATCCAAGCGGAATGAAATATTAGAAAATGACATTTTCCACAATTAGAATACCTGGCCTTTCTACCTTCCTTTATGTTATTTATGTTTTTTTTTTTAAGAAGAAACTTGGTATGCGCTGTCTTCCTTTGTACCTCTTGGTATCATGCCAAACATTCAGCAGGCTGCTCTCACGTGGACTCCCCTGGCCATGGCCCAACGCTCATGGTGACATGGTGGATCGTGTGACCCTGGACACCAGGACTAGGGTTTCAGCTGCCTGTAGTTAGGACCCACTTGACAATGCAAACATATATTAGTAGTAACGGTAATATTCTGATTCGCCCTCTAGTTTTCATACCATTCGATCCTTTTTCAATCAAGTAGGGGAGAGGTGGTTTTTGTTTGCTTGCTTTTAACTTTCTTCCATTCCCAATACCAACCTCCACTACCAGGCCGTTTCCCTTCGTTGTGGTTTTCCCTTTGGTGAAGTGAAATGGCGGAGTCTTTCGCTTCCGCTCCTTCCTTCTCCCCGCCACCTGGGAAACAGCATCGCTGGAACGTAGAACCTCAAACGGTGGGAAGACTGAGGGACAGTCCACAGCGTCTGTCCAGAATCTTCTAACCAGTTGTGAATATATTCAACAGTAATCAGTTAGTCCTTTGTTCTCCCTCTTGTCTATAAAATATTAGAGACCATTTTTTTAACTTCATTTAAAAAATTCATTTTATTAGGGGCTCATCCAACTCTTATCACAATCCATATGTACATCAATTGTGTAAGACACATTTGTACATTCATTGCCCTCATCATTCTCAAAACATTTGCTCTCCACCTAAGCCCCTGGAATCAGCTCCTCATTTTCTCCCTCCCCACTCTCCCCTCCCTCATGAACTCTTGATAATTTATAAATTATTACTTTGTCATATCTTGCACCGCCCGACTCCTCCCTTCACTCCAAGGCTGTTGCCCGTCCCCCAGGGAGGAGGTTATATGTAGACCCTTGTAATCGGTTCCCCCTTTCCAACCCACCTTTGCTCCACCCTCCCTGTATCGTCACTCTCACCACTGGTCCTGAAGGGATCATCCGCCCTGGATTCCCTGTGTTTTGGGTTCCTATCTATACCAGTGTACATCCTCTGGTCTAGGCAGATTTGTAGGGTAGAATTGGGATCATGATAATGGGGCGAGGGCAGGGAGGAAGCATTTAGGAACTAGAGGAAAGTTGTATGTTTCGTTGTTGCTATACTGCACCCTGACTGGCTCGTAGAGACCATTTCGAAGGCCTCACACAAGTCTTAATGGATCCCTGTGTTCTACCAAAACACACACTAAAGCTGCAAACAAACAAACAAGCCTAACCCCACTACAACCCTTCACATGAATGATCTCCAAGGCTGTAAATCTTATGGCAGCAGGTAGCCTTAACTTTTTCTTCCACAAAGTGGCTGGTAGAGAAATGTCGAAAGAAAAAACGAGACTAATTTGGTCTGAATTCTTATTAACAAATGCAACTAGATCGATGGCAAAGTTAAGTCTAATATATTTTTTATCATCTCTGTGGCATATCTGGCATGCTTAGTAAATGTGTTGATGTATGAATAAATTAATTAACAGAATAAAACCTTCGCTGGTTCCTAGTAATTATCTAAATGATAAATGCTTAGAAAACATTTATTTCATGATAATCCCTGCAGTAGGTTTTCTCAATCCAAATGCAAAGTCATTCATATATATTTGTAGAATCCTTACTTTTAACCTTTTGGTAAAATGAATCAAATTTACCTTCTCGCTATCTTCCAAACTAGCTCAGATTATCCATCATTTCCTAGAGCAGCAATTATACATTGTATTAATACGTTCTGTGCCCTGAGATGTAATTCTACTGGTCCAGGGAATTTGAATTCATTTAAAGCATATTAAATGTTCTCTCATTATTATATTTTATCTTCAGGGTAGGGCTTTCTTAAACATAGTTTTCCTACCCTTTATGGTTAGAAATCTTTCTCCGTGGCAGCAAAGTAGGAACAGAGTCATTTACGTTTTTTCTGTTTCTTGTGTCAGCGGTTCAAATGTGTCATTTGGTGTCTCTCTTTGTTTCTTTTGGACAAGATTTAGAACTTTGTCGGCCTTGACTTTCTTT
Source organism: Tenrec ecaudatus (assembly GCF_050624435.1). Taxonomy (NCBI): domain Eukaryota; kingdom Metazoa; phylum Chordata; class Mammalia; order Afrosoricida; family Tenrecidae; genus Tenrec; species Tenrec ecaudatus. The sequence continues at coordinate 17,376,917 of NC_134535.1, read as the reverse complement.
GGGGTTCATACATTCTTGGTGGTGGAGTTTTTTGACTTGGTTTTCCTTCTGACTTTTGTACATATACAGAGAATTCTCGATCTTTCTTTGAGACACCCCTTTCCCTTTGAGCTCACCACCAGATCGGAGGTTTCCCTGCCATGTTTGTGCGACATCCTCATGTGCGTTGACAACAGTTGGTTGGACAAGGGGTCCACACCTGGGAAGTCAATTTCTGTCTTCCAGAATTGAAGGTAGAGGTAATAAACGCGGACGCTATGCAGTGGGTTAAAACTAGACAGAATACAATGAATTGCTGAGAGAACGGGTAGATCTGTAAACTGAAGCAGAGACAATGACCCAACATGAGGAGCTGCTAAGGGTTTCCCAGAACCTAGGAAGGAAATCTTGCTAGAAAATGCTTGGGAATTTTTCCTTTGCATTCTTTCCTCTCATTTCTAAGTGGTAGCACAAAGCCAAACAGATGTACTAGTTGGCTTCAACTCTTGGATGTCAACTCATGTCATCAGCAGAGAAATGTGCTCCTCAAGGTTTGCAGTGACTGGATTTCAGAAGTAGGTCTTTCTTCCAACGTGTCTGTGGGTGGACAGAACCACCAACCCTTCTGTTATCAGTCAAAGGCCTTAGCCATTTGTACCACCCAGGGATTGGAAGTATCTGTAAGCAAATCTGTCTCTGAAGAAGTATAGCCCAAATGCTCATTAGCAACCAGGACAGTGGGACTTAGTCTCAGGTACTTCATGCTTGGTAAAGTGGAGGGGCAACAACAACAACAAAGGGAAGTCCCTCAACAAGATGGACTGACACAGTGGCTGCAACAATGGGCTCAGACGTGAGATGGTGCCGGACTGGGCAGTGTTTCATTCTGTTGTTCTGCCGAGACTTTGAACCAACTCAATGGCACCTAACCATAGTCAGCCTTTTGGCATTCCTTTGACTGTGGATTTCACAGGGTAGACAACAACAGTGCCTTCAACACCGAGAAGCCATGTAGGACTGTGGGTAAGAGAGAATCCCAGAACAAGGCCATCTGGTTTACCAGAATCTTAAAGGCCTAGGCAATACAGGGAACTTTTCTTAATCACCTTTTGGTTTAAGACACACCCTACACTGATGTGGCCTGATTAACATAACAAAGAAAACTATTCCCACGCAAGATTACACCGGTATTATTGTTAGTTGCCACACAGTCCCTTCCAATTCAAAGCCTCTCTATGGACAACAGGAAAAAAAGAAAAACACTGCCCTGTCCTGTGACATCCTCACAATTGTTCCTTTATCTGGGCCACTTGGTATAGCCACAGTGCCACTTGATCTTGTCCAAGGTCCTCCTCACTTTTGATGTCTTCCATGGACCGTTCTCTCTGAATAACAGGTTCAAAGTACGGGAGATAAAGTCCCCACCTTCCTTGCTTATAAGGAGCAGTCTGGCTGTACTTCTTCCAAAACTGACTTGTTGGCTCTTTAGGAAGGTCATGGTCCTTTCAATATTCTTTGCCAGAGTCATAGTTCAGATGCATTGATCCTTCTTCAGTTTTCCTTATTCAATGTCCAAGTTTCATATGCATAGGAGGTATTTGAAGATACCATGTCTTGGGCCAGGCACACCTGAGTCCTTAAAGTAACATCCTTGCTTTTCAGTACTCTAAAGAGGCAGCAGGTTTACCCAATGCAATGAGTCTTTTGACCTCTTCACTGCTGCTTCCATGAGCATTGAGGACTACAAACTACAAGCGTTCTTGTTTATCACGATGGTGTTACCTTCTGGTCCATTTGTGAGGATTGTGGTTTTCTTTACATGGAGTTGTCATCCACACCGAAGGCATTGACCTTTGATCTTCATCAGCAAGTGCTACAGGTCCTCCTGACTTTCCGCAAGCAAGGTTGTGTCACGTGCGTATGGCAGGTGGTTAATAAGCCTTCCTCCACTCCTGACGCCATGCTCTTCTTCATGTGACCCAGCTTCTCTGATGACCTGCTCATCAGATTGAATAAGTATGGTGAGAGGATACAACCCTGACTCACACCTTTCCATGCTGTATTCCCTTGTTCTGTTTGCACAACTGCCTCTTCCTCCATGTCCAGCTTCCGCATGAGCACAATGCACTATTCTGGGATTCCTGTTCTTCTGAGGCTGCCCACGGGTTTCCTTGAGTGTGCATAGCTATGACTCTATCACAGACTGCATCGTCCTTCGATAACGATCTTGCAATGACCTTTTTGACAAGGAATGCGATGCCCTTCCTCTGGATCCTTTCTTCTCAGCACCGTTGAATTCGAAATGGTCAAGGCCAGTCTATTGCAGCTCACTCATGCGTTCAATTTCATTTAAGTGTCACAGAGTCGTACTTTGTCCATTCCAAGTTCCAATTATTAATAGATATTTATAGCTGCTTCTTCTCATTTTGAATCATACCCCCATGAGCGGGTGATGGTCCCGAGGATTTTGCTCCATCTAGGCCATGATGATCGACTCTGATGATGATCTGCTGCTATTCATGGGGGTCTCAGTGAGACCAATTCCTCTGAGGTGGACCGCTTACTCCTTCTTTACTGGATGTTCTTTGTCTGGAAGCCTGCTGAGACCTGTTCACGCTGGGTGACCCTGTTGGTATTTGAAATATCCGTGACATCGCTTCCAGCAACATGCAAGCCCCAAGTAACACAAATTGACAGACAAGCCACACACACACACACCCCCAACACACACACCACTGGTTTTGCTTTTGTAGAGAACCCAACACAATCCATAAGGTTCTCTACTGGTTAATTTCCAGAAGTAGATCAGTAGGTCTTTCTTCCTCATCTGTCTTAGTCTGGAAGCTCTGCTGAAACCTGTCCACCATGGGTGATGCGGATCATATTCGAAATACCAGTGACATTGCTTCCAGCATCACAGTAGCACACAAGCCACTATGGTCGGACAGCCTAACAGACAGGTCATTGGTGGAAAGATCCTGGTGCTTTGTCCACATTCTGCCCCGTTGGAAGGAGACAGAGGAAGGCATTCCCAAGTGACCCAGGTTCCACTCCCTTTCAACCTAGTGAAATGGGAGGACCAAAGCCAGATGGCTCTCATGTGATTTAAAGAAAAACTAAGAGATATGGCATTTCTTGCTCATCTGAGTTTGTGTTAAAAGCTTAGCTACAGAGTGTGGCTTAATGATCCGTGGCTCCGCAATCCACAGCCACTGCAGGGGCATAGCAGCCCCTGGATCTCATCATGTACCCAGAATCCTTCTTAATGCTTTCTCCATGGTTTGAGACCAAGTGAATAGGTCACTATAGCCAAAGGGGCTCTACTTAACACAGAGACGGTACCTAGGCAGCCACACTGATGTTTGTTTGTTTTTCTAAGAAAGCTAGAGGTTTACTTATAAACAGTCACAATTGTACATGGTAAGCCAGTCCTTCACCAAGGCCCCGCTTTCCAGGCGGGACGTGTGGGCGGCTTTGAGTTTTCCCTAAGGCACCCTTTGGGGCTCCTTGCCTTCGAGTCAGTCACAGAGCAGGAGCCCGATTCTCCTGTTCGAAGGAGGAGAGCAGCCACGTTAAGTTTTTAGGATGGCATTTTCATTCCGGATTAGGAATATTTTAAATTATATTGTCGGATTCAATATTCCAGAGCCTTCCATTTCACTGAAAGGTTTGCCTTTCTCTTGAAGAGTCTGTTCCCGGGACCATGTCTATTTTGCCTTCGCAGTTGGCATCTGTGTTATAAAGTCCAGAGCCCCTAGCTCAGCCCAGGGGGGGGGGGGGGGCTTCCTCCCTTCATGCCCCGGCGGACTCCATGTCTACCTGCTCCTTTCATGCAGAGTCCGATTATTTCCACACAACCGGTCAGTTGTTCCATATTCATTTCAGGCGAGTCCACAGTGGCAGCTTTTGTTGCTTCCTCGACCATTCAAGCAAAGAACTGTCAGCCAGACAAACACACAACCCTGCGATGCCATGGCAGAATGCTCGCCTTCTCTACAAGACACGGGTTTAATTCCCAGTCAGGGCCTGGATGAGCCTGCAGGGGAGGCGTGTGTGCTGCTGTGATATCAACAGACTACTCCCAACCATGCCTGCCACAGAGTTCATTGGCTTCACCATCTGCGGCTCCGCAATCTTTTGGGTGTGGCCTACCCCCTTTAAAAGGCCCCAGGAAAGGTTCTTGGCATTGCTTGGATGACACCAGTGGGACTCTCTTTGTTCTTTGGGGGGTTCATGGACACCTAGGTGGTTTTTTAACGGTTCAAATTGAAGCCAAGTGCTGGAGAGAAGCAGATAGAAAGAACTAGGAGAGAAACAGTCTCTGGAGATTAGAAACTCAAGACAGGGAACCATTAAAGTTCCCTGTGGTCTTGTGCAGGTGGTGTAGTGCGTTACACATTGGTCTTCTAACCTGAGGTCAGCAGTTCAAAACTACCACCCACTCTAGTGTAGAAAGATGAGGCTTTCTACTCCCCCAAAAGGGTTACCGTGTTGGAAACCCATAGGGGCAGTTCTACCCTGTCCAATAGGGTCACTATGAGTCAGAATCAGCTCAATAGCATTGAGTTTAGTTTTATGAAATACGAGGAGGTACCCCTAAAAAAATCATATTTTTTCAAAGCTCTGTATTTAAATTTTTTCCAAAGCAACCTTATCACCTTCAAAGTATTCTCCATTACACTTAATACAGTTTTCAAATCTGTGATTCCATTCTTGAAACATTTTTCAAACCCATCTGTTTGGATGGCTGACAGCACCTCCCTTGTTTTTTCTTCCCCTCTTCTACATGGTCAAATTGCTGTCCTTTCATGTCCCTCTGCATCCACAGAAACAAAACGGGCAAGGTCAGGTGAATCAAGTGCGTGGAGCAAGGGAAGCATGCTGTTTTTTGTTTGTTTGTTTTTTGCTAAAAACCGGGTGCACTTTTATGGCGGCAAGAGCAGGTCCATTGTCGTGGTGGCAAAACCAGTCCCCCGTCTGCCACAAATCGGGCCCTTTGTTGTTGTTGCCATCACACACGGAGGTGCAAGCTTTTCAGAACCTCTAAGTAGGACGCTTATTTACAGTCTGACCTGGTGGGACAAACTCCAAATGCACTATTCCTCTCACATAAAACAAAACAAACAAGCCTCGTGTGATGTACAGGGGAGAGGAGAGGAGATCAACATATAAAGGAATGGGAAACACTCCACTCTCCCATTGAAAGGGACCTGGGCAGTGCTGTCAGCAAGTGTTGGACTGTTAGCTACAAGGTTACAGTCTCAGGGGCAGTTCTAGCCTGTGGTCCCTATGAGTCAGAATTGACTTGAAGGCAGAGAGAGACAGAAAGAGAGAGAGAGACAGAGAGAGAGCAAGCTAAGTTCATGGGCTTTGCTTTTCACATGGTTAGCTCTCTTCTGTATTGCTCACAAAATTGTCTGGTAACGTGGCTTGAGACATGATTAAGTTCGGCTCAGAGGTAAGTTATCAACCTCGTCGCAAAGTTTCCCCAACCCAAGCTGCCATGAATATTCATAATTGTCCAGCCATGCAGGAGGAAGGTGAGGAGAGGCCGCTAACATCTACTGAGCAGCCAAACGTGTGCCTGGCTCCAGGCGGGTGGATGGTGCTGCATGCCATTGGCCTAGCCTAGCCCCTGGAGGCACAGTGAGTGACACCCTGTGCTGCTAACTGCAAGGTCAGCAGTTGAAAGCCACCAGGCATTCATGGGGACAAAGGCTCCTCTTTCTACTCCCGTAAGGCGTTGCTCTCGAAAACCCACAGGGCAGTTCTACCCTGTTCTAGAGACTCATTCTATCTATCAGAATCAACTCGAAGGCAGTGAGGTTTTTGTTTGTTTGATGGGTCAGAATGACTGGGGGGGGGGCAGTGATTTGAGGTTTGTTTTCACGCAGCGTATACCAGGGCACTTTAGAAAGTTCATGGGACGTTTTCATTTTCATTTAATACCATTTGCCCACAAATGTTTTGACACCGCCTCATATTTAAGTAGAATAATAGAGACTGTACAAGAGGGGCCTCAAAAATTTCTGGGCAAATGGAATTAAAAGATGATGGAATTTTCCCATGAATTTTTTGGAGCTTCCCCCGGCCCCCCGACCTCATGTTATTTATATAAGCTGGAGCTTACATGCTAAAATGCTCAGCTGGTGGGAGGCTGCTGCTTACCTTGGAAACATTACCTCCACTGGAGTTCTTTCTTGCCATTAATCAACCTGGCTGTTTTGAAAGCAGATATCAAGTCCCTTGCCAAGTTGTGGTGGCTTACGTCTTGGGCTGTTAACTAAAAGGTTAGCAGATGGAAACCACTGGCCACTCTGCAGGCAAAAGATGAGGCTTTCTACTCCCATGAAAAGTGACAGTTTCAGAAACCCACAGAGGCAGTTCTCCCCTGTCCTATAGAGTCTCCATGAGTTGGCATTGACCGGGTAGTAGTGAATTTTTTAGTTTGATCCAAGAAAGAAGCCCTGGTGACATTTTGGGGTTAAGCATTGGTGTGAAAACTGCAAAGTCAGAGATTCAACCCCTTCCCAGAAAGATAAGATTATCTATTCCCTTTCAGATTGATAGCCTTGGGGTAATGATTGTGCAGTTCTTCTGGATACAGTTGAATGAATTGTATGATATGTGGATTAGGTGCCAATAAAGATGAGATAGATAGATAGATAGATAGATAGATAGATAGATAGACAGATACTCTTGGAAACCCAAAGGACCAGCTCCGTCCTGTTCCACAGGTCACTATGAGTTGGAATTGACTCGATGCAGTGGGCATGGTGTTTTGGTTTGGGGCCAGCACAGGGAAGGACAGTCTTGTTCTCAAGGATTGTCCAGGGCATGCCCTTATAGAGTCTCAGGTAGATGCCTGCCACTAGGAAGTTAGGGAGCCAAAGCTGCATGCCCAGGAGTCATATCCATCCATCCATCCATCCATCCATCCATCAGGTAGCTAGGTGGTTGAAGGGCCCCAGGTCCTATATGCTTTTCTAATCTACACATGTGTGCCAATTCCAAATGTGGTCCTGATCAGTGAGAACTTGACCTGCTACCAGTCATGCTTTGGGGGTGATTCCCTTTGCTTTCTGGGGTCTACAGTAAGAAGCTATAGACATTAGCCAGGATCTCTGGTGGTGCAGTGGGTTGAGTGTTGAGCTGGCGGTTCAACCTCTGGCGCTCTGTGGGAGAAAGATGAGGCTACTGGCTCTCGGCTTCCGTAAAGATTTATAGTCATAGAGGCCCTTGGGTTACTATGAGTCAGCATCAACTCAGTGGCAGTGGGTTTCTCACGTCCTACCATGCGTCAGTTCTGACTCATAGTGACCTTACAGGGCAGGGTAGAACTGCACTTGTGGGTTTCTGAGCCAGCCGGTGGTTTTGAATAGCTGACCTTGCAGTTAGCAGCCAAGGGTGTAACCTACTGTGCCACCAGGGCCCCCTATAGCAATGGGTTTGGCCAGCAGTTCAAACCCACCGGCAATTCCTCGGGAGAAAGATGAAGGTGTCTGCTCCTGCCAAGACTTACAGATGCACAGACGCCCTAGATGGGGCTGCTGTGAGTTGGGGCTGACTCTTACTTGTGGGATCTGGTCAATAAAATAGGTCCTGGATTTGCAGGCTGAGCAGAGAAGTAGTCATGGAGCAAAACAGTCCATAAGCAAAAGTGAAACCCAACCGTGGCAGGCGTGACAGGGGACCCACTAGGTGCTAGGCGACATCCCCAGGAGCAAGCTCCCTGGCCTGGAAGGAAGGTGGTTAGAGCTAGACCTGAAGTATGACAAGGAGGGGTGAGGTGAAAGAGCCAAGGACATTTCAGGCAGTGGGTGAGCTTAGAGATGAGGCTGTCATTGTTGTGGCGGTTGCTAGGTGCTATTGAGTCTCCTCTGACCCATAGCAACCTTCTGCACAACACAACTAAACACTTCCCATTGTTTCCCAAATAATGGGCCCCATTGTGGACATCCCTGTGTCAATCCATCTCATTGAGGGCCTTCCTTTTTCTCACTGCTGCTCTACTTTGATGTGACGAAGAATGTGGCATCAGGATTGGAGGGCGGCTCATAGCCACCTGCAATATTCAGTGAGGCAACCTTGCTGGAAGCACTTGCTGATAAAGATCAAGGATTGCCGCCTTCAGGATGGATTACAACTCATTGTAAAGAAAAGGAAAATTCTTACAATTGGACCGCCAGGTAGTATCATGACAAACAGGGGAGGTTGACGTTGTCAAGGATGGCTTCTTGCTTGGATCCACAATCAGTGCTGATAGAAACGGCCATCCAGAGATCAAACAATGTATTACATTAAGTAAATCTGCTGCCCAAGACTGCTCTTAAGTGTTGAAAAGCAAGGATGTTGCTTTGAGGACTCAGGTGTGCCTGGCCCAAACCAAGCTGTCTTCAGTTGTCTCATACACATGTGGAAGTTGAAAATGGAGCAAGGAAGACCAAAGGAAAGCCGATGCATGGGAGTTATGCTGTTGGCAAAGAATCCTGAAAGTCTCCTGGGCGGGCAAACGGTCTTGGAAGAAGCACAGCCAGGATGCTCCTTAGAGCCAAGGCTGGAGAGACTGTCTCACATACTTCGGACATGGTGTCAGAAAAGACCAGTCCTGGGAGAAGGACACCATGCTTGGTAAAGTGAGGGGCAGTGAAGAGGAGGGAGGCCGTCGGGAAGATGGACGGACACAGTGGCTGAAACAATGGGCTCAGACATAAGGAAAATCGTGAGGATGGTGCGGGGCCGGGTCGTGTTTTGTTTTGTTGTACCCGGGGTCACCGCGAGTCAGAACCAACTCAATGGCCCCTGACAACCCCATCTCCTTTACCAAGCAGGGTGGCCTTCCCAGGGGACTTGTCTCTCCTGACAACACGTCCAAAGTACGGGAGACAAGTTCTTGCCATCCTCAGGAATAAGGAGCACGCTGGTTGAACTTTCTACGGAGATGCAGGCGGAAATGAAGAAAGAGGTCAAAGCCTGCCACACCCTATCCCACACAAGAGGAAATTCTGCCTTTCTCCTAAGAAATGCTGGGAAGTGCCTGCTTCTTCTTGTGTGTAAAAATGTGGAGCCTCGGGTAGCACTGACGACTATGCTTTAGATTACTAGCCATAAGGTTAGTAGTTCGGACCCACCCAGAGGAGCCTGTGAAGACCAGCCTGGTGATCTTCTGAAAAGCCACAGCGTTGAAAATCCCACGAAGCAGCTCTGCTCTGTACCCACTGGATCACCACGAATGGGAATCCTCACTGCGTGTGCACCTAGCAACCCGAGCCAACCGATGACTCTCTGGTCAATTCTGGGTCACGAAAACCCTGTAGATCAGGGCAAACTGCTCCATAGGGTTTCCAAGGTCATATCTGCGGAAGCCCACTGCCACATCTTTCTCCCCCAGAGAGCCTGGTCGATTCCAATAGATGACCTTCTGGTTAGCAGTCACGTGCTTGAACCACACACAGCACAGCCAGGGATCCCGCAATGGACAGCCATCACCTTATCATGAAGTTACACGTGCTAGAGGAGGCTGCTTACCTACAAAACATACCTACGTCTTCAAAACATTCAAAGCGCCAAACCAAACCAAACAAACCAACCTGTGGGGGTGGAAGGAGACCTTCAATGCCATTGCCGTCTTACCTGGACAGGCAAGAGCCTTGTTTCTTGGCAAGCCCGATCCACGTGAGTTGTGCCTGTGGACAGGGGCGCACACGCACGCACACACACACACACACACAGACACACACACACACACACACACACACACACACACACCCCTCGCCCGTGCTTCCTCCTCTTAGCAAACTTTGTGTTGACATTCCCGATAAAGGAGTCATCAAGCTAATTCAGATTCATCTCATTTCTTTTCCAATTAACTGAGCCACTTGGGTCATTCATCGTTCCTGGCAGCCCGGGATGCTGACGATAGCTCCCGCCGGGACGTCTCCAAATGACGAGAACTCAATTGGGGGGTTGCCCTCTGATGGGTGCGATGAAGAGGAGGCCCAGTGGCACCTTTGCTAGCCACTTTCAGAAGTTGGGCATTGCCACCTGAAGACTCTGCTTTTGGGCTGAGGGAAGCGGGTGAGTGGGTGGAGGGGCATGGAGTTTGGGGCTTGCCTATAGCCCCACTATACTGAATGAGGGCCAGTAGTGACTTTGGGGCAGGGTTCACAGTTTTCTTGTGGGAGAGGGACCAAGGTTTGGTTCCCAGCCAATGGCCGCTCATGCACAGTCGCCATTCTTCCACCCGTGAAGCCTTTCTGTTGTGGCCCTGTGATGCGGACCAGGTTCCAGCAGACAGACTCAGAAGAAAGGACTAGCAATCCTGCTTCTGAAAGACCCCCTGGACCAGGCTGGTCTAATGGGCAGTGGATGGTCAGGAAGACACAGGGTCAGGCAGCATCCTGCATCTTTATGCATGCGCAGGGCCACTGTGAGGTCATGTGACAGTTAGCAGCCACCCTGCCTGGGAGGCTGGGGGTCCCTCTACTTCACTGCTCTGGTCCCTGCTCCCCAATCTGTGGAGAGGAGGACCCAGTGGGGGTGGTAGGTGAAGGAGTTCAGTGAGAAAGTGGGGGTCCGTTACACACGTCACCCTCAGCCTCAGCTCCGTGGCAGCTCAGAGCTCTCTGCTTCCCGCTCCCTCCAGGAGCCCCTGCGCCCCCCTCCCTGCCTGCTCTCGGCTTGCCAGTTTCACGGCTCAGTCATCCAGGAATCTTAAAGAAAATCCGCAGATGATTTATTGCAAGCTCCTCAACCTTTGCTTCCTTTATTTGTTAACCTCCAGCCAACCATAACCTTTTATTTCCCCCTTCATCAGCCCTTCGCAGGCTCTGACAGCTCTGGAGAGCGTGCATTTGATGAACTGCTTAGACCAGAGCTCACTCCAACCGCGCTCTCACCCGATGGCTCATCCAGCAGAGGCTCGGAAGGCACAGAATTGGACCCAGGCCCGAGTCTCAGCTCCGGCTCTGCTTCCTTGGGCTGCATGGTGAACGGCTCTACCCTTGAACCTTCTCATGTGCACTCACATGATGAAAAGGGATACCCAGTCCAGATGGCATTCCTGAATGGTATAGCTGGAGGAAGCTCAGCTGCTGGCTGCCAAGGGCCTGCTGGTCTACCTCCCAAGCATCTCAGACCAAGCTCACGGATGCCAACTCATGGCGACCCCACAGAACAGAGTAGAACTGCCCCTCTGAACTTGAGACTGAGACTGTAACTCTTCAGGGCAGTAGAAAACTTTGTCTCTCTCACCGGTAGTTTTGAACCTCTGACCAACCAGTAACCACTGCACCACCAGGGCTCCTCTGTTCTTGCTTCCCAGACAGTATGTATTTATGGAGCACCTACTGTGTGCTGTGAGGTCCCTGAGTGGCACACACGGTTTGCTCTGGGCTACTGACCAAAAGATAAGTCATGCAAATCCACGGAAGAAAGGCCTGGAGGTCTACTTCCCCAAGAGCACAACAACGGACAACCCGTGGGCGCAATTCTGCTCGGAAACCTGGGAGAGTCCCCAGGGGTCAGAATCAGCCCTACTGCAAAGGTCTCTGCTTGTGCTTACTCTCTGCGGATGGAGCACAATGTTTGATCCCAGAGTTTCCTTCTAAGATAATTGACCGCAGCCAGCCCTTCACAGGAGGGCCATCGACTCTTTTGCAGCCAATGCTGTTGGCTGGTCCTTCTCTGTGTTCATCTATTGCATGAAACAGTGTCCCCTCAAACCCTCTCACAAGTATGCTATGTCGGTTCAGACACAACACAGCCAGCGCTGTGGTAACAGGTTCTCACAGGATGTTTGTCACATGGAAGTGGATGAAAGTTGACAGAGCCACCTCACCCTACCCCACGGCATGCTGGGAAAAGAACGGCCACAGGGAACGTGAAGAGGAAGGGAGAGCCAGGGATGGAGGGTGTCTGGGACAGAATGGAGAGCTTCCCATCTCAAAATCGCCGTGCTTTCTAAATGCCAAGTGCTGACTCAGCAACCCCAAGTGGCAGAGACCCATCGTGTGTGGGAGCAGAGCTGTGAGCCGTGAGCTTTTTGCAATGGCTGGCCTTTGGGAGAGAGTCACCAGGTATTTTTTCCCTGAGGTATCTCAGGGTGAGCTTGAACCGCCGATCTGGGGGTGATCAGCCAAGAGCATTGACGCCAACTGCCCTGGGACCCCATGTTTCCTGACCCAAACTTCAACCCACAGGCATCGACTCCGTTGTGACCCATAGAGACCCTGTCTACGGCTTTCTGAGGCAGGGCATCTTTATGGGAGCAGACCGTTTGCTCTTTCTCTTGTGGAGTGACTGGGGGAGTTGAACCATTGACTTTGGGGTTAGCAGTCCAATGTTTAGCCAACTGTGCCACCAGGTCCCCTCTACATTTTGTAAAAACACAAATCAACAAGACAAACTCACTGCTGACTCATAGCGACCACACAGGGTGGGGTTGAACTGCCCCTGTGAGTTTCTGAGACTGTAACTCTTTGCACGAGTGGAAAGCCTCGTCTTTCTCCCTCATGGAGGCTGGTGATTTTGAACTGCTGACCTTGCTAAACATAGCCCAAGCCATTGCCTCTCGCGCAGTATGAATGCCCTTCTGAGCCTGCCCCAGGCACTGCCCGCAGCCTGCACCGGAAGGGAAGAAGGAAATCACCAGGAGCGTCATCTCCTTGTCTCTGTCAGGCTTCAGACTGAACCATTGGTTGAAGGTTCAGGTCTACCAGGAGCTACCTCAGAGATCTAGCGCTGGCGATCTACATTAGAAACATCAGCCATGGAAAATCCGGTGGAGCGCAGATGTATCCTGACACCCATGGGTCCCGGGAGCCAGAACTGACTCAATGTTCACTGGGTTTTATTTACTGAACCCCTGCTGTGGCTGTCAGGCCATGATTGTTCCTTCCAACACTAGGATGGGCAGGTAGGAGAAGTCACTAGCAGTTCTGCTGTGGCCACAACCCTTCTGTTCACCAAGCCTCCCCATAGACGGGCGACCCAGCTGACTGGCCTGTCGGTCACCTATCAACTAGAGTGGCCATCTGGTCGATTCTGACTACTGGCCACCCCATCTGTGTCCGAAGAGAACTGGGCTCCATGAGGCTGTCAGTAGGGCCGATGTTTTGGAAGAAGATCTCCAGGCCTTTCTTCCACAGTGCCTCTAGTTTGACTCACACCTGCAACCTTTTGATTAGCAGCCAGTTCTTCAACTGTTGGCACCACCCAGAGCTTTTCCCCAAAGAGAGTAAAGACTATCGTGATGTCAGGCCGGCTCCTGGTGTTCCCATGCACAATGGAATGACACACTGCCTGGTCCTGTGTCACCCCCAGGGTGGGATGGACGGTGGTGATCGATGGGGTCTTTGTGGGCTGTCTTTCAGAAACAGACCACCAAGCCACGTTGTCCTCCATCAGAGAAGCCGTCGAGGATGTTGTGGGTGTTGTCAGGGCCTGTCAACTCAGAGGCCCTACGTAGAATAGAACAAAACGCCGCACAGCACAACCCCCTCCTCACAATTGCTGTTGTGCTTGAGTCCATCACTGCAACTACTGCGTCAATGGTCTTCCTCTCTCTCATTGACCCTCTGGTTTACCCACATGATGCCGTTCTCCAGGGACCGGTTCCTCTTGATAACATGTCCAAGTACATGCTCCTCCTTCCTAAGGCACGGTCTGGCTATATTTCCTCCACGACATATTTGATGGTTTCTTTGGCAGTCGACAGCATATTGAACATTCTCTGCCAACACCATAATTTGAATGCGTGGATTCTCCAGTCTTCCTTATTCAGTGCCGGGCTTTCGCATGCAGATGACGTCATGGAGAGTACGATGGCGCAGGGCAGCGCACCTCTGTCCTCAAAGCAATATCTCTGCTTTTAACACTTTCAAGCGTCTTGTGCAGCAGATTTCCCCAATGCGACGTGTCATTTGGTTTCTTGAGCACTGCTTCCATGGGTGTGGATTCTGGCTCCAAGTAAAAGGAATTCCACAGCAACCTTAATCTTTTCTCCATGTACCATAATGTGGCTTATTGGTCCCCTGAGGGGATTTTTGTTTGCTTGTTTTTTTCTTTATGTTGAGTTAAGGAGCCCTGGTGGCTCTGTTGGGTGTTAGCCTGCTAGCTGGAGTCAGCAGTTCAAGCTCACCTGGTGAAAGATGAGGCTTGTGGTAGTTACATAATCTAGTGTCAACTTGGGACTATTAAGAGTGAAGGGGTGGAATTATCCTGTCAATCAGGCTAATGACCTCATTTGGAAGCACTATGGAGATAAATAGCTCACTGGAAGCCAGACCCACATTTTGCTTCGCATTCCTGTTGACAGGCCACATGGGGCTATGCTGTCGGAGTCACAGCCCTGGAGCTAGAGGAGTCATGTGGAAACCCACACCAGTGCTGAGATGCTTCCACTGTCACTGGATCCACAAGACTTTCCACTCACTGGACTGTGATCTTCCTGCATTTGGCATCATCACAAGTGTTGCGTGAGTCTGAAGAGGAATTTATAGACTGGTATTGGACATATGGGCTAATATCAGACTTAAGGACTTGATCTGGAATATTTATTAATATAAAATTATTCTTTGATACAAAGCTCTCTCTTGCACACATATGAGCGTCTATGAATTTGTTTCTCTAGTGAGCCCGGACTACCACAAGGCTTCTTGCTCCATAAACATTGACAGCCTCAGAAACCTTGTATCTGGAGACTGGGAGTTGGAATAGACTCGATGGCAGTGGGTTTTTTTTTGTTGTTGTTGTTTTATTACATTTTATTAGGAGCTCATACAACTCTTATCACAATCCATACATAGACATACATCAATTGTATAAAGCACATCCGTACATTCTTTGCCCTCATCATTTTCAAAGCATTTGCTCTCCACTTAAGCCCTCTGCATCAGGTCCTCTGGTTTTTATGTTACGGTATGATCCATGCCAACGGCTCTAGTCTTTGATCTTCATCAGCGAGTACATCAAGTCTTCTTGCCTTTCAGCAGGCAAGGTTGTGTCAGCTGCATATTGCAGGTTGTTACTGAGTCTTCCTCCAGCCCTGATGCCTCATTCTTCTTCATATAGCCCAGCTTCCTGGGTTATTCGTGTAGCAGATAGGTTGAACCAGTATGATAAAAGGATAGAACTTTGATGCGCACCCTTGTTGATTTTAAACCACTCAGTGTCCCTTTGTGTCACATACAGGCCTGCTTCCTGGCTCATGTACAAGTTTATGGAGAGTACAGAGGTTAAGAGCGTGGACTCAGGAATCAACCTGGCTGGTTTGTTCAAATCCCAGATCTGTTAGTCACTAACAGTGGGACCATGAACAAATGACTCAACCTTTTTGTGTGTCGATTTGTCCCTCTGTAAAATGAAAGGGTCCAGTGATTATAATGACTTTAGATTATCAAATGGACTATATCAAAAAAGATAAAAAACAAAATATCAAACTCATCACCATCAAGTTTAATTCAAATCATAGCAACAGAGTAGAACTGCCTTTCTGGATTTCTTGAGGCTGTGTACCTTTAGGGGAGCAGAAAGCCCCATCTGTCTCCCTCAGAATGGCTGGTGGGTTTGAACTGCTGACCCACGGTTAGAAGTAGCTCAATGTGTAACCCACTGCTCCACTAGGACCGCTCACCTAAGTAGCCATCAAATGCTAAGCACTTAGCGTTAAGAGTCAAAACAGAACACGTGCTTACAGGTTGCATTCGCTTCCTATGGCTCCATATTCTCTTCCAGTTCCGGAGGTCAGGTGTTCAAAACCCAGTTGCGGTGCATTTGCCCTTTCTCTGATGTCTGTAGGGAAAGACGAGTTCTCTGCCTCTTCCAAATTCAGGTGCTGTAATAGGTTTATTGTGCCAACTAGACTTCCATAGGAACATATGGGTGGAGTTTAATCAGGTCACAGCTTGGTTGGGGAAAGGGGGAGACGGCAACCAAGATAAATGGTTCTGCGAAGCCGGCCTCTTACTCTTTCTCCCAGGTGATCAACCAGCGATCGGACAAGCTGCTGCTTGAGCTAGTCCGTTGCCTCAACTGTGTGCTGACTACCTGTGGGCAACCCGTGGACCGTGGACCATGTCATCTGACTGTGCATAGCTAGAGCTTGAGGCTCCATTGGGGCCTGCTTCACTAAGCTCCCACTACTGGCTCTTGCTGCTTGTTTTGCCCTGAGGGCAGATTCCACTGTCTGCATGACTTGAAGGACCTTCAGTATATTAACTTTCCCACAAAAAAACAAGTGAATTGAACTGAGCCCTGTGTACTGTGGTAGGGACTAATGTGCTGTTATATTCCATCATGTCTGACCCATCATGACTTATTATGCACAACAAAATCAAACACTGTTGGTCCTGCGCCCTCCTCACCATTGTCCCTGTGTCTGAGCCCATCATCGCAGCCACTGTGTCCATCCATCTCCTTGAGGACCTTCCTCCTTTTTGTTGCTCCTCTACTTGACCAAGCATGATGCCCTTCTTCAGGGACTGCTCGCTCCTGACAGCATGTCCAAAGTATGTAAAGCGAAGTCTCACCATCCTTGCCTCTAAGGAGCACTCTGGCCAAACCTTTTCCAAGACAGATTGGTTTGCCATTTTAGCAGTCCATGGTACTTTCAATTGTCTTCTCCATCAGCACAGTACAAATGCAGCAATGCTATTTCAGTCTTCTTGATTCCATGTCCAGCTTTCACCTCATATTACAGACGTGGAAACCATGAGCAGATGCAATGTCTGGCACACAAATTCTCAAATCAGATTTAATTCTGAAGAAAAGGTAACTAGCATCCACCAGGAAAAATCATATCCAAACTCACTTATGGGGAAATCAAGCCGAAGCTGGAGTCAGGGAGATTGAGGCCACCTCAGGCCTCCCTGTAGTGGCTACCAGTACCAGTAGCAGTTGCCATCCAGTTGGCCCATGTTGGCCCCATGTGTGTCAGAGGGGATGATGCCCCACAAGGCTTTAAATGGATTTTTTAGAAGTAGATTGCTAGGCCTTTCATCAGAAGCACCTTGGGTGGATGCGAAACTCTCATTTCTGATTTTTCTTCATACTGAGTGAACCACTCAAATCAGGTTGACCTTCTTATCTTCAGGACCACCACCATCTGGCCTCAAGTGCCCAATGTCGTGGAAGCCTTGCCTGATCCCCATGTTGAGTGAACCCCCTTCTGACAAGCTCCCGCTTTGCTCCCTGTATTGGCCCCGTCTAGAGAAGTGTTTGTCTCTCTCACTGGACTGGGGTTCCATCAAGACGGAGACCGGGTTTCAATCATCTTTGAATTATCATGACCTGACACTAGGGCCAAAAGCCAGTAACTGTTTAAACAAAGAAGAAGCCATCCATTGCCTACAATGCCTTTGTATTATCCAGGGAAGACTGCTAGACAGGCAGACATTAGCCAGTTCCTGAAGGGGTGACAAGAAGCAGCCACCACCAAAGGATTTTTCAGACATGCAGAAGCTCACACTACACCACAGACCTTCAGGATCAAATTCTAATGGGATCCTCCCATGATTCATATGCACATTAAAATTTGAGAAGCCCTGGTCTAAGTCAAAGAGATTAGACAATGGCCAGGCTTCCTATTAGGGCCCTTTCAACAGCAGAACTTCTTCCACCTGACATTCATTTGGATCTCTAGGAAACAGTGTAGACCACAGAAAACACGAGGGCTTTGGAGTGACATAGTCCCGGGTTCAAGGTTGCCACTGAACTTCTCAGAAGCTCTGCTGGCACAAAGGTTGAGTACTCAGCGATCAGTGGCAAGGACTGTCAACGCAGACCTGACAATCTGTGTTCATGAAGAGTACAGCTCCCAACCCCAACCAAACGCCCGGGGGGGAAATTCTGCTCTGTCATGCGGGATTGCTGAGTCAGGACCAACTCAATACCTTCCAACATTTAAACCCCGAGCTTCCATTACCTTGTCTTTACAATCGGGTGGGTGGGAGGGGGTGGTGGTACCTATACTCTATATGCGTCTATTACTAATTAAATAAGACAGTGCATCTTGTTCAACAAGTTTTTCCCCTTTCCCCCACTCCAAATCTTGAACTTTTGTTCTGGATTTTATAGAATGGTTTGTGACTACCAAGGAGCAGATTGAAAGGGTATATCCAGGGGTCCTCAAACTTTTTAAACAGGGGGCCAGTTCACTGTCCCTCAGACCCATTGGAGGGCCAGACTATAGTTTAAAAAAAACTATGACCAAATTCCTATGCACACTGCACATATCTTATTTTGAAGTAAAAAACACAACGGGGCAAAACCACCCGGCGGCCTGGATAAATATCCTCGGTGGGCCACATGTGGCCCATGGGCCATAGTTTGAGGACCCCTATAGACTCTAAGAGAGAGAGCCCCGGTGGCCCAGCCTGCCCGCCATGGTAATGGGACCTCCAAGGCCACAGTAGACAGAGTCCCTTAGCAAAGACCTCTCTGATCTCACCAATGCTCAATGGTCTGGCTCCTACACACATTTCACTTCCACCCACCCAAATTGTGCAGACCTTCGGAGCTTGGTTCCTATACTGATGTGTCTTATCACTGAGATGCTGTAGAGTGCCAAGAATGGTTTTTAGATTCAGAAAAGGGGAGCTTGGTTGTGTTTTAGCTTGCTGAGCCTCAGCTCCCTGGTCTCTTCAAGCGACAGCTCCTCCAGCCAAGGGACAGAAACTGGAAACGACCAACGTGGCACACTTGATATGTAATAAAGGAGCCATGTGGCATTGCAGGTTCTATATGGATCTGCTAACCTCGGGGCCATCTGTCTGAACCCATTAGCCTCTCCATACACCGGAGGCTTTCTGCAGCTGTGGAGATTTACAGCCTTTGAAGCCCAAAGGGGCAGTTCTACTTGACCCTATAGGGTCTTGAAGGGTTGGAATCAACTCGAGGACTGTGGGTTTTGGTGTTTGGTAGTCAGTGAACCCTAAATGGGAGTCGTGACAGGTTACAGGTAGCTCTCAGCAGTGCCAGGATGTAAAAGATTTGCTGTCAGAGAACAGAATGAAGTAAGGAGTCTTCCATTTTTCTTGTTTGCTTTTGCTGGATTAGAACTGAGGTCTTGTATCCAAATAACTCAGCATGGATGAAATGGCCCAGAGGAGAATGGTATATTTTGTTTCGGAACATATACAAACCTAGCAGACTGGAAATCAGCATATCCCCTTTGTAGACATTCCTTGTTGGGGGGTGGGGGGTGGGGTGGATCTGAGAGCCACTAGGCTGCTGTGTCACAGCATCCACGGACCACCAAGGAAACAGAGGCATTTTGGAGAGACAAGTTCCCTGCAGTGACCACAAAGAAGAGGTCCGCTGGCTCTTCCACGTCCTGGGTGTTGGTCTTAGTAGGGTCTGTCGGTTTTCTCTCGCAGGGGTGGAAGATTTTTCTGATCTTCTGCAGTTCTGAATATTAAACATTGACCTTAATATTCATGGGAAATGAATAGCCCTGCCTAAGTATTAAATCATCTTTGGAGGGACAAAGAGATTCAGGGTTGAAATATGAATGCGCCAGCCAATGTGGACGAGTAAGGAAGTTGGGGGAAGGTAAGAATTCTGGAATGACTGTTTTGATCTATCTTTTTCTTTGCAGACCTGAGAAACAGAATTTTAAAAACCCTAAAGGGTCACCTTTATAGTCACACATCAT
This sequence comes from Tenrec ecaudatus, assembly GCF_050624435.1. Taxonomy (NCBI): domain Eukaryota; kingdom Metazoa; phylum Chordata; class Mammalia; order Afrosoricida; family Tenrecidae; genus Tenrec; species Tenrec ecaudatus. The sequence goes on along the minus strand of NC_134535.1, from coordinate 17,357,284 downwards.
ACACATCTATCATCACTCACAAACACATTATGGAATGAAAATAAAGCTTTTCAATAACTGAATATGTCCTAGAAGCTTCTGCAAAACGGTTATGAAAGTGACCACTTCCACTGTTTTTGATTGGATAAGTGAGTCGGGTGAGTGTTAAAACCTATAATAGTCGACACTGCATTCGATCTGTCAGACTCTCTCAGCCATGGGGACACACTGATGATGAGTATTCTGAGTCCTGGCTTCTTCAACCTCACCTGCCACAATACACCACAGAGAACGGAATAAGAAATTAATGGACTCAAAGAGCCACATACGCATATGAACCTATCTGAGTGAAGTGAAAATACTTACTTTTGATTCTTCTATCCATCTCTCTACAACTCCTATCAAATGATGGGCATAACCATGCAATGAAACCCTGAGAGAGAGGACTGGTCAGCTGGGTGATTCCTCTGGGTATAAGAGCTATCTCAGCAGCAGCGTGAGAGAGAATGCTGAGACCATCAAGAAAGAAGCACCACCAGGGGAGCGTGTGCGAGTTTCTGGTCTAACATGGGGGAGGCAGCAGCACTGAGATGATGAGGCAGAGCACAGAGTGGCACCAAGGTGGTGGGCAGAGGGGTGGGCTTCCTGGTGGCCCCTGGAACAAGGCAGAGTCCAAGGGATCTTGTGGCTGAGAGCCTGGGGGCCACAGGGACATGATCGCTGGCTGAGAAGAGGCGCTGTGTGGCCCAACGACTATGTCCCGGATTTTTCTGATCTTCGCTTGTGGTATCCTCTTAACTTCCCTAATAGACACCCACAAGTGTGCATATTGTCTGTGAGTTCTACGTGGTCATTGCAACTGATCATTGAACCCAGCGGAGAGCAGGGTGCTGTCAGAGGAACAGATGGCGTCAGACTAGGTTAAGTAGGGCACACGGTGGAGGCATGTCTGACCGCTGCCTTGTGGTAACAGGTCTCCTTTTTGTCCCTGTGCAGCCAGCAGAGGTCCATGTGGCCCCCACGCCATTTCTTCAACCTGTTTTATTAATGGCCCTGTATGGTAATCAGCTTCTCCCTCAAACACGAAACTAACAAATCAAGTGGCCTGTACTCTTCAAAAATTACCATTGCCACGAAACTCCAAGAAGTCAGAGACTAGAGACTAGATGACTAAATGTCTTATGAGATCTTGGATTGAATCTTGAAACTGAGGTGGGGCGCTATTGTGGTGGAGAGCTACTGTTACTGTGACATTATTGGGACAATGGGCAACATCACATTTGAATGTGAACCATGCACTAGAAGGAGGGCCCTGCATTTGGTCCTTGTGCTTGCTCTTAGGAAATGCATATGGAGATATTTTAGTTTAAAGGATTATGGTGACTACAATACACCCTCGAAGGGTTCAGCAAAAAACAGACAAATATTGAGAGATGAAGCGTATATGGCAAAACATTATAATCGATGAATCTCGTTGGAAGGTGCATCCAACTGCATTGTATCAGCCTTGCCATTTGTCTGTAAATTTGAAAGCTTGCTTCTCCGAGTTTTAAAAGGAGAAGTTCAAGGAAACCAAACTAAACGGATTTACACCAAAGGCGTAAGATAAACCTTTCTGTTCACATCATTAACTGTCTGGTTCACAGTCCTAGCCACAGTCAATGCTCCAGAAATACCTGTAGCACACACAAAGAAATGACAGCCAACACAACGGACTGGTCCCGATGCCATCGCAGGGCATATCCACGGCAGCATAACTTACCTACCAGGAGTCTGCTGAAGAGTATAAATTTGAGTGACCCTTACCTGTCATTTCTGTCACTCACGCCCCCAAATTCTGATGGTCCTGGGAAACACTGTCCCCGAACTGACTCTCCTCCGTTCCCGAAGATTTAGTCTCTCAAGACAATCTGAGAGTGTTGGGATCAACGACCAAGGCCACCAGGCAGAGTCATCAACCTCCCATTGTTGTGGAGTCCGCCATCAGCTCCTGGTAGATGTCAAGCTCCATCCCTCAAAACTGAAGACACTTACCAGGAACCTCTTTTGTTCAAAGGATACAAACAGAGAAGATGGTAACTCCAGCATCACTGTCTGAGGCATCATAGGATGCATATGTAAGGCCGTTCAGGCTTCATAGACTTTGATAAGCTCTTGGGAGGGGCCCTGGTGCCTTCTGGTTACAGGTCGGGCTGTGATTCACCAAGTCAGCAGCTGGAAACCGCCAGCAGCTGGAGGAGAGAAAGGCGGGGCTTTGTACTCCTGCACAGAGTTCCAGTCTCTGAAACTCCGGGGAACAGTGCTACCCTGTCTTAGAGGGTCACTGCGTCAGAAATGACTCGATGGCAGTGAGTTTGGTTTAAGTTTTAGGATAGAAAGGGGAAGAAAAACAGCATATTGTTATGAGCTAGCTACCTGAAGATGTGACATTGTAAGCATACCCATCAAGCAGCTGTTATCATATGGGGGGGGGCGGAGGTAGCCAATCAGGGGGAGACATGGATGCCAGTCATCTCTTGGTTCAAATTCCAATACCTCCACTAAAAATCTGTGTGATTTGGGACAAATCACATGGTTTTTCTGAGGTCTGTCTCCTCTCCATGAGCTGAATAGAGCTAATCATACCCTCCCTGTGTTAGACTGTCGTTGAGAGGATCCATCAGTGCCGATGACCACGGAACCCCTTGCAGCTTGGCTCTTCACCGATAGTTTGCAGAAGCTGGGTCTGAGAAGGATTTCAATCCCATTCCTTCCACTAGCACAGAGCCCCCTAAAGACAGGATGACCACAAATGAGGCCATACCCTCGAGACAGAAGGGTCTTTGAAAGGAACTGAATTAAAGTAGGGTCTGTCCTTTCCTTATGGGGCACAGAGAAGCCAACATTCAACCCAGCAAACCTGTGCTCTGGAAATCAGGCCGACACACTCAGAGAGAGCACTTTGAAGCACATGCTGAGTTGAGGTGCAAGGCAGAGCTTACATTTTAGCGACTCGACCTATGCCCTGCAATGCCGGGAAATAACCCACGAAAGGCACTGGGGAATCTCTAACATTCTCTGGAATTGAACTCAGCCCCATAAGGATGATTACAAATTGCCCAGGTCTATTTCACATCCATTTTCAGAAAGTCGTGGGCATGACCAAAGTCAGAGAGGTTGCTGGGTAGACTGTATGCCCCTAGCAAGATGTTGAAGGAGAAGACTAGCCGAACAGTCTTTTTCTATCGGTTGAAACCCTCTTTTCCAATGCAATGCCTGTTTCTTAATGAGGAGAGACACGGAGTGCAGCTTATGTGGCTCTGAGGTGAGACAAGTAGCCCAAATCAAGCCATTGGCCATCGAGTTCATTCTAATTCACAGCGACTCTATGTGTGGATTGTAGAACTGTCCTCTAAGGATTTTCATGGGTGGTGACCTTTCCAAAGCAGATCACCAGCCCTTTCTTCTGACGGAGGCACCTCTGGGTCAATTTGACCCTCCAACCAACCAGTTGTTGGGAGCTCAGAGCTTAACCAGACAACTGGACCGGGGTATAAGTTCTGGCACGATTCTGTCATTGACTGACACATATGTGCACGTGGGAAAGTGACTTACTTTCACAGAACTCAGCTTGTCTCTAAACAGTAACACCCACTGAACAGTTTGTGTGCAAAGGTGCAATGCGTGCAAAGGGTTATTCCAGGACTGGGCTCTGGAAGAGCTGGATGCTATGGGGGCTATGGGAAAATCCTGTCCTTTTCCCAACTGAAAGTCAAGTTGAGTGTGACCCATTTATAAGCTTGGCGTACTATGGGGGACAGGAAATAAGATCCTTCGCAAGGATGGGCTGCCACAGCCCCACATGGGCAGGGCTAGCAATGAGTCCTTGCTCCTAACAGGGGCTCTGGGAAGTCATGCCATTGGCACCGAAGACCCTCGCCTTGATTGGGTTGGCACTTGGAGCCTCTGTGTTCAACTTGGCCATTGGCCAACATCTGACCTCATGCCCGAGCTCAGCTTCAAGGTGTCAAACACTCTTGAGGAAACAGGCTTGTCCCCCCCTGGTCTCAAGTGTCCCTCTATGGTTTTCTTTCATAATTGCAGTGGACATGGCACAACATACCTCCCCCAGTTGATACCCATCGTCTCATAGGAATTCACACCTTTTACTCTCAGAAGTGACCCAGTTGGAATAGTAAGTTTTGTGGCCTTTGACTGTGCTCAGAGAAATCCAAGTGAAAGCCAGGGTATTGGGCCTGATTCGGATGCTGAGAAAAGGTTTCAGGGGAGTTAAATATTGACTTGCCATTGAAGAACGAGTGTGACCAGAACCCTTTCATCTGGTTTCAGTAGCTGGCAATGGCTAATTTAAAATCCATGAGCCCACACATTCATTGTGGACTTCTCCAGGGAAGGAAGAGGAGTCAGTGTGTCTGTGTACTTAGCGGAAAGACAGTGGTGTGCAGGTACATGCTCACCACTCAGCTCTCTGGGGAAGGAATGCCCTGTTTTATGGTGTTCGCCAATTCCCGTGGTGTAAAGACACAGGTTGTCAAGCTACAAACACGATGCCAGTGAACACGGAGTTAGGAAGAGCTGCATACCGTGGTTCCTCATGAATTGACCAGAGCTGGCATCTTATCATAGGAACCCTGGTGGCATAGTGGGCTGCACTTTGGACTGCAACCATAAGGTTAGGTGTTCGGGGCCTCCCCAGGAGAAAGATGAGGTTTTCTACTCCCCTAAACGGGTAGTCTCAGAAAACCAAATGGGCAGTTAAAGACTGCCCTATAAGCTCCTTATATCAACTTGATGGCAGTGAGTTGAACTCTCATCTTATTACGTGGATGCATAACCAATACTCATGGAAGCAGCCGTTTGGATCAAAGGATGTACTGTATTGGGCAAATCTGCTGCGTGAGTTCTCTTTCAAGTGTTAAAGAGCAGAGATGTCACTTTGTGAGCCTGACCCAAGCCATGGCATGGTCACTTGCCTCACATCCATGTGCATGGTGGACGATGCCGAAGGTAGGTCTTAGAAGAATGGATGTATTTGAATTATGTTGGTGTCGGCCAATAAGGCAGTACCTCGGGCTGCGAAGAGAACAATTGAATTGGTCTTGGGAGAAGTACAACCAGAATGCTCCAGAGAAACTTTTCATCTCGCCTATGAGATCTCATCTGTTGGACATGCTTCCAGGAAAGGCCAATCCCCGGGAGAGGAGCTCACGCTTGGTAGAGGGCCAGTGAAAAAGAGGAAGGCCCTCACCTGCATGGATCAGGAAGTAGCGGCAGCAGTGAGCTCACACAGCAGCAACTATGAGGTTGGTACAGGGCTGGGTGGGGCGGGGTCACCAGGGGATGGAGACAGCTCAACAGCACCCGACAGCAGCAGCAGCAGCAGCTTCAGTCGACCACTGGAGGAAGGGGCGGCAGTCCATGGGCGTGGCATACTTTTGAACCGGTTTAATTCCGTTACATGATTGCTTTCATAATAATAACGGCTATATCTCCATATACACATTGGTATATGTGCATCCAGGACTTCTGGTGACATAGTGGTTATTGTTGGCCTGCCAACCTCAAAGCCAGTAGTTTGAAACCACTGGGCGCTCTGCAGGAGAATGACAGGGGTCTCTACTCCTGTAAAGAGTTAATCTCGGAAACCCACAGGGGCAGTTCTACTCGGTCCTATAGGGTCCCTTTGAGTCGGGATCAACTCGATGGCAGTGAGTTTCTGAGTTATATATGCATATAGCTATCCATCATATAGACATACTGATGTGTATGGGCTTCCATATGCAAGTATATATATGAATATGTAAACTTATGTAGATCTGTATAAAGGTGAGTCCTAATTGTAGCTTGCCTCATCTTGGTATAAAGAAAGCTGAGTGAAGCAACCATGTGAGCAGGTAACACGTTGAAGGGCGTCTCATGGACCTGACTATTATGGGGTTCCATGTAATTACTGGGACAAAGAATGGGTGTCGACTGCCCCACTGCTCACTCTGAGGGGTCTTACCGGCCGTGTCTGGGTTGTGAGACACCGGGCCTCAGGGCCAGATGGCAGATTTGAAAACGCTTTGAGGGGAGCAGAGGATACAGTAAGGTCTAACTTCAGGGCAGCGGGGAACGGTTATACGTTCAGATGATGAGAGGGATGAACTGCTGTCGCAGGCTTTGCTCGCTGACCAGAGTGGGTCTGCGCAGCCCCCAGGGCAGTGCCAGGGCCTGGGCAGGAGCGTCTTACTTTCCTTTATTGAATGCAGCTTGCACTGGTCACATTGCAACTCAATACAAACAGCCCAGCAGAGGGTAGGGCATTAACTCGTGTTCTTGTCAATGTAAACACAACATTAATATTGAAGATGAACGCAAATGGGCAGAAAGTCCAGTGTCTCCTCGATCGGTGTGGTGGTGAAGGTGCTGCCTCTCTGGGGAGGTGGGGGGAGGTAGAGGGGCAGGTCCCCTAGGGAGACAGAGGTGGTGACCTCTTCCCATCCACAGTGAAGCAGGCAGGAGACAGCGGGGCCCACACGTGTCCCTCCCTCGGTCTCCAAACGGCAGGCGACTCTTCAGGCCTGGGCTCCCAGTAATTATGCAAGTTCTTCTCCAGGCCTGGGAGGGTGGTACCTTTCTGGGGGCACAAACACTCTCCCTTCGAATGCCGGGAGAAAGGTGTCTGGCATACAGAGTCAGCCCTAGAAGTTCCGCTTCTCCTGGATTCAGGAGTGCTGGGAGTTTCTATCAGGGGTGCTTGGGTGCCCTCATGAAGAAGGCTGCCCATAGGTAACTGGCTGGCTGAAGACCCCTCTGTTCCCTGTTCCGCTGACAGAGGGGCATGGAGGGCCAGCTTCTCTATTGTGAATTCCCAGACCCAAAAGAAAGAAAGACACAAAAACAAAATGCCCCAAACAAAATCAACTCAAAACAAAGCCAGGGGGGCCTTGAGGATAAAGAGCCAACCACCACCTCCTCCAGGTCCCTCCGCATGGGACGTCCCCATTGGATCTTCCCAAAGGCTGGTTTACAGCACTGACCGGCCCTTGTCTTGGTTCTCCATCCAGCCTGCAGGGCAGAAAGGGCTCCCTGTCTTCATAGAAACACCGTTTTGCTTTTCTGTCCTGGGATGGCTCATTCCCAACCCCCACCCCCCTCACTCCCCGGGGGTCCCTGTCTCCCAGCGATGGTGGGGAGCACAGTCATTAACAAGCAAAGAGCTCATCCTAAAGACCTGCCTGGGTGGTGCGGCTCTACGGTCTGGGGGCGACCCCTTGACTCCCTCCTCAGCCTCCGGGTCCCATTCTTGAAGAGACAACAATGGTAGGCTGCTGTCCCACACTCTGGGAATCCTGGTAGTGGGGCAGACGGGGTTGCTGGAACCTCCTTCCCGATCTCGGGCCAAAGATACAAACGAAAACAAACCAAAGAGCAGCGCTCTGTTGTGAGTTGGAGGGCCGAGCCCCCCCAACAGCGAGCAGTGCTCCCCCGGAGTGCGTCTCCCCTGGTGGTGGGCGGTCGTGGGGCTAGCTGTTGTTCTCCGCCGTGAGATACTTGAGGGCGGCGAAGCCGTAGCGCCGCGACATGTCCTGCTGAAACTCCTCCTTCAGCGTTTTGAGACAGATGCGGTATTGCTTGTTGGAGCGGAACTTGGTGATGTCGAAGCTGGGGGCGTGGGGCATGTGGATCATGTAGGCGTTGGGCAGCACGATGAACTCGTATTCCTAGAAGAAGACCACAGCAGCGTGAGCACCCGCAGGAGCCCTCCCGGGCACGCGGACACTCAGAGGGAAGGGGTAGCTAACGAACTGGTGAGAGGCGCCACGACCCATCGTGCACCATGGGAAGCACACCAGCGCTGGAACGCCACCACCTGGGGCCACTACTGTGACCCTGGATGATGGCTTAGCTTCCTTGAGTCTTCGTGTCCTCTGTAGATTAAAACTACAGCCCTTGAGGGATTTCTGTAGGGATGAGGCGCCCAGCTTCTGGGCCACAGAAGAAGGTTCTTGATGGCGTGCATGCACACGCACATCGCCATTCTAGGACGGTGCCAACCAGGGGGGCGTCTCCTGCTCAGTTCCCTGCCATCGGCCTCTGTGATGGCTCACAGGACCTGGGTGACATGTGACACCCTCAGGAGAAGAGCACAGAGAGAAACATGGAGAAACAAAGACCCTGAGAACACAAGTTCCCACATACACCAGTGTTCACTGCGGCACTTTCCCACGAGAGTCCAGGGGCGGCGATCGCCTAGATGCTCATGAATAGACGGATGGATGGACACAATGTGGTGTACACACACAGTCATTGAAAACACACAGGAGTCCTGGCCCATCTACTACGTGCATGAACCTTGAAGATGTTATGGCGGGTGAAGTAACCCAAACACAAAGAGGCAAGTATTGTCAAGATCTCACTGATAACGCTGGACAGGGCAAAAGCATAGAGGCTGGGTGTATTGGTACTTTCCAAGGGCAAGGGGAAAAACCCGGGTACTGTGGTAGGTAGTGTATTGGGTTGCTAACCACAAGGTTAGTAGTTCAAATCCACCACCAGCTTTGCTTTAGAAAAATAAGGCTTTCTACTCCCATAAACAGGTAAAACCTTGGAAACCTATAGGGGTGGCTCTACTCCATCCTATAGGATCGCTATGAGAATTGGCATTGAGTTTGTTTGTTGATTTGGATGGGGCGAGAGAGGGGAATGGGAGAGGAGTCACTGTTTAGGAAGCACTGAACATCTGTTTATCTCAACAGAAAACTTAGCAGTAAGGGATGCTGTGGGTGGGGGGACAACACGGACGATGTCACTGGAGTCGTGTGATGTGATTGCACATGGACAATTTGTTGACTTGGTGAGTGTTGGGTTATGTATATATTTGCCATAAGAAAGCCAACAAATCTCTCTCCACAAACTCCCAAATATTGAACTGGCCGAAGCACACTAAGAACAATTCCCTCATCACATCCTGGCAACTGATCACACCATCAACCCAGCAGCAGGCAGTCCGAAACACAGACCAAATAAATAAGCGAATAAGTAAATCAACAAAAGGCTTTCAGCTCGATGCCTGCCCCATGAGGAGATCACGGAAGGTGTGGGTGCTCCAGCAGCCTGGGGTGCAGAAAGCCTATGGTGCCGGGCCAGCGGCAAGAAGAGCGTCTCAAAGGCTTGCTGAAGAAGAGTGTCTCAGTGAGGGGTCGGCTCATTCCACATGGAAGAAGCACACCAGCTTGTGTGCCCCCAAACTGGAAATCATAAAGACCAAATCTGGAGCAGGGGATGGTATTGGACCCTAAATTCTGCACGCCCACTTTACAGAAGGTTACAGATGACCATGAAAACCCAAAACCCATTCGCATGGTCCCCTGTGTAGATGAAACCTCCAGTGAACCCCCTCTGACTGTGGACCGGGGCGGGGCTTGTTACCAGGCAGAGCATATTGAAGGGGGGGAGCAGTGATAGCTCGCCATTAGGTCGCCCTCTTGACCTAATGCGTACAGTTCTCGTTTTTCACGTTTTCCGCTCTGTTTTACGATTGAGGGTATTCTCCGTTTCACCCTGCCGTTGGTGTTGGGCTATTTGGTGTGTTCTGTTTGGATTTTGTCTGTTTTGCTGCATATGAAACCCAGGCTAGGTAGACCAAGAGAAGCAGCAATGGGATGAATAGTTCCAAAGGGTCCTGGCTGCGGGGGGCGGGGCGGAGCGTGGGCAATGGGGAGCTAAGAGCAAGGAGCACAGGAGGAAGAAATGTCCTGGAAGTGATGGTGCTGATGGTTCTGCAAGGCTTCTGGAAGCAACTGAGCTATTGAGATGTACAACAGGTGAGCTGTGTGTTGCTGAAACTCTTTTACAATCACACTAATTAATTAAAAATAATAACAAAGGCTTTTTGGTATGGCCCCAGAGGAGCCCTGGTAGAACCGTGGTTAAAGCATGTGGTGGGGAACGACAGGATGGTGAGTTGAACCCACCAGCTGCTCCGACAAGAGAGATGGGGTGGCTGCAGAGGCCTACAGCTTGGGACGCCCAACGGGGCCGGTTCTACCCTGTCCCAAAGGCGCTATGCGCTGGGATCCACTTGACAGCCGTGGGTCTGGTTTGGAGTTTGGCTGCTCACAATACGAGGGTGTTTCTAAAAGTTTGGGGAAGCGTTTCATTATTCTTCCATTCTGTCCTGCACCCCTCTCCCCCGCGAACATTTTGTACCCCTCTTGTAGAGAACACTCACACAAATATTGGATACGCTTGGGCCATCTAGTTTCCTGGCCCGGAGCTGGATGGAAGGAAGTCAGAGGAGGGCAATTGGGAAGGGGTGTGTGTGTGGCAACTGTCCCAGACAGGGGAGTCCTGAGCAAACGGCTAGTTTTCTAGGAAGAGGAAGGGCTTGAACTCCTGGAGTTTAGCTGACTGCAACCTTTTGTGTAGAGGCGGAGCGGGGCAGGGCACCTTTGGGACCCCCCCTTAAAATGGTGGGTATGGAGTGACCTGTTAACTGCAAGGCCAGTAGACAGAAACTGGCATGACTCTTTGGGGGAATGGTGAAGCTTTCTACTCCCCCCAAGAGCTACCGTCTCAGAAACCAGCGGGGCCGTTCTGTGGAGCGCAGTGTGCTCTAGAGCCACCATCAGTCCCAGTCCATCGGAGGCAGCAAGGGAGGGATCCCACTAACGGCCGAGGGTGTGGCTGACCGCCTGTCGTGTGCCTGCCGGTTCCCTGACTCCCCAGAAGGAGTAAATTTACGCTTGGCGTGGGCTGCTGACACTCTGTTGTCAAGGTGCTATCAGAGATGGCTACAGGAACAAAGGTCCGGTTCCCAGGCTGCAAAGCCCCACTGCATTTGAAGCCGTTTACACCTCACCGCACTGCTAGGCGCATGACTGGGCCATTTCTTTTGCAGCTGGAGGAAGCCGAGGCAGATTAAACCTTTCTGCCTGCGAGCAGCTCTGGGCTCTCTCTCCACATCCGAAGACGAATCTGGATAGGGGAGGCCGGGCTCTCTATTTTAACCAATGGACGCTGTTCCGCAGCCTTCTCTCGGAATTAGTACTTCTCCACCCTGGGTGTGCTGGTACCATCACCTGGGACTGTTAGGTTCTCCTGGGCAGCCAGCCCCCAGCTCGCTTACTCGGCTTTTCCTGAATTTGGAGAGTTGTTGCTGAGAAATATTTATTTACACTGGGCTCTCTGAGGGGCCTTGCAGGTCGATTATACCAAGGGAAAAGTTGGGGGTGGGGCAGGGGCACGGGTAACCTTCTCCAAACGTAACTACAACAATTTGACAAGCTCCTGGGCATTCAGCCCTGCAGCTTTGGTGTGGGAAATCAAGTTTTACTGGGACACAGCCATACCCATCTGCCCACGTGTTGTCTAAGGGCAGCCTTCTCACCACCACGGAGGGTTGAGTAACGCTGACAGAGACCCGCAGGACCACAGAGCTTCAAATATTTACCGCCTGAGCTTTTCCAGATCAAGTCTGCCCAACTCTGGCTTACCCTATTGGAACTCGGCCTAAGATTCCCTTTCAAGTAGATTTTCCATAAAAACTGGGTGACTGGCTGGAAGGGCCTCGGGAGTCGATACAGCATAAAAATCACTCTTTGTAGTTCTAGGATGAAATGATAGCTGGCTCTAAGCTGAACTCTTTCTGTCATGCATAGTGGAGCTCCCAGAATGCTTTGTGTCACCATAGGGCTCAGGTGCTGGGGATGAATGGTTCTCATTCGCTGGGCTTCACCGCAGGCCGGGGTGAGAACAAAAGGATCAGTTGCTTTGTCCCAGGAAATGCAGATTTGGCGGGTCTTGGCCTGGAACCCCACTCTCACCCACGGATGGAGGACACACTGGGAATTGCTGGCCTTGAGCACTGGCGCATTCTTTATTTAAGTCTCTGAACACGTCTTGTTCCCGCCTAGGTCACTGCTTTCTTGTCTCCAACGTCCCCTTTCTGTGCTAAGAACCAGGCCTCCCTTCCCCTCCCACCACACTGGTGGGACATTCCATTCTTCTCACCTGTGCGTCCAGCTCCATGATGTGGGCCACCTTGTTCCAGCCAAAGCCCACGAACCTCCGGTCGTACTCTGGGCAGTCCCGTCTCACGACAACGTATGGCTCGAAGTCGGCCTCCCATTCCACCCGGTAAGGCGTAGTGGCGGTCCGCCACTTGGCGAAGTTTGTAGGTGCGTGGCCTTTTGTCCAGACGTGGTACCTAGGACACACGGAGACAAGCCGTTGGGAGGAGGCGAAGGAGGAGCAGGGTCTGTGCTGACCTGACTCGTGTCCGCCTTCCTCATGGGGGGCATGGGCAGAACAACCTCCCAGACTTAGCATCCAGATAAGGAGGACCACTAGCAGGAGGTCATAATGGTGCCCAAGGGTTTGCTGCACTGCCCAGCTTTCCAAAGGGCATGGGAGGGCAAACAGTCACCTGACTGTCGTCGTGGACACATCAATCCCACATAGCTACTGGTGGGCCGCACGGATTGAGGTCAGGGCCATGACTGGGATGTGCATTGTGTAAGGCAGAGGACTTGACAATATGGGTCTAGGGGCTCCCCCGAGACAGTCAGGGCATGATCCATAGCTATGTGATCCCCATGACCATGATCTCCGTCAAGGACACAACAAGGTAAGAACCTAAGAAGATTAGTCCTCCCTGGGCTAGTAAGCCGTGGGGTGTGTGGGGTTGGGGTTGGGGGTGCGGGGTGTGGTTGGGTAATCCACTTTCTAATATACTTTGTTTGAGGTCAAGACTATTCATGACTCTGGTCAATGGTCAGAGGGAATTCAACAGAGGCTTAAACCATGTGGGGACTCTGCAAATGGATTTTGGGTTTTCACCATCATCCATAGCCTCCTGGGTGCTCGGAATTTAGGCTCTACAATTCCCTCTTCTGGTCATGAATTTTAGTATTAGCACTCCTTAAATCACTTAGGCTGGTGGATTCCAGCCATGTGGTCCCTGAACTCTTAGAATTCTGTGTGCCATGAATATGAAACTAGTTGGGGGTTGGTCTGTACTATAGTCACTCCCATCAGAGGCTATTGTGGTATGGAGAATTCTAAGCGACCCTCAATGACCAACCCTTACCCTTGCATAACCTCCCACCCTGCTTTCCTTGGGTGTTGGCACAACCTGTGAATAGGATGTGAGAGCATCTCATGATTTTGTTACGTGATCAGGGAGAAGAGATTTTTGTAGCTATAATTAAGGGTACCAATCAATTGACTATGGATGAAATTCTAGGGGGTATGGTGCAGTTGGTCCTGACCTAGTACACAAGAGCACCTGTAAGCTGAGCCCAGAGGTTGGAAGCAGAAGAGGAAGTTAGAGAGATGCATGCTCTGTTTGGCTTGGAAAAAGCAAAGAGTCCTGTATGAGCTGCCACTGGTGGGGAGGGCCCATGTGGCAAAGCACTCTGGGTGGCATTTAGGAGAGAAGGGGCCCCTCGGCTGACAGCAGGATAACAGGGAACTCGGTCCTACAGCCACATGGACAAGAACCATGCCTTCTGTTTCACAACCACAGCACTGTCGACACCTTGATTTCAGCTCAGCAAGGCCCTGAGCAGCAAATCCATCATGCCGTGCCCGGGTGTGATGCTCGGCGACTGTGAGGTAGGTAATACATTTGCATTTTTAAGATGCCGAGGCTGTGGCAATGTTTCATACAACAGCAGAAAACGAACGCAACCACACGAGAACAAGAGTGATAAACAACTCTGCAGTAAGCACATACGAGGCGTGCACGATGCGCTACCTCAAACATGGTCTCTATTGTTTTAAATTCTTATGACTTACCTCTGAATGTATGACCCTGAGGTCATCTTTAAACCATACACCAGAAATATCCCTACTGGCTCCTTAAAACCAAACAATAGTTTAGTTGAACTCGTGAAGAATGTCTGCCTTGAGCATTGTACTATTTTCAGAACCATCTGCAAACGATGTCACGGGGTTCAAGAAGGAAGCGAATGTTAGAAACTGATTGTGGCAGCAGTTGTACACGACTGCTCGGTGTGACTGAACTATGGAATGATATGTTATCTATGGTACCTCCCAGTGAAATGGTTTTGAAAAAAAAGAAAAAGAACCATCTTGCTGGGATCAAATTGTCAATAGCAACTCAAAGGAGTCCTGGGGGGCCTTGGGGACAGTGGGTTCATGTTAATGAGGGAGGAATATGTCAGGAAAATAAGTGCAAGAACAGTTCTAGCATGAAGTCAATGTCAGCATGAAGTGGTCCAGGTAGAAACTACAGAATCGGCATAGGGTGTTTTTTTTTATGCATATTCTGCAACTAAATGTTCCTTAAACCTATTCAGAAAATTCTCCTAATGTACTCATTGTTAAGTTACAAATAGTTAGGTGGTGGAGCTGGCATACAAACCTGGCTCGGGAGGATCAAGGGACCCTTAACCAACCAGGCAACCTCTCTTTCTATGTTTCTGTCTCGCAGAACCTACAGAACAGGTACTCTGAGAAAGCTACACTCAACTGAATGAATGAAGGAGGAATCTAAAAACGTCGGAGGTGCCTGAGACGCATCCCTGCAGGTGGGGCAGGAATGGGCCTCTGCACGCTGCCAAGCGGTGGCATAAAGATAGGAGTCAGGGAAGCCACAAATGGGGCCTGAGAGGAAGGAGCTGGGGGACAATAATGTGAACAACCAGAAATGAAAGGCTCTTCAGTGGAAAGAAAGAAGGTGGCCCCAACGGCCTCCTGTAGGGAGATAACCCAAACCAGTCGGTTGCCACCGAGTCAATGCCAACTCATGGTGACCCCAGGTGTTTGCAGGTAGAACCGCAGGTACCCCGGAGGGTCTCCATTGGCTGTGGCCATTTGGAAGTTGGTGTCCAGGGCTTTCTTCTGAGGCATCTCAAGGTGGCTTTGAACTGGCGAACCTCTTGGTTAGCAGCAGAATGCTTACCCATGAGTCACCCAGAGACTTGTAAGGAGAAGGGAGCTTCCCATCCTGGGTTCTAGTTCCACTCCTGGGAAGGGTCTTGGAAGCAAGGGGGTGCTCCAGTGAGGCGATGTGTTTGGTGTGGCTAGGGAAGCTCTTCCGGCAGGGAGCAGGACTGTTTCCGGATTTTGCTCTTTCCGCCCCGAGGACAGACTTCTACTGACGCTCCCAGGACGAGTCAGTGGTGGACTGTGCCCTGGCCAATAGGCAGACTTGAAAGTTGCGTTGCTCGGCTAGATGGCCCAGCAGGAGCCTGAACCTCAGCTGGGTGAGCTCAGCAGCTTCCACCAAAACCACAGTCAGTAAACGTAAGCAGAACAAAAGATGCGGGAATGGCATTTTGACAGACCATGAAAAGGGAGGATGGTGCGAGGATGCTATTCTCTCGTCTAACCCAGAACTCAGAGCAAAGGAGTTCATTTCCACCTGTAAACTGCTGAGCAGGTAGTCTTGCCATCTGCAGCCTTTGATGGGATAGGAAGAGCCCAAGCAATGGCTTTATCATAGATTAGCTGCCAAGCGGGGCAGAGTGGGACCTCAGACCAAGGTTCAAATCCCACCTTGGTTACTTAGGAGCTGTGAAAATCTTGCACAGCAAAGTGTTTCTGCTGACCTAGCTGCCTTTTGCTCTTGGATAAATTACACTTAAGCTTGCTGAGCTGCTAAGGGGAGGGGAAGGTTGCACGGTCCAGTTGGGGGGCAGCGGGACTAATTCTGGTCTCTGAGTGGGCTGTGGCTTCCCTTGGCTCAGCCCCAAACAGTGATCATCAGGCTGGCTGGCTAGCCAGTGCAGAGGGCAAGGCGGTGGTTGTTAACCAGAAAAACCAAGCCTGTTGGCTCACGGTGACACCGCCTGTCACAGAGTAGAACCAAGCTCTTCAGTAAGGTTTGCCTGCGGCTGCAGTCTGCAAAAGTAGATTGCTGGACCTGTCTCCCCAGCACCACAGGAGGGGGAGAGGGGAGTCAAGTGGTGCAGGGTCAACCGCCTGCACTGTACGGGGACTTAAGGGACTGTGAACCTGTCCCTGTACTGTGTCCCAGGAGAGAGGCTGTCTCCGGGTGGCCCTGGGGGTGGAAGCAGGGAGCCCTCACCTGAAGGTGAAGAGGGTCCCCATGTCCAGCATTGACAGCAGCTCCGCTTTGGATTTTGGGAAGGAGAGCCGGTAGCGCAGTGTCTCGAATGCCGGGACGATCATCGCTTTCTTGGTGTGGGCCAGGTCCAGCTGGATGACAGACTTCCTGGAAAGAGAGGGGGAGACAGACTGAGAGTCAGGGCCCCCTGATGCCAGGCAACACCTGCCCCTGGGGGAAGTGTAGAGAGAACTGCCCCGTGGGTTTCTGAGACTGTAACTCTTTCCGGGAGCAGAATGCCTAATCTCCCCCCTCCCGCCCCCTCCGCTGAGTGGCTGGTGCTTTCAAAGTGCTGACCTGGCGGTTAGCAGCCCCATGTGTCACTAACTCACTGTGCCCCCAGGCATTACCAGGACAGAGCTGAGAGTCTTTCCAGAGAGTGAGCAGAGGGCAGGGCTGCTAGGAGGGCCTGGGGAAAGCCCCGCCTTGTGTAGTGTGAGCCCCCCTGAAGCCAAAAGGAAGTGCTGCAGTTCTAACTAACTAACTAACTAACTCTCATTGTTAGTTACCATAGAGTCACTTCTGAGTCTTGGTAACCTCGTGCATTTCAGAAGAAACTGTCACGGTTGTGACATTTCAGAAGCAAATCACTGGGCTTTTCCTTCTGAGTCCCACTGGTCAGGTTCACTCGGCTGGTCTAACACAGGGGCACGGAAGCTGTGCTGCTGGGTGCAAAGCCGACATGCAAACTACCGACCCCAGAGGGTGTTTCGGGTGCCAACTCCATGACTTTCAAGCCCCTGGATCCTACAGGGCCCGTGCCATGCCTGTAAGTGCAACAGAGTCTGCATCCTGCAGCCAGGACCTGGGAAGATGGAGCTCTGGTACCCGCGCCCTCTGGTGGGCGAGCTCTCCAACTCTCCCTCCTCCTGCCCCAGCTCCTCTGATGGTCTGCACTGGCCCGTCTAGACTGGTCTGTGTTTTCTCACTGCCTGTGGAGTCAAGTCGCAGTGCTCCTCTAGGGCCGAGGAGAACTCTGTGGGTGGCCAGCACCAGGGCAGGAAGGCAGGCAGGCACAGGGAGGACCATGCAGTATGAGGCCTTTGATGGACAGAGTCGATGTGAATCCTGGCTCTGACACATTCCGAGTCTTGTCACTCGGGCTTGGATCCCTCTTCCCTAAAATGGTAGTAGAAAGAGCCACCTCCTAGTAGGGATGCCCTAAGCAGGAGCCCTGGTGGCAGAGTATTTCCAGGTTGGGTTGCTAGCCACAAGGTCAGCAGTTGGAAACCAGCAGTCACTCCGTGGGAGCAAGCCGAGGCTTCCTCCTCCCGTGGAGAGTTACAGCTCCAGTCCTGGGAACCCACAGGGGCAGTGCTTCATGGTCCTACAGGGTCACTATGAGTTGGAATCAACCCCACAGCAGTGAGGAGGTGCTCCAAGCTCCAGCCAGGGGGCGCCACAGCGCTGCAGTGCAGGGTGACCGCTGACTCCAGGCGTGGTCAACCCACAAGGCCACAGCTAGTTCAGCATCTTATCAATTCCCGGTGCAGATGGCGTGGTTAGGAGATCTACCAGGAGTTCATTTTAACACCCCCCACCCCACCGAATATCCTTTGTGCTTATGTTTTAGTTTACAACACAGGCAAAACAAGACCCACTGCCACCTAGTCGATTCTGATTCACAGAGACCCTGCGAAGGGCTTCTGACTGTAAGTCTTTACAGAAGGCGACAACTGCGTCGTTCTCCCTCTGTGCTGCTAGTGGGTTTGAACTGCCGGCCTCATGGTTAGCAGCCCAAGGCCTACCTCATGGACCAGCCTCTCTCACTCCCTGTCATCAAGTCAACGTTGACTCACAGTGACCTGCCCTACAGGACAGGGCAGAACCGTCCCTTTGAGTTTCTGAGACTGTAATTCCCCTTGGAGTAGAAAGTTCCATCTTTCTCCCAGAGTGGCTGGTGGTTTCAAACTGCTGACCCTGTGATTAGCAGTCTCACTTGTAACCACTCTGCTCCCAGAGCTCTCCGACCCCACTACAGACACAATTACATACACATGGATGCCTCTCTGTGGATACACGAGCCTCAAGTGACTCTGAAACCTATGGTTATCTTCACAGTCGCTCCTTAGGCGTGTCCACCTCTATGGTCCCTCTTCCCCAGGGGTCAAGCCTGCTCTACATGAAGGCCTGGTTGGGACAGAGTGTACAGAGTGGGTACAAGCTGAGCCAATCAGTTCCTCACCCTTTGAACTCTGGACCAGGACGCTACAGTGCTGATGTTACTGGCAAGTGGTCCTCTGGGGGCTTCTGAGTATTGACCGTGGAGGGGCTCAGGTGGCCTGGCTAATTGTGCTCCCAGGTGCTGGTTTTTCCATTGTCTCTTTGATTCCATAACACGTATCTCCTAACTGATGTGTTTGCTTTTCCTTTGATTTCTTTTTCATTGAGCTGCCTCGTGTGGGTTTCTGTTGTGTGCAAACACAATGACCCCAACAGAGGGACGTTTTATCGACCCCCGTGTGTCCATTAACACAAATCCATTTTCGCAAAGAGAATCTAAATCCTCAAAACTTGCTCAATAGACAATATCACGATCGATGGAGAAAAGATTGCAGTTGTCAAAGATTTAATTTTGCTAGGACCCACAACCGGTGCTCATGGAAGCAGCAGTCAGGAGATCCAGTGGCGCTGTGCACTGGGCAAACCTGCTGCCCCAGACCTCTTTCAAGTGTGATGCAATTGAAGGTGCCCTGGCTTGGATTAGATGCACTTGAGTCTCTGAAGAGGAAGCACGGCACTTTGAAGGAACTCAGGCGCACTGATCTGAACCACATTTACAATCTCATCGCAGGCATGTGAAGCTGCCCAAGGAAGAGGGCAGACTGCAGAGGAATGGATGGCTTTGAATTAGGGTGTTGCAGAGACCATTGGAAGCACTGTGGACTGCAGACGGACACACTGTCTTGAGAGAGGCACCGCCAGAGTGTGCCTTAGAAGCAAGCCTGGCGAGCCTTGATCTCATGGACTTTGGACGTTTTATCAGGAGGGTCTGGTCCCTGGAGACGGATCTCTTGCTTGTTAAAGGAGAGAATCAGCAAAAAAGAGAGGCCGTCAAGGAGCTGGATCGACCCAGGGCCAGGACAGTAAGGGTGACACAGGGCGTGGCCGTACTGTGTTCTGTTGTCCATCATGTCTCCCTGAGTCAGAACTGACTTCACTGCCCTGAACAACTACACCCGTCTGTGTCTGCTGAACTAGCTAGCTAACTCACTCACTCACTCACTCACTCACTCACTCACTCACTCACTCACTCTCATTGTTAGTTACCATCGAGTCACTTCTGACTCTTGGCAACCTCGTGTGTTTCAGAAAGAACTGTCACGGTTGTGACATTTCAGAAGCAAATCACTGGGCTTTTCCTTCAAAGAGCCTCCGGGTGGGTTTGAATGACTAACCTTTCAATTAATAGTGGAGCAAATTACCCACTTGTACCACCCAGGGGGATAGAGAGAGAGAGGGAGAGGGAGAGGGAGAGGGAGAGGGAGAGGGAGAGGGAGAGGGAGAGGGAGAGGGAGAGGGAGAGGGAGAGGGAGAGGGAGAGGGAGAGGGAGAGAGAGAGAGAGAGAGAGAGAGAGAGAGAGAGAGAGAGAGAGAGAGAGAGAGAGAGAGAGAGAGACACACGTGTACCACCCAGGGGGCTTGACACACAAACCACACCCCTTTCCCCCACCCCCACCCCTAGAGAGAGAGAGAGAGAGAGAGACACGTGTACCATCCAGGGGGCTGACACACTCACACACACACACCCTTTCTCCCCCCCTTTCACACACACACACACACACACACACACCCCTGTCTCCCCCTCTCTCCTCTCACCCATTCTCAGGAAGCAGCATGCCTTACACAGTGGGGCCTCGCAGGCTGCATTCCCCTGGGAAATGGGGAGCATCAGATCTGAGGGAGCTCCCTGCCACTTCTTCCGGAACCTCAGTGAGAAACAGGCTGCCCTGAAGATGGCTGTCCCCTGTACAGACGGTTCCAGCCCCGGCTTGCGGCAGTTAGGGTACAGCTGCCCTGAAGGGGTCTCAGTATGAAGCTGCTTCAGCCACAGAGTGGTTCTCAGGGCACAGGTGCCGAGATCATGTGTATTGACCGAGACGGGACAGCCAAGCCTAGACCCTTCTGTGTGTCTGTTAGTCTGTCTGACTCCGCTTGCCGACTGCCTGGGGTAGCACGAGCTGCAGCTAGTTCCACAGGGAGCGGGCTGCTTCCTGTGCAGGGACTTCAGGGAACAGGGGGCCGTTGGGAAGGAATGAGAGGGCAGTGCCGGCTGGGAGTGTGACCTGAGTCCTGGGTCTGTCTCTGACAAGGGAGACCAGGTCTGATTCTGATGAGCTGAATGGGTTTGGCTCACCTCACGACTCTCTCTTAACTCACTAGATCTAAGTGAATATATGGGTTTTTAAAAGGCAGCTTGGTGTCCTGAAAACCAGACAAACCTCGTTTCTAGTTCCAGCTGCCCCAGGTAAGTCACGCAAGAGGCCAAGTCACAGTTGCCCCCCCCCCCTAAGTCTCAGAGTTCATGTGCTCATAAAACACTATGAGCAGGGAAAGCAGGGCGTGCGTGTGTGTGTGTACATGCATGCACGTGGGAAAGTGCATGCTTTGTACAATGACTGATACATGGCTGCCTTTGGATTTTGTCCATGACGCCTTCGAAAACATCCCAACACACCCTTCATGACTTCTGGCACCTCAAACCTCGTGAAAGAAACCACAGGCCACTGGGGACTCCTCTGGTACCCTGGCAAACACGGCAAAAGAAGGTGCCTAGGACCCAGCTGAGTTCTGCCCCTTGGTCCCACCTAGGACGTTGGGCCCTCGGCTCCCCATCTCCCAGGTACAGGCTGCCACAGTAGAGTGTGTGTGTGTGTGGTGGGGGGGGGGGGATACGAGATACGGCACAGGGCGGCTGTGAGACCGAACGACACAGACATCCTGGAGTCTAACCTGGCTCAGACATTGGATGCGGGCCACTGGAGAGGAGAGGCTGCTGGCACCCTCTTTCTGGGCAGCGAGGGGAGGGCCGAGGAGGTTCAGAGCAGCTAGAGGTCTGCTTCAGACGCAGGCAGGTTTGGGGCTTGCTAGCCCGGCTGTCTGTGGAAGCAGAGCTGATCAGAGCTCAGTCTCCAGGCTGCCCTCTGAGCCCTTCTTCATGTCAAAGGCAATCCAGGCGTTTCTGACAGAATAAATCCACCTCCTTCCATCTGCAGGAGCTGGCTGGAGGGACGCCAGAGCCGGGCAGGCTGATGTGCAGAGTTCTCAGCTTCCTCTTTGAAGGGGTACGTTCCCTCAGTGCCTCTGCTTAACTCCTGGGGCAGCTGCTGTGACCAGGCAGCACCACATTGGCTCCAACTCACAGCTCACCTGTGAACAATGGAACCAAACACTGTCCCGTCCTGGTGGCGTCACCGTCCTTGGGCGAGGATGCAAATCATCCACAGACCTTTCTGCTGCCACTGTGAACAACGTGCCAACCAAGGGGAGGCTAACGGCAGCCCTCAGGGCGCTGGGCATTAAGGGCAAGACGCACCCAGAAGGAAGGGAGAAACGGCTGGGGAGGCAGGTGGCTCAGGGACTTGGAAGAGCACAGTCCAGGTGGGTGGCTGCCTCAGGTTCTAGCAGCTGTCACAGGCCCGACACCCCCACATGGCTTTGAAGTTTCCCCCCAGAGCAGGAGGCTACAAGTGACTCCAGGGCTCCAGCTCTGAGAGGGAAGCGCTCTTCTCTGTGGGTTCTTAGGGAGCCTCCATGTGTCTCCCAGCATCACTGGGCCCTTGTGGCACCTTCACGAGGAGTGGCACCTCTCTGCACTGGTGTCTGGGCCTACACTGCCGTTTCCCACCTCAAGAGTGATTATGAGGTTTATGGTGTACTCCGCCCCCCCCCTCACCATGGCTGTAACCTCTTTAATGTAGCAAAGAACACCATGCCTAGCGGAGCTACATCCACCCTTACAGGGATAGCGATTCCAACACAGGTTATGCTGTGCCGAATGCGTACCAGTCCGCTCTTTGGTTCCCCAAGATGCACGTCCTTCTCAGATACAAGTCACATTCGCTCTATCACAGTGCCTACGATGCAGGGACCCTGGAAGTTCATATTTCTCTCTCCCTCTCTCTCTTACACAGTCATTTGCCCTGGGGTCAGGTCTCCGTAACCAAGGAAACAGCCCACCTCCCCGGCAGGCAGAGATGATGTATGGCAAAGTGTCCAGAAAGAGGACAAAGATGCCCACTTCTGATGGCTTGGCCGCCTCAGCCCCACAGTGGGGAGGGTACAGGCTCTGCAGAGCCAGGCTGCCTGGGCTCAGCCCTTGATAAATACTTTGCCTCTTTATTCATTTCCGGATCTATGAGCTGGAAACAAGAAGAGTATTCACCTTAGCGGGTGCTGGAGAAGGTCAGTGACCTAGTGGTGGTATACCAGAAGGACCAGGGGCTGCCAGTCCAAATCAGGCTTTCAGCCATGTGGGACCCTTTCTGGAAGCCCCGGGCAGGCCCTGGCTCCTTGTCTTGCAGACATTCTCATGGAGTGCTTCTCTCCCCTATACCTGCTAGCTTCTGTGTCTGATCTGTTCTTCTTCAAACTTCGAAGGGTCTGGATTTAGGACGCATCCTACACCGAGGTGGCCCTACTAATACAACGCATACGATCCTATTTATCCCTGAATCGGGTTACATTCACAGGCACAGGGTTCCTGACACACCGTCATTTAGGGGTGTCGTAAAGGGAAGTTGTTTAACACGGTCCTTCTACCCATGTCTCTGGAGCGCCTACCAGATCATTGGGAGGGGCCATGGAAATGGTGCATGGGAAATGATGTAGAAGGGTTTAGGGGGCATAAGGATGAGTCATTTAAGAAGCAGGAAGACTGCATTCCAGGACCATCAAAGGGGAACCACCATTAGGTGAAGCAGGCTCGCGCTCCAGATATGAAGTGGCAGGCACTCAGACCAGAGGGTGCACCAGGGGCTTGGGCACGTAGACCCTGGGGCACAGCAAAGCTTCCTAAGATCTGAGCCTGTGGGACAGTAGGTGGAGCAGCAGTCAGGCTTCCTGGCCCAGGGGGGCAGAAGTCAAGGGACCACACGACTGGGAAGCTGAGAGACTGACTGACTCAGCTGCCCGGTAAGGGGACCAGTAGCCAGATCATGACTGTTTACTGATGTCGACATGGGGCCACCTGCTAAGTTCCCTAACACACCTTCACACTGTGAACTTTGTCTGTGGGTTGTGAGCAGTGGCTGATGTCAGAAGAGTTTAGACAAAGACGGGGAGGAGGCATGCCTGACCTTGGGACGGTTGGCCTTGGGCAGGCGAGGAGATTGGCTCTGTGTAGATGGAGGAGGTCAGAGACAGCTCTTTTCTCAGGGGGATACAATACAAGCCACGAGAACTGCCTCGTGGAGCTGTGGCATCAATGTGGTAGATACACTGGTGCTTCGAGAGACACCATCTACAACGTTTTTTGACACATGTGAGGCCTGGCTAGCTCCCAGGGGCAGCCAGCTGGCAGGGAGGCGGAGAGGTGAGAAGAGAGCAAGCTCTCTTAGAGCCGATGCTGTGGATTCTGACTCTGTTCACCACGTCACTCACGGCAGGCTCGCCTCACCAAGCTCCTGCTTGTGTATCTGAAGAACAACAAGCCCTCCATAGTTGGCCAAGGATGGAGATACTTATATTCATTAGTTCATGAATATGCATGATGGGGTCCAGAGCTGTGGGAACAGATGTAACCTCTGTCCTTCTGGAACTGAAAGGGTTGGGAGAGGAAAGACACGTGTTCTGTAGGACTCCTGGGTGCATGGGGGACGGACAGCTGCCTTGCCAAGGGCTTCACAGAGCTGTGTTCTGACCCCAGAGGAGGAACCCGAAGAAGGGAGATGGCACAGACAGGATTTGGGGGATCTTAATTTCCTACAGCATGCATAGTATGCTCTGAATTGTGTCCCATAAAAACATGTGTGGTCCATTCTAACTTATGCGTGTGGCTAACACCCAATTGGAGAGTGGGTTGTTAGGTTAATGGAGGGTTAGTCTGTGGCATCCTTTTGAGTCGATCTCCTAACATCTGTAAAATAAGTCGACGAAGGCCGCAGAGATGGGGCAGGAGAGATGCAAGGCTCTGTGGTGCTCTCTGAGGAAACAAGACCCTGCAGATGGAGGACCTTCCTCGACAGCCCCAAGGCAACACAGACAGAAAACCTTCCTGCCCTCGAGCCAGTGCCCTGAGCTCTGGCTTCTGGCCTCCCGAATGGTGAGGAAATAAATTTCTGTTTGTGAAAGCCACCCACTTGAGTCATGTCGCTTTCATCACACGAGTGAACGAAGGCAGCGGCTAACCAACCAGCTGTCACCAAGCTGACTCCTCCTCAAGGTGGTCCCCGGTGTGTCAGAGAGGACCTGTGCCCCACTGGAGCTTCGGTTTAAACACAAGCCACCAGGGCTCTCTTTGGAGGAGGGCAGTCTTGACCCTCCAACCGTTGGGTTAGCAGCTGGGGCACAAACCATCGGCATGACTTGGGGCGCTGCATAAAAGGCAGGGATCATAACAGAATCCACGTGTTTGCATGCATTCTGTTTCAAGCATGGTGTTCACTGCTTTGGGGAGAAAGAAGAGACTTTCTACTCAAGTCAAAAGTGGCAGTCTGAGACCCCCCCCCGAGACAGTCCTACCCTGCCCTCTAGGGTCCCCATCGACCCAGTGGCAGTGGGTTTTGATACATGCTTTGTATGCGTCACTTCTTGAGCCACCATCCCCGGAAGACGTCCAATAACAACTCGCCGCCATCGGGTCCAGTCTGACTCATCTCTACCCAACGGGGCAGGGTAGAACTGCCGCTGTGGGATTCTGAGTTTGTCTGTATTCACGGGGGCAGGAAGCCTCATCTTTCTACCACAGAGCAGCTGGAGGGTTAGAACTACTGATCTTGTAGTTAGCAGCCCAATGTATAAGCCCACCCACTTCATGACCAAGACCCCAAAAGGACTATCCTCTCCAGGGAAGACACTAGAACCTAGGAAATATGTCTTGGAATTGTCACGCTCACCATCCTGGTCGGGATGACAGTGAGGAGGAGACTTCAGCTGTGTAGACGTAACCAAGAGCGATGAACAGTTGTGGCAGCTATTGGGGTCATGTTTGTCTCTGTGATCACCTTTCCAACCTTGCCACTGGGACAATGTCTCAGGGCTCAAAGATCAAGGGGGGGCCTGGTTAGGGAAGGAGTCGGGGGACATCTTGACAGGAAGCCTTGACGGCATACATACTATGCAATCTCATCCACATGGCAGACCCGACCCCCGAGGAGGAGCTAACTGGGGCAGGAGCCAGAAACCAAACAAGGGCTGGATGTTTACTGACATACGCAGGGACCTGCTGGCTTATGATGTCACGGCACTTCTTATCACCCATTATCTTCTCAAATGAGGACGATCTGCCTTTGACTCTTGGGCTCTGGCCAAGGTCAGCCATGGCCCCGTCCAGGTCAACTCCAGTCGACTCCTTATCTTTCTTGACATGGGTTCCAACCATTACTCTCTCTTTTGTGAGATTCTCTTCCCCGAGCATGGGCACCTGCTCGCAGAATCCTGAACAGCCTCGTTTGGTCACAACTCTAGCATCAGACAGAGGAGGTATTGTTCTAGTACCTTTTGCTGTCCCTTGCTCTTAAGCAGGGGAGGGGAGAAAGGGGGGTGACACTCCCTGTCTGCCCACAGGAGCCTCCGCTCCACTAATAGACATGCCGGTGCTGATTTCTCTTTGACAGTGCACTGAGGAGCTGAGGCTGAGGCTGAGGCTGAGGCTGACAAGTGACAAACTGCTGGGAGCCGGGGAGCTGGAGGGACTTAGGCTGCTGTCAGAATGCCGAGCGAGCCAGGCCTGTCAGCTCTCCGAGTCCTGGATTTCCACAGCCCAATTCCACGGCATCAAATGTCAGCGAGCCCGCTGTTTAATCAAAACCGAGTCTTTGGGAATCCGAGCAGTTCTTGTACAAGTTCCCAGGGACTTGGAGGAGAGCTATATTAAACGTGGATGGGAGGAGGGAGAGAAACTTTCTCTGGCACATAGGTCTGTCTCCAAAGCCCAAGAAGGGCCTCACGCTGTCTCCCAAGGCGTTGTGGGAAGTTAATAGGAGGCCTGCCTATCCCTAGCCCCCTTCCCCCTCTCGTGATTGACTCAAGGTGTCTCCTGGTTAGGTTTGCCCTGGACTGCTCCCCTCTCCCCCGCTTTCCCATGATGGTGATGGTAATAATACCGAGACTCTGTAGGGGTTCGAACTGCTGCCATTGTGGTTAATAGCTGACCGGGTAACTCACTGTGGCACTAGAGGGCTTACAACACATTTTTTGGGGGGGGTGCCGGGACTCTCCTTCCATCTGTAACACCCACCTGCTTCTGAGCTCCTTAAATATGCCAGGGCTCTACTGGCAGAGTAGGTTATGTGTTGGGCTGCTAATCACCAGGTTGGTGGTTCAAATCACCAGTCCCTCTGCAGGAGAGAGAAGAGGCTCTTTGCTCCATGAAGAGTTACAGCTTCAGAAACCCACTGTTGGGTCGCCACGCGTTAGAATCAATCGGATGGCAGTAGGCTTGTACGTACTAACCCTTCAGCCCTCACCTTAACCATGACCGTGTCCAGTGACGTTCCTTGACCTGCCACACTGAGCCATGGGTTCCCAGACAGAGGCCGCTCATCTCTGCATCACACCCCACCGATTATTGGAGCCACAGTGAGAGCCACGACACACAGTAGCAGCACCAGTGATTTGACTGTAAACTCCAGGGATAGAGGGTGGGGGGCAGGGACCTTGCCTCTCTGTCCACTGCGACTGCCCCAGACACTCTGGCTGCGTCCACGGAATGAAGAACGTCGCAGGCACCCAACGTGCGAGGCGCTTCGCAAATCCCACGCCATTTCCGTGTCCACTCCCCAGACAATGAGCTCACTCTCGTGTTCTCAGCGCCATCGAGTTGATGCCAACTCACAGGGACCCTGGGGGACAGGGTAGAACTGCCCCTTGTGGGTTTCGAAAGCTATAACACTTTACAGGCGTTGAAAGCCTTTCTCCCAAGGAGCGGCGGGTGGTTTCAAACTGCTGACCATCAGGTTAGCCATCCAACTTGCAAGCACTCCACCACCAGGGCTTCGAGACAAGCTAAGAGAGGTTGAGTAACCTTCCTGAGGTCATATGGGGGCTCAGTAAGAAGCGCTCTTCATCCAAAGGTGGGGCCGATGGGCTCAGGGGCAGCACTGCCACCCACAGACTGGCACCCTGCCTCGGGCCGAGGAGGCGCTAACTAGAGAGCATGTCTGAGGAATGCGTAGGAATGTGTAGTTTCTAGAATTCATTAAGCACTGAAAGTGTGAATGGTAACATGAAATGCTAAAAATGAGAGCATACATCAAAAACAAAACCCCGCTGCCATAGATGATGGGCCAGGCCATGGGGTCCCGACCACAGGTCTCCAGGCTCAACAGAACCCGCTGATGCTCACCCCAGACCGTCCCCTTGAGACCCCCACCCACGCCATTCCTTCCAGCACCAGTGGTCAGCGACGTACTCTGTGGCTTGGTAAGTGGCCACAGGGTTCTCAGTGGTTGGCTCTGTGGCTATTGGAGGGCACACCTGTCTTCCCAGGTGCATCTCGGACTGTCACGCTTTCAGTTCACTGTCTGTGCCCCAAGGTCTCCTGGCATTCCACCAGCTGCACCGGCGGTTGTGGCATTTGGAATAGCAGGGGCTGGACAGGAAGTCCCACACACGGCGGGCTAGGAACAAGCCAACAGAGAGAAACCACTCCCACGGGTCAGCTGCTGTTGAGCCCACGCTGCTTCGCAGGTTTCCACGACCGTGGCTCTTTAGACACGGCCTACCTTCCAGGTGGGTTCAGATCACCAACCGTGCAGTTAGCAGCCCGGCACTTAACCCTTGGCATCACCTACAGACTCCTGAAGATGCCAGAGGACAGGAAAAAGCGAACACCTGTCTATGATACCCTGCGAAAGGGCTGCTGCTATTGTTTTAGGGACCATTGAGTCAGTTCCAAGGCATAGCGACCCATGGGCAACAGAATGGAACACTGCCTGGCCTGGCGCCATCCTCACGATTGTGGTCCTCACAACATGGTAGGTGAGAGTAAGTGGAATAGGTATTGTTGTTTTATATAGATATAATTTTGTTGTAACACTTGTGGTTATGTTTGAGCCTATTGTTGCAGCCACTGTTTCCTCTTCCTCACTGCCCCTCCACTTTACCAAGCACGGTGTCCTTTTCCAGGGACTATGTCGCAACCCCAATTTCTTGGCCTAGAAGGGCTGAGTGCTTCTAGTGCTTCATCAGGCTGTTGAGCTATTTCAATGGCTCTTCCTTCCATTCTTGGAACTAATGCTTTCAGCACATTGAACATCTCCCAAATAAGTGACTGGAGTAAGTATCTGAGGGTCCACTCAGGCTGCTGGTTGGGCCTCTAGCCAGAAGTTCAGTAGAAACATCACCTTCTGAAATCTTGCTGACTTGAAAACATCACCGTATTGGAGGCGACAGGCTGCCTTCCATCCACAGCTGCCTGTCCCCAGTAGGGAAGGGACCCCGATCTCAGACAGCACGAGAAACCCGAGCCAGGGTTGCCACGATAGACATGTACCAAGTCCATCTGACTCATGGTCACCCCCGGGGTGTCAGAGCAGACCCGTGCTCCTTGGGGTGTTCAATGGCTGATATTTCAGAGCTAAACCACCTGGCCTTTCTTCCAAGGTACCCCTGAGTGAAGTCCAACCTTTCTGTGAGCAGACCCACGGACTCCAGTGACCAGCAGCAGCTCCTTCTAGCTGAATATTTATGGAGTGCCAGGTGTGACTGAAGGAGCCTTGGTGGCACAGTGTTACTGCCAGGTCTGCTTTTCAAGCCCACCAGCTGCTCTGGGGAAAGAGAAGAGGCTGTCTGCCTCTGAAAAAAATGTCAGGTTTCAGAAAGCCCCAGGAGCAGCTCTCCTCTGTTCTATAGGGTCACTATCAGTCAGAATTAACTTGGAATGGCCATGAACTGGGAGGTGCACTGGGCTGCTAACCAAAAGGTCAGTGGTTCAAACCCACCTGCGGCGCTTTGGGAGAAAGATGAGGCAGTGTGCATCTGCAGAGATGTAAAGCCCGGTCAAGTAGATGGGGCTGACCTACTCTCTCCTGAAGGGCCACCAGGAGTCAGAAAGGGTTTGACAGCTATAGGTTTAGGTGTGTCGCTCAGTTTTACCCCATGACCTCGATGGCTCCCCAAACATTCTTACACAGCAATGGACACTACAGCCCAGAAGAGGTGTGTTAACTATCTGTTCCTGAAAAGGGAAGACGAGGCTCAAACACACACACACACACACACACACACACACACACACACACACACACACACACACACCCCCCTTCTGTGACCAGTACCAAGAAGCGTCAGAAAACATGACATCCCTTTGGGAAACCTAATGACATGTCACTCTGATTCTAGTCACCTGTCACTGTGTCCAGTTCTCAGGACGCGAGTTTGAGGAACTGCCTGCCTCTTGAGAGTTAGAGACCATGGTGTCAAAGGCTACTTTTGGAGTCCTCTTGTTCATGGTTTCTTCTGCCCCGTCTTCTGGATGGGTGTCCTCCTCTCTATCTAGGGCTCACCTCTCAAATGTCAGCTCAGCTGCAGTGTCCCTGACCCCCACCCTACCTGCTCCGCTGGCTAAGGTCCCTCTGTCACACTAGCCTGGATTTCTCCATTGGGCACATTTGAAATGATCTCGCTGATTTACTTGTAAGCTCTCCAAGTACTCTGCTGAATTCCCAGCACAGTGGAAATACAAAGAATGTTCACAGAATCCACAGTCGGTGGCAACTGCCTGGCGCCAAAGGAGCTATGGACCAAAGGAAGAAGACAGAAACAGCGCCCCTCACCCCGGCCCGGGATCACCTGCCTGGAGAGGGTGGACAAGGGTACAGAAAGAATGCTGATGGCGGGGGTGGTAGTGGGAGTGTCCCTGCTTCCTGGAAATGTGGAGGCAGCTGTGCCCGGGAGAAAAGAGCTCCATCCAAGAAGGAGACCCATCCGACCCCAGGGAATGCGGGCTGGGATTGGGATGATCCACAGAGCATGTGCTATGGCAGAGGGCTGGGCTGCTCACTAGAGCAGCCGGTGGCTCCCTTGGAGAAAGCCCTGGAGATGTGTCTCTGTAAGGACGACAGCCTCGAATGCCCTATAGCACAGCATTACTGTCACAAGGGGTTGCTGTGAGTTCAAATCCACTCAACAGCACCCAACAAAGATAGTACCACCAAATGCCAGGTACGGGATGAAACACTCGTCAGGTTCAGAAAAAAGTGCTTTACATTCACAGCGATCTAGAGAGGGAGTGTGATTTGCTGTGGACCTGAGTTCACATCTAGTCTTTGTCGGCGTGACCTGGCTGTTCCCCCCTTTAGACCCATCTGTGTCATACTGAGCCACAGTGCCCCAGCCCCAAGTGAATGCCATTGCCATATCCTACTGGATGCCCTGAGGACGTGGGCACAGTCCCCTGGGGTGGGGGGAGTGGCGCTGCCATGAGCAGCAGTCAGAGCAGGTGGGCTCATGCAAATAAACAGTACCAATCAGGTTTCAGCTAGCAACACTGAACAGAAACTCTCTACCTTTCCTTTTCAAGTCTAGGTACCTCTGCAGAAAGCGTGGATTTCTGCTTTGGAATCTCCCTCTGGTCCATCTACCTGTCCCTGCGACCTCGTCTGCCCCTCCGCTCAACAGAAAGGTAATGATGCAATGCTAGTCCCTAATTTATTGACCCTCTGCTGCCCCTGATGATGGCAGCTTCTGCCCTTCCCCGATGTGATGTTCTCACCTGCAGGTCTCGATTGCCACCTGCCTCAGAAAGTCCAAAGCCCCCTGCAGGCCTCTGCTTAAATCCGATTTCCTTGCACTATCTTTCCCTGCGCCCCTCCACTCCCAGACTAGCCCAACTGCCCCCAACACCCTCATCATGGAGCCCAAAGCTCTCAGTTGAACTTGTATCTTCACTATCTTGCCTTTCTGGTTGACCTGTACACGGTGCGATGCAGGGGTCCTAGTTGAGTGGTTTGCAAGTAAGGACACATAGTAGGTGGTTCACAAGCAGATGAATATGCATTCTGGATGGAGGAGGACAAGCAGAAACTCCCCCCTGTCTTCTCACTGTGGATGGGGCCCCCCTTCACCTCCCTGGTCTCAGTGTCCACACACTACTGAAAAATAAGGACCGGGAAAGACGGTCACTTCTCAGCTCAGGGTCCCGGAGGAAATCGATAGGGCTCGAGAGACAATTTCAACATTTCAGAACCAAACAGGGGAATGAGCTGCTTTCCTGTGATCATGCTAGCTCAAGCCAGGCGAAATCTCACTGGACGCTGCATTCACTAAAATAGGAATTCAAACTAATGGGAAACAGCGCTCGCTCACGTGGAATAAAGTCTTGAGGAGCTATGAGTGACACCTTTGAACAAAGGACAGGTAGAGATACAGCAAGAAAACCACCGTCTGTTCATGTGGAATAGATTTTAAAATGTGATTTCCATGTAGGTTGAAAAGAATCTTTGAACAGAAAGGAACAGAAAACCCAGACTCTTTGAGATGGGACCAGTTCACCTTCCACTAGCTGGAGCAGAGGTTCCTGCGGGTGCTGAGGAAGCGGGGAGATCCATCCTGAAGACCCTCACCTCCACTATCTAGTCCTTCCAGAGCTCTGACCTGGGACCCAGCACTTTCCAGCTCTCCCTCTAGGAATCAGGGCCTGGAAGCTCGATCTGGCCACATGGGGGCGCCCTCACTCCACACACTGGGATTCCCAGGCCCCAGCAGGAGCTGAAACTGAAGCTGGAGGAACGTTCTTCTTCTGAAGGCCCTCAGGTTCTGAGCTGTGCTGTCTGTCACTGAGCGCTCCTAGGGCCCCTAATACCCCTCTTTCTTCCCTGACCCAGGCCTACACTCGCTCAGGGCCAATCATCCTGTTCTTCTGAACCCAGAAGGGCTGGCCTAGGCTCCTCCTTTTTCCAGGGGCGGTCAGTCAAGCAATGAAGCCCCAAGATGCTCCCAGAGGAAACCCGAGTTTCAAGCTGGACAGAGTGTATGCTGTCATCCTCCCCCCCCGCCCCCCCCCCACCACCGGCAGTAGGGAGGGATGGCAACATCTGGTACCTGCACTAAGCTGAAGCCTTGGTTTTGGTGGAAAAGGTGTAAGTCTTATGGAAACTCAAGTAAGACAGGGCTTTCTATTCCTGTAAAGAATTACAGCCTCGGGAACCCACAGCGGCAGTTCTACCCTGTCCTATAGGGTCACGGTGAGTCGCATCGAATCGATGGCAGTGGGTGAGGAAGTGTGTCTCAGACAGAGGTGGAAAGGATGGAGGGACAGAGCATCCAACCCAGAGCCTTCCTGTTGGGACAGCCAGAAACCTGAGGGCAACCAGCCAACAGTGAAGCAAGGGGCCTGTAGATTCGAGCGTTGGACTGGCATGGATTCCAATCGAGGCACTGCCATATTGCAAATGCTATGAATTTGAGACAGCGTCTCTGCTTCTCTGAGCCTCACCAGTGCCCGCTGTAAAACGGAAATAACCACGCCTACATTTCGGACTTCGTGACTAAAGGAGAGAACCTGTGCCAACCTCACAGTCATTCACGTCGACAGAGACAGCAAGCCAAAGACTTCTTCCCAGCGTAGCTGGAGTATGGGAAGCCTACTGTCATCTGCCAAATGGGGATTTGGGGGTCAGATGAATGCTGCAGTCTCCTCCAGCTTGCATGGTGAAGCCTGCAGGGAATACCACTCACCACAGGGCTGTCCATACCTGCGCTGAGCCGGGTGGGACGCCGGCCTAAGTGGAGGGTCATTGGGGGTCTAGGGAGGTGGCCGCAGTGGAGATCCAGCACTAGGCTCTGGGGTCCGTCCAGCTGGCTGTGTTAGATCTGGCTGCCCGCTTTCCTAGGCCTGTCACCTCGGCCAACGGCTTAAGGTCTCGTTCCCACGTTTTTCCATGTGTAAGAGGGCGGTGATCGGAGCTGCCCCGGCAGCGATGGGGGCGGAGTGCAATGCCTGGCACATAGGAAGCGCACCGCCCTCACCCCCCCCCCCCACACATATACAGGCAAGTCCATCTACTTTGTTTTAGTGACTAGATGCTCTTTCCAGAATCGCTAACCGAGGAGGTCTTTGTTGGGAAGGCCCAGCTGAGGGCGGTTCCCTGCTCCACACTCTGCCCACTTTAAAAAAATCATTGTATTGGGGGCTCCTACAGCTCTTATCATAACCCATACAGCTGTCCATTGTGTGAAGCACATTTGTTGCATCATCATTCTCAAAACATTTTCTTTCTACTTGATCTGCCCACTCTTATTTCACTCTGCACAACGTGGTGGCACGGCGGCTCTGAATGGCCTGCGGATGCCCACTCCAGGCCTGGCAGTCGAGCACGATCTCCCTTCTCCTTGCTGAGCCTCCGTTTCCCCGTCTGTTACAGGGCAGGGCTGGGCTGGGTGAGGATTCCTAAGTCTATACTGGACCTGGCACCCCGAGGGGCTATGCCCGCCACGGGGGTGGGCCCTGGGCGCTTCCCTGAGGAACACAGAGACCATACATACTTTGTTTAACAGAGGGGGCTCCCAGAGGCGGAACATCCAGGTCCTTGCCCGTGGAACTCCCAGAGGCGGAACATCCGGGTCTTTGCCCGTGGAACTCCCAGAGGCAGAACATCCGGGTCCTTGCCTATGGAACTCCCAGAGGCGGAACATCCAGGTCCTTGCCCGTGGAACTCCCAGAGGCGGAACATCCGGGTCTTTGCCCGTGGAACTCCCAGAGGCAGAACATCCGGGTCCTTGCCTATGGAACTCCCAGAGGCGGAACATCCAGGTCCTTGCCCGTGGAACTCCCAGAGGCGGAACATCCAGGTCCTTGCCCGTGGAACTCCCAGAGGCAGAACATCCGGGTCTTTGCCCGTGGAACTCCCAGAGGCGGAACATCCGGGTCCTTGCCCTAGGGGCTCGCCAGGGCCGACCATGGAAACATCCGGGTCCTTACCTGAGGTACTCATAGAGCCCGTACATGGGCAGGAAGTCGATGTCGGACAGGAACATGTAGGGCGTGCTGATGTGCTTCATGGCCACGTTGCGCAGCAGGTTCACGGGGTAGAACTGGCCCTCCTTGTAGACGATGTGGTAGCCCACGTTGTGGCGGCTCATGAGCACGTCGGAGCCCTGCGCGTAGCGGAGGAACTGCTGCGCCTCGGCGTCCGACAGGTAGAGGGCCAGGCTGATGGGCCCCTCCCAGTGCTTGCAGATGGCCTCCAGCATCTGGAGCCTGGAAGAGACGCGACAGGTGAGCCGCCGCACCTGCCTCCGGCCGGCCGCCTACCCGCCTCTGCCTCCGGAAGCCTTAGGGACCGCATGGCCGGGGAGCCCAGGAGCCCAGAGTGGACCCAGAGCCCGGCTCCGCTGCCTCTACTCTTGTCTCTGTGGGCAGCCAGAGCCATGCACTCCTGCCGCCTCCCTCTCTGCGGCCTCTTCCTTGGGTCCTTGTCAGGATCCACTCTGACCGATCCCTGTTAAGAACACCTTAAGATTTCCTTAGCTTAAGTCTTCAAAAAAATTTTTTTTTCCTTTCCACTTGAGCCCATGGTATTAGTTCCTCTTTTTGCCCTCCCCTCCTCTACCACCCTGGTAAACCCTCGACAAATGATATTATTTTCATATCTTACTGTGTCTGCTGTCTTTTTTCACCCATCTTCCTGTTATTTTTGGGGGGAGGGGGCCGGCTTATACTTCATCATTGCCATGGTTCCCCTTTTCTCCCCCACCTTCATGGTATCGCGACCCCCATTATTGGTCCTGAGGGGTTTATCTTGCATTCCGTGTGTGGAGAGCTCTTATCTGTAGCCGTGAACACGCTCCTGTCTAGCCAGATTGGTGAGATAGAACTGGGGTCATGATAGTCAGCGGGAGGAAGAATTCAAGAACAAGAGGAGTGTTTCCTCCGTGCTATACTTTTTACCCCGGCTGACTTGTCCCTTCCTTGTGACCCTTCTGTGAGGGGGGTGTCCAGTTGTCTACAAGATGGGCTTTGGGTCTCCACTCCCAGCCCCCTGGTTCACCTAGATAGAATTGTTTGTTTGGATCTTCAGCTACCTGATCCCATTGACACCTCATGATAGCTGCGGTCTTAACAGAAGATCACCAGGTCTTTCTTCTGGGGTACCACAAAAGGTTCAAACCACCAAGATTTAGGTTAGTCGTTAAGCAAGCTCTTGGCACCATGCGGGGACCTTTCTCTTGGAATGGGGAGCGGACAGTGCACGGAAAGATCTAAATGTCGGTCTCCCCTGTTCTTTCATCCAAGGTGTATGCTCTCCTAAAGCACTGACCAGACATAGGGCATTTAGGAAAAGACCCTGAGGCCCAAGAAGCATTGAACTAATAGTTAAAAAAAAAGTACCACAATTAGACTAATGTGTGGGAATTGATTGGATGACTGAGTGGTTACCACCTATCAGGAGTCCCTGGGTGCTATAAACAGTTAACACTCTCTCTTGTTAGTGTACAGGTTAGAGGTTTCTTCTGGAAGGAAGGCCAGGTGGTCACTTCTTATAACGCAGCCATGGAAACCCCTCCGGATTACTCTTAGACCTTGACACGTGGGGTCTCCCATGAGTCAGAGTCAGAGGGAGCTTGGTGACGACTGCCTTTCTGATGAGTGCCAGGTTCTTTCTGGAGTTCGTGGTCATCATCCCAGTTTTCCAGATGAAGGCATTGAGGGTCTGCTGTTCACTCAGCTTTTAGTCTTGGACTGAGTCCAGGCATGTGTAGACAGACTCATTGCCAGAGCTTTGGGGGGGTGGGGGAGTGGCAAGAGGTACAGAGGCCAGAATGCCTGGCAAAGAGGCTGGGAAAACCATGTGGACAATGAGAACAAAAGCGATACTGTCTTCATTTGTCTAAGTCCTTCATGCCTCAAAGGCCCACAGCCACTTTTGCAAAGCTACCTGGGAGCCATCACGGCTAAGAGAGTGGGGGAGAAATACAGTCCAGGAGGAAAATTGAAGGTGCTTCAAACAGAGAGGGCTCTGAAACAATGTTTGAAGAGAAACTTACTTATAAAAATTTACACACACACATACAACCCCCCCTCCAAAAAAAAGGCTTTGAAGAACTTGGTACATAAAAATCTATGCTTAAGAGACAGTAAAAGCCTATTTCAGCTTTTCCTCTACCCAGCAAGAGCTGCATAATAAGCAGTCTTCCAGTCAGAATGCCCACTTTCTTTAAACAATTACCAGGAAATAGATGATCCTAGGCCTGCCCTTTGTCTCTACACAAAAGGAAATGGACACACCGATCTTGTTCCAATGGCATTCTCCGTGGGCTCCCAGTTTCCTCTGAGTGATTCTGTGAATTAGCATTGCCCATCGGCTTCCTCTTTACCTTGGATTAAGGTATTCACCAGGGCAAAATCTCCGTCTCTCATCCCTCATAATGCTTGCTAATCAATTTCACCAGGGCCTTTTCTTCTGGAGGCAGTACTATTGTGCACCATCCTTAATCTCATTCTACTTGGCATTTGGCCTTCTGTAGGGTCCTGATCACTCCTGGATGCTAAGCATCTAGGATTTTCCATGATCCCACCTGTACCTCAGTTCATCTTTCGCAATATGGCAAGACTGTGCTTCTGAAGTGAGCTCTTTCTACCTTGAGAGTGGGAGGAGAGGGAGAGCAAGAGTAATTTTGAATGCTAACAGCATCTGCCAGTTGGTTATACTGTAATATTGAAAGCCATGCTTCTGGTATTTCAAATACCAGTGGGGTCACCTGTTAGGTAGCAAGATAGGGGGTGGTTCCTCTCCATGCCTAGGGGCCCCCTACAGAAAGTTGGAATCCGATAAAGGGCATGTGCCAACTCAGGCCCCGAGCCAGGGTGGGTGGTACACCTAGGTGGGCAGTATACCTGGATTGGCCCAATTTAGGCCAGGTGGGCTTAAATCAGCCAATGGGTCAACCAGTACTATCAACCATGCTTCCTAGAAGAAGGCCCTAAACAGCCGGAACCTGGAAATCACAGCCTTCGTTTCCATCTGCTCGTCCACCTTCCACTTGGCTGGGCCATGGTTCTGCCAGGCCGCGGTTTCTCTCTCTCTGGCCTCAAGCCACCATGTGTGGGTGTGCAGTGCCATGAGGGTGCTTGTGTTCAGTTACTGTAACACCTGAAATGGCTTCTGTCCTTTCTGAAAACCCACTGGGATCACAAACTAGGCTTCTGAGTGAATTCTTTCTCATGCAAAGCCAAGGACCAAGGCATTTCCCACCTGAGAAATCTAACATTATGGTACCATGACTTGGATCTATAAGGCTGAGGAAACAGCAGCTCAGCTGGACTTTAAAACTGCACTGAACGCAATTTGGAAAGGACACCAGCCTGGACCTTTCCTACTGTGGACATTGCTGGGACTGGGGATGGGGCCACGTGTAATGTATTTGGGAAGTCCCATTCCCTCTTGTCTGCCTTTCTATCTGTGCTTCCTATTTGCATATGGGGCTGTGGGCCCGCCTTTCTGTGCTTCCAGGGGCTTGCATGTTCTCCCCAGCCTCGCTTTCTGGGATGGGAGCGAAACACTGCAGCCGACAGTGTTGGTTCCTCAAAGCCTTTTTGATTTTCAGGAGTCTGCTGTGTGCCCCAGCCATCTAGTCGGCTGAGCACTCACACGCATAAACTTGTGGGTCTCTGCAGGACTCTTGCTTCCAGTGGCTGGCCCCCTGCTGCTCGACTAGGCCACATGCGGTGGCCACCATTTTCCTGGCATGTGCCTCTCCCCTCCCAGGCAAGGTGGTGTCGCCTAGGACAACAGACCACGTGACCTTGGCCAAGATGACGCTCACTGCTCCAACCATGTGGTGGGGGCAGTGCTTAGTGGGCTGGCTGCTCAGCACTGGGAACTAGGCCCACCTAGTCCTCCAGTGGTTGGACATACCTTTACCCCTTCCCTTTTGTTTTCTCTTGGTTTTACAAACAAGCTGCTGTAGCGTCCTGCCAGTGTACTCGTTTGGTTTTTTCCTACCAGCTGGTTTTCCATTGCTGAAGCCTCAGCCAAAGCCAAGCCCCTGGGTAACTGCTAATTGTCCTCTCTGAAGGCCTTTCAGAAATACTGCCTTCAGCATGTTCCTGGTACAGCTCTGCCGTAACAGTACATGTCCAACCAAAGATCTTAATTTCCTTAGAATGTTCCCTGAGCCCATTCACGGGCCTCTGCTCCCCTTCACAGGTTTGGAAGACTGCTCCTGCCCGGGTTCGCCTGTGAAAGCTATTGGAAGGCTACTCCCAGCAGTGGGCTCGCCTTCGGAGGCCCGGTGAATTACTCATGCCAGTAGTTCTCTCTGTGGGCCCTGGATGGTCACCCAAGTCGGTGGTCATTGCTTGCTGTCTAGAAAACAGTCGGGGCCCAGTTTGCCGGCAGAGACTGGGTCCCCGACCCCTCCCCTCGGGCAGGGAAACCCCCTCACGCGCTGAACCTGCAGCCACTGACCTTGAGGCATCAAGCTCTCGTGGCTTCTCTGCTGATTTTGTTTTCTAGATGGGGATTGGAGGATCTCTCCTCCATTATATCCTGTCCTTGCATTCTTCCCTGAACCCTGGCACCATTCACGGGTGAAACTGGGAGAGATGTTGCAGCCAGACCCCTCAGAAGTGGAGCACACAGACAAGCACCCCTGAGAGCTGTTGGGGGGGGGTGTGTTTCACTGCTACCCCAGGACAGATAAATGCTCCACAGAAAACCCTACCTTAGACCCCTCAGTCTTCAAGCCAGTATATGCTTGTACACCATTACCGTGTTTAAAGTGAACTAACACCCATGCCTGTCAGCCCTAAGATTTCCTCTTTCCTAAACTTCCTGTGACACTAACCCACACCTCCAAGGGCACTGCCATCTCACAGCCTTACCCCGATCTTACCTAAACTGTCTACCTGTTCTGTTTCCTCCAGAAGTTCTCAGGTTACCAGTGTCTCTGAACCAAAGGTGCCAGCTCCAGGATCACCAGATCTGGGACCACCCCAACCTCATCCATCGTGGGCCTTGAGTAGACAACCCCTTCAACAGAGTAGGAAGAGTGTGGACCCAGAGCTCCACACCATGTCCCTTTTTGCCAGCAGCAAGCAGCTAGAAATGTTGTCACCCAGTTCCCCAAAGATTTGGGTGCATACCCTTTCAGTGGGGAAATATTAGGTAGCAAGATAGGGGGTTGTTCCTCTCCATGCCTAGGGGCCCCCTATAGGAAGTTGGAAGCCAATAAAGGCTAAAGGGCATGCGCCAATTCAAGCCCCCAGCCAGGGAGGGCGGTATACCTAGGTGGGTGGTACACCTGGATTGGTCCAATTTAGGCCAGGTGGGCTTAAGTCAGCCCATGGGGTCAACCAGTACCATTGACTGTGGCTCGGCCGAGGTTCGGCTTGATGGCTGTGCTCTCTCTCTGGCCTGAGGCCACCATGTGTGGGTGTTCAGTGCCATGAGGGCGCCTGTGTTCAATTACTGTACCGTCTGAAACTGCTTCAGTCCTTTATGAAAACCCACTGGGATCACAAACCAGGCTTCCACGTGAATTCTTTCTCATGCAAAGCCAAGGACCGAGGCATTTCCCACCTGAGAAATCTAATACACCCGTGGTGGGCAGGGTCCAGCAGAGCTTCCATGCTAAGACAGACTACGAAGAATGACCTGATCTACCTCCAAAAATTAGCCAGTGAAAGCCTTTTGGCTCAAAAAAGGATCTTGTTCAGTCTAGGGCTGAACAATGACCCGTGGGCTTTGGAAGGTAACACACAACAGCTGTCACAGTAGACCTTTAACATCACGATGATCGTCAAGATGCCACAGGCGGGGCAGCGTTTCATTTGATACACCTGGTGTGTGGAAGCTGACTTGACAACACTAGAAATAACACTTTGTAATATGTGGAAATAATCATGGCTAGAGGGCATGGGGTTCAGGCAGAAATGTGTAGGCATGACGAGATGGCCCTCTCAATATTAGATTCTATCATTGATGTTGTCAACTGTCCAACATGAAAGAAACAAATATAGAAGCAATAAAGTGATGCCTTAATGCCTCAGACACTACAGATAATGTCAAAGCCCATAACGAAGCAGGACAAGATGGCTCAAGAAAGGGACCAAAAAATAAAGAAAATCAGAAAATTGTCCTGAGGAAGCTATGGCAATGGAACTACCCGATAAAGGATTTTAAAAGATGTATGTAGGATCAGCAAAGAGATTGAGGAAAACACAGACAAAACCAAGACAAACAGACAAAACTCCAGATTAATTCAGAAAAAAAAGAAAAAAAGACAAATCTTTTTTTAATTCAGAAAAACAGAAAAAAATACATTAGAAACTACATAAGAAAAGCAACTAAAAGTCCAGAAGATTAACAATAAAAATTCAGAAATGTAACAAATGGATACAGAAGCAGAATAAATGGGGGGAAAGAGTCAGCAAAATAGAGGATAAATTCCTTGATATTATTTTGACCACACAACAATTCGAAAAAAGAAGAAAAAATGATGTAGAGTACTGTCTTTGAAGATTTGCTGGCAGAAAACTTTAATATCATGAAAGAGGAGACTTTCATCCAAGAAGTTCAACCATCCCTTTTGATAGATCCCAAAAGGAAGTCACTAAGACGTACCATAATCAAACTTTCCAACGCCACAGACAGATGAAATAATTCTGAAAGCAATTTGTAAGAAATAAGATATCACTTACAATTGGGGCAATGATAAAGCTAAGTTTTGATCTGGGAAGGAACTGTGCAGGCAAGGAAGGAGGTAACAGGATGATAGATACAAAATCCTGAAAGATCGGTATTGCCAAGTAAAAATCATTTACTGTGCTAAATCACCTCGAGTATATTTAGGGAATTTATAAAAACCAGACTAACCCTAGGAGAACTCTTAAAGGGAATCCTTTGGACAGAGAAGCTGTGGCTCTCAACAACCTGAGCTTAAAACAGTCGACAGCTTCATCCAGATGCCAACCCAGGACTCTCAACACTAAAATAAAGCCAGAAGGAAACGGACGTCAACTTGTAATCAACAACAAGGGAGAATAAATGATGTAGTCATAAACCTTCCACAGGGAGAAAAAAAATCAAGGTAACACCAGGAAATCATACAGTGTTTTAAGATTAGTAGTGTAACGCTAAATCTTAGAATAATCACAAGGAAAATAAACCAGCTCACCAAAATAAGGAAAAAGGTGAAAAACTCAGTACACCAAAAATCAACAGCAACAAGAAAGGAAAGGGCAACTCACAAACAAAGACAACAGTTCAGAGAACTAAGCAAAATACAGATACAGTGAAAAGGACACATGCAAACACCCTAACAGCGACAGCAGCAAATTAATATCTACTGATTATCATACTAATTGCAAAAGGTTTGAATGTACCAGTCAAAGACAGAGTATAATTCATTTTTTTAAAGACTCATTAAACTGTCTACAAGAAATACATTCTAGACATAAGAACACAGATAGGCTGAAAATCAAAGGACGGGGGAAAATACATTAAGCAAACAGAAACCAAGAGGGAACAAGAGTGGTGATATTAATCTCTGCTAAAATAATGATTAAATCAAACTCCATCACC
This sequence comes from Tenrec ecaudatus, assembly GCF_050624435.1. Classification (NCBI taxonomy): domain Eukaryota; kingdom Metazoa; phylum Chordata; class Mammalia; order Afrosoricida; family Tenrecidae; genus Tenrec; species Tenrec ecaudatus. The sequence continues at coordinate 17,315,536 of NC_134535.1, read as the reverse complement.
AGAGAAGAAGAAGGGTACTGTAAAATGATTGATTATGAGACAATCCACCAAGAGGACATAACCAATTAACTATTTATACTCCCAATGGTAGAATTCCAAAATACATACTAAGCAAAAATTTTAAAAAGGGACAGTTCTATAATAACAGGAGGCAAAAGAGACATTCGAAGGTCTCACTTTTGATGCTGGACAAAACAATGACAGCAATTAAACAAAGATACAGAAGATCTAAATAAGAGTGAATCAATTTGATCTCACACACACAGGACACTACTTTTAACAGCAACATCTTCTGCATGCAGTGACCATTTTTCAACATAGTTAATATTTTACGGCACAATACAAGCCTCAATAAATGCTTTAAAAATTCAAAATACTAAAAAGCCATCTTCTCTGATCACCACACTCAAAAAATAAAAAATCATCATCAGGAAGAACAAAGGGTAAATAAATGCTAGAAATGGAATAAAGTTGCAAACTGAAAAGCAAAACAAAAAAACGGAAACAATAAATTGAATCATGGAACACAGCTTCCACAAACCAGCTGCTCTTGGAACTCTGTGACAGCCACCACATGAGCAGTCCTGTCCTACCTGTCTAAATGATGACACATGGCCCAGGTGTCCCCAATGTCTCAGACAACCCCCAGAGAAGGGTTGCCTGGCTGCAGACAGCAGCGGACTGCAGATACTCGAATAAGCCCAGCAGAGAGCTGCAGAAGAAGCGCCCAGTGGAGCCGAAGCGGAACTCCTAAGCCACGGAATCTGGTTCCTTAGTATGTCAACGCTTAGAATCCCAACCTTCTATTGTCTTCCTGATCACAGTGATTGTTGCTCTAAGGTCCTAATGTTTGATAATTTGTTAAGCAACAATGGATAGCCAAAACACTATATAACCAGGCTTGATTACTAAATACAGGTAATTATACGAAGAGTCTGGCATAAAGCTAAAAATACAGCAGGCTCTTGGTATATGATAGCTGAATTTCCCAGCCTGGGTTCAGTTTTTGGCCGCTTGAATTTGCATTCATTCAACAAATATTTATTGCATATCTATCAGTAACCAGTAGCTGTTGAGTTGATTTTAACTCATGATAACCCCATGAATGTCAGAACAGAACCAGGTTCCACTGGGTTGTCAATGACGGACTTTTTCAGAAGTAGAAGGTTAGATTGTATTCAAGGAGCCTCTGGGTTAACTCGAACCAGCCTTCTGGTTGGCAATTAAACACGCTAGTCATCTTGTACTACTCAGGTCTCCGGAGTGTGTACTGTGGGCTGTGTACTGTACCAGGCACCAGAAAAAATAAGGCTCCTGTCCTCCTAAAACTTCCATTTGTTGGGGGAGCAAACAACCAAGCCAAACCAAGATACCTTTTAATGGGTCTAAGGCAGCAGTTCTCAGCCTGTAGGTCGTGACCCCTTTGGGGGTCAAATGACCCTTTCACAGGGGTCACCTGATTCATAACAGTAGCAAAATGACAGTGATGAAGTAGCTACAACAATAATTTTATGGTTGGGGCGGCGGGGGTGGGGGGCTCACCACCACATGAGGAACTGTATGAAAGGGTCGCGGCCTGAGGAAGGTTGAGAACACTGGTCTAAGGGATTCGAGAGGCAATGGAAAAGTGGAAGGAGACGAGACCCACCATGCGGGCTGCTCAAAGAAGGCAGATGTGAGGAGAGGGAGCTAGAGACCTACATAAGAAACCTGGCCTCTTGCGACTCCGGGGAGGAGAACTCTAGGAGGAAGGAAGAACTGAGGGTAAAAGCTGTATGTGGTCAGCCAACAGAAGAGGACCACTGGCCAGAAAATGGGTGAGTGATGGGCAGAATGGAAAAGGTGGACCGCCTAACATCAATAGCAAGGAGGGTGTAGGAGGCCTGGTAGGGCTTGATCAAGGGCAAGGTAACCAAGAGTAATTGTGGGTGTGAACAGGCCCAGGGACAAGGGAACAACAAGTGACCGAAAATCAATGGCGAGAAGGATGTAGGAGGTCCGGTAGGGCCTGCTCAAGGGCAATGCAACTGAGGAATTACTGAAAACCCAAATGAAAGTTGAACATGATGGTGGGCAACGAGAAAGGAGTCCCTCAATGAGATGGGTGGACACGACGGCTGGAGCAGTGGGCTCACGCACAATGCCAATCGTGGGGCTGGCGCAGGACTGGATAGTGTTTCGTTCTGTTGTACATGGGTCACTATGAGTCGGAACCCACTCGACGGCAAGTCACAACCTAACAAACGGGGACAGCCAGGAGGGAGGACAAGAGCTATTGCTGCAGGGACCCTGAGTTTTATGAAGGGTGGTGACAATTTGGAAACCCAGTGGCCATGGCTGCACAAAACCAGGAATGTAAGACATGTCACTGAGATGTCCCTGTACGCGGAGTTGAAACAGCAGATGTTTTCTTACATATTTTAACACGCGTGCAACAACAAATAAGCCAGTTTTTCCCAGGCCAGATGTCAGGAGGCTCTGGGCCGACCCTCTGGCTCAGACCCCTCACTCTCCCCACCATCGGGCAGGAGGCTGAGCACCTCCGAGGGCAGCTGAGCTGCCGGCTCACCGCGCCAGCCAACGCTCATTCCTTCTGAGCGGAAATCTAGAGGGAGCCGGCCCAGAGGCCCACGCGCCATTTCCCCTAATTGCTTGTGGCACTCACGTAGAGCCTACTTTTGACTCAAAGGTTTACAAACACACTTGGAATGTTTCTTAAATTAAAAATCAATCTAGCAGGCACCAGTCAGTGAGCTGCATCATAATTGGATGTGGACTATGAAGCAGAAGTGGCGGGCGGGATTTCTACCGTCTTCATTGGCTGGGGTGACCCTGTTAGATCAGTTTCCCTGTGTTCTGAGAAGCATCTCTCGAGCTGCCGTGGAATTACTTGGGTTCTCTGAGGGGCTGTCCGGATGGAGATGCTTGTCCCAACGTGTTAGGGGCCCTGTGTGTCTGCCGTGTTTGGGGATGTGTGTGCTTTGAAGGGAGGCCTCTGTGGTTAGGGTTGGCAGCTGATGTGCGTGGTGCTGGGACTTTTATTTATGTTGGCTGTGAGGGAAAAAAGAACTGGTGGCACGGTTGGTTAGGCGCTGAGCTGCCAACTGCAACGTTGGCGGTTCTAATCCACTAGCTGCTCTGAAGGAGAAAGGTGAGGCTGCCTGCTCCCGTAAATAGTAAATATTTAAAGTCTTGGAAACCCAGAGGGGCAGTTCAACTCTGCCTGCAGGATCACTGTGAGTTTGGAGCTACTTGAAGGCTTGGTTCGGTGAGGGAAGAAAAGATCCCACAGTGTCACATGCAGCTGAGGTCAGGGGGACAATGGAAGGGGAGGCTTGCTTACTCTGTTGTGTTTTGGGACGTGTGTACCGAAGGAGGAAGTGTACACATTCTTTTTCTATGTTGAAATTGGAAACTGCTGTTGTATATATATATCTGCAACAATAAAACCATGAAAGAAAATCCTCCTCATTTTTTTCTGTATTCTAGTTAGCAAATTCTATGACCAGTATTGAGGTGGAAAAGTCTGTCAGAGAGGGAAGCTAATGTTTAATTTCTTTTGGCACATGGGCTGAGTCATCCAGTGCTGCCTCAGCAGACAGAGCGCAGGCGAGCGCTGGAAGGACCAAAATTACTTTTTTCTTCAACTGAGGTAGAAAGTCTTAACGGGATCTTGGTTGTGTTGATTCTTTCCAGGAGTGCCCCTCTTCTTCTGGGATCTGCCTGTGATCCTTGGCCTCTGCCTGCCCACCGGCAGGTGTGTCTGTGTCTACGCTGCTTTTTTAAAATTCGGAAGCGATGAAGGTTAGGACCCACCTGATTTGGGGATTTAGGCTCATCTAATTAACATAGCTAAGGAAACACTATATTCCAAACAGCCCCCCTCCCATAGGTATAGGGGCCAGAACTGCAATACATATCTTCTGGGCCCACTGCTCAAGCCTTAACACACACCTACCATTTATGGAACATTATATAGTCTCTTATTGTATACAAAGGAGAAAGACGAGGTTTTCTACTCCAGTAAAGAGTTACAGTCTTGGAAACCCACAGGGCCAATTCTACCTTGTCCTATAAGGCCGTGCCGAGACGGTATCCACTCAATAACAGTGAGTTTTGAGTTATTGTATAGAAACCAGATATCAATCTGTAAATGAGACAATATTATCACCACTTCATAGATAAGTAAACGGAGGCTCAAAAAGGCTAACTTGCCCAACCCCATATAACTAGTAAGTGGTGCCACTCGGGTTTTGAACCCGGGATCCTCTTTCCCCGCTACACACATTCATAGCATCTCATTGGCTGCAAGTCCTTTCGGATTCATAGCAGCCCATGTGGGAGAATAGAACTGCCACCCATGAGTTTTCTAGGAACAGAGCCCTGGTGGTGTAGTGGTTATGCGTTGAACTGGTACTGTTAGCAGTTCAGAACCACCAGCAGCTCTGCAGGAGAAAGACGAGGCTTTCTACTTCTGTAAAGAGTTACAGTCTCAGAAACTCACAGGGGAAAGTTCTACCCTGTCTGATAGGGTTGCTATGAGTTGGAATCAACTCGATGACATAAGAGTTTGGTTTTGTTTCTTTTAATCTTTACAGAAGCAGAGCTTCCTCCTATGGGACACAAGTTAAGTTCAATCTAACAACCCTTTGGTTATCCACTTTGCCACCCAAACTCACTGCTGTCGAGTTGATGCCAATTCATAGCAAGCCTCTACAGCATTTCCGAGGCTGAAATCTTTGTGGGATCAGTGGTCCATCCCTCTCCTGTAGAGTGGATGGTGGGTCTAAACCACCCGCATTGTGGCTCACAGGCTAATGCTTACCTGACGGCCCCCTCCTACCATCTTGCCTAATTATCTTTCCCAAACACCTACCTGGCACAGTGGTGCCATAGCTAAGGCATTTGTATCTAGTGAGGGCGTTCTGGATGTCAAGTAAATGCCAAGGCATTTCACAAAGTCTTTCTCATAAAACCCCACCTACGACCTTATTAGAGACAGGTACTCTCTGGCCTTTCTTAGAGGAGAAAACAGATACCCAAAGATGTGAGGGGACTGCCTGAGAGCACCAGCCGAGGAGAGACCTAGCTGGTCAGACCTGCTGCCCGGGCTGCTGGTACCCGCGTCTACTGACTGTCCACTGAGCACCACCAAGGTGATGGCCTGAGCCAGTAGCGGTCACGTTTGAAAGTCTACCAGTGCTAACTACTGGTAGGTATTGTCTCATTGGATCTTTCCAGTGACCTGGGAAGGCTGCTATTTTCATTCCCACTCTCAGATTCCAGGTGAAATGGAGGACGTAACTTGCCCAAATTCCAAACATAATGTGGGAGGGTCCCAAACGTAGCACAGCATGGACTGCTTTTATGTGGTATAGTGGGTGCATGAGTGGGTGCAAGGTTAGCAGTTTAAAACCACTGGCTGCTCCTTACTAAAAATATGGGGCTTTCTACTCCCATAACGAGTTGCAGGAGAGAGAGAGAGAGAGAGAGAGAGAGAGAGAGAGAGAGAGAGAGAAACATCCTGGCCCACCAAACTTTGAGGACAACTTTCCTGCTCGGAGCAGCCAATGCACAGAGAGGACTTCAGGGTCCGCCTTACCTCAAGACATGCTGTCCCCTTACTGATCCACGGTGCTAAGGGGAACAGCACCGGAGACACAGTGTGGGAATTGTTCCCGGTTGGAACCCGCCCCCCACCCCACCACACAGAGCAGCAAGGGGAGCAAAGCAACAAAGGCCCAGAGGAATTCTGAAAATAGAATTTGGACTCAGGGAGCAGGTCTTGGCACTGCATGAGACCCAATTGGAAAACATTCATAAGGGGCAGTTGACAGACCTGGAATTCTTCATAGGGTATTTTTCTTCTTCCCTTTTAAAAATGTCTATCTATATAAGAAAGGCAAGATAAACAATCCCGAGGAGAAAACAATGGGATGGATGGTGCCAGGGGAACAGGGGAGAGGAGAAGGTGGAGGAAAGGGAGTGGGGAGCCAAAAAACCCAGGAACAAGGGAACAACAAGAGATCTAAAATCGATGGCAAGGAGAGCATAGAATGCCTGGTAGGGTTCTATCAAGTGCAGTGTAGCTAAGAGGAAGTACAGAGGGAAGAATCAGGATTGACCATGACAGAGGGACAGGAGGAAAGTAAAAGGAAATAGAGGAAAGAACTAGGAGACAAAAGACATTTATAGAGGTATAAACATAGGCATGTACATCTGTAAATATATATAACGATAGGGATATAAGTCTATGTACATATATTTATAGGTTAAGTATTTAGGTAGCAGACAGATATTGGGCCTCTACTCAAGTCCTCCCTCAATGCAAGAACACTTTGTTCTAATAACCTGGCACTCTGTGTGCTCAACTTTCCAACATGATGGCTGAAGTCAAAATGGGTGCATAAGCAAATGTGCTGAAGGAGGCTGATGGTGCCTGGCTATTATAAGATATAGCATCTTGGGTCTTAAAGGCTTGAAAATAGATGGCCATCTAGCAGGGAATCAACAAAGCCCACATGGAAGAAGCACACCAACCCATGTGATCCCAAGGTGTTGACGGGATTAGACATCAGGCATCAGAAGACCCCAAACCCACTGTAGACAATTGGACATCCCCTCACAAAGAAGGGACGAGCTAGCCATGGTGCAGTATAGTACCGACAAAACACACAACAGTCCTCTAGTTCTTTAACGATTCCTCCTCCTACCCCCACACACATTACCATGACTCCAGTTCTATCTGACAAATTTGGATAAAGCAGAGCATGTACACTGCTATAGATAAGAGTTCTCAACACACAGAATCCAGGACAGATAAATCCCTCAGGACCAATATTGAAAGTAGCAATAGCATGAGGGTAGGGGGAAAAGTGGGGGGAGAAGGGAGAAAGGAGGAACCGATGGATGTACAACCCCCCTTGGGGGAAGGAGATGAACAACAGAAACATGGGTGAAGGAAGACAGCAACGGTATAAAATATGAAAATAATAATACTTTATAAATAATCAAGGGTTCATGAGGGTGGGAACGTGGAGGAGGGAGGGAAAAAAATGAGGAGCTGATATCAAAGACTCAAGTAGAAAGAAAATGTTTTAGAAATTATGATGGCAACATATGTAACTGCTTGATACAATTGATGTATAGATTGTTATAAGAGCTGTAAGAGCCTCCAATAAATGATGTATTTATTAAGAAATTTTTTAGCAAGAGTTTTGTCTCAGAAACACACAGGGGCTGTCCTATCCTGTCCTATAGGGTCGCTAAGAGTTGGCATGGGCTCGGTAGCAGTGAGTTTGCATGGCTGAGAGCCCCTTCCTTCATTTGTCCCTTCTCCAGTGACCCACGCCTACTGATAGCTGGCATTTATTGAGCACTTATTATGTGCCAGGCTCAAACCAAACGACAATAATGAGGACAGAATACCGGGCAGGGTTGTGGTCGGCTGTGCCCTGGGTCACTTTTGAGCTGGAACTCATTCCGTGGCACCTCACAACGCTGACACAGAAACTGCAGGCAGTCATTTCTCGTGGTGGCTGAGGTTTGCGGCGGCCTGTTTCCCTACACTACACCCCGGCTCCCATCGATAGTCCCGGCCTGAGAGGCTGGTCCTCTTGCATCCCATGAGAGCAGTGGGGAGGGGCCCCCGCTGCCTGACCTGTCCATGGAGAGCTGGGCGACCAGCGTCACGTCCGTGTTGTCGGCCGCGGGCTCATCCTCGTAGTGCAGGAAGTACAGGTGGGTCCGGTGGACGGTGAACCGCTCCCGACGGAACTCGTAGCACAGGTCATCCTCGTCCAGCTCCGAGAGCTGCTTCTGGAGCTGAAAGAGAGAGAGTCCATGAGAACGGGGAGATGAGCGCGAGGCGTGCAAGGGGCCCATCCACAGGGCCCTGGCCACCATGGAGCTCATCAATGACTGGCACACCGTCTCTGGGTGACCAAGGTAGAAGGAGATGGTCACGCTGTTCATTGCACATCGAAATACAGACTTCACGTGGCAGTGAGGGAGGGCACGGTGCCCATCACCTGAGAAGCGAGCCCCGGGTCGCTGAAAACAGTGGCAGAGGCTTTGCTGACCAACCCTCATTACGACCAAGAAAAAGTGCTTTCCCAGGCAACATGGACAAGCAACTCCATCACACAGGAGGACCCGTCAGGGGCAGGGAGGGGTGTGTGCATGGGAGGAGCCATCACCGGGTGGGGCACCACCTCTGTGGACCACGCACATCTCTCTGCCTCAAGTTACAGGTTTCGGTCTGCAAGCCCGGCCCTGGTGAGGGCGCCTGCAGCTGCTCACAGAAAGGCTGGCATTTCAGACCCACCAGCAGGCAGTTTCGTGGGCGAACAGACGCCGTGGATGGCTCCCATTCAGATTACAGCCTAGCCACCCCCTGGGGGTTGCATGCAAGACCACCCCTGAAGAACAGCAAAACCAACACCTACACAAAAATGCCCCGTTCTCCTTTCACGTCATCTAAATTTAAGTAGTGCGCCGGGCAGCACCCTGCTAAATTCTAACTCTGCCCACCTCATGTCCTTAGCCTGTTTGTAGAAGCCTCTCCACCCCAAAGAGGAAACAGATGGGACTAACCTGTCAATCGGAAACTACTGGATCCCCGTCTCAGGGCCAAACCCCCCTCTAACAAGGCAAGGCCCTCTGACACCCTGTCTTACAGATGAAGGCACTGAGCCTGAAGAAGTGAAGTGACTTGGTGACAAAGGAGCCTGTGCAGACAGAGAGCAGGCCTGTGGGTGGGATGGGACCGTTAACAGACAGGGAGAGAACCTTCTGGGATGAGAAAACAAAACCAAGCCAACTCACCGCCTTCGGGTTGATTCTGTCTTATGGCACCCTCACAGGGGAGTGCAGAACTGCCCCTGTGGGTTTCCCAGCCTACAGATCTGTATTGGAGGAGAAAGCCTCATCTTTCATCCAAGGAAATGGCCGGTTGTTTTGAACTTCTGACCTTGCCGTTAGCAGGCCAATATGGAACTCATTAGGCCACCAAGGATAGGAATGTTTCATTTCATGATTTGGGGGCAAGGGGAGCCCTTATGTGCTGGGCTGTTCACCACACGATGAGCAGTTTAAAACCATGACCTGCTCTGTGGGAGAAAGGCATGGCTTTCTGCTCGCACAAAGAGTTACGGCCTTGGAAACCCCTAAGGGCAGTTCTGCCCTGTCCTACAGCGTCCCTACGAGTTGGAATTGACTTGATCGACAGCAGTGAGTTTGTTTTTAACATGCTGTATGCACCGTGGCATGCTCTTAGACTGGGTGGAGGACTCATTCCGTGTACATTATATTTCAGTATTCTCAACTTCCCTCCTAGGCAGACTGTGATGACTTTTCCGTGGCTGTGATGTTGGAAACTGTACTTCTGGTATTTCAAATGCCAGCAGAGGTGGGCAGGTTTCAGTAGTGAGTCCAAACTAAGACTAGGAAGAAAGACTTGGTGATCTACTTCAAAGAAATTAAAGTAACTGAATTGGCCAGTGACAACGATAGGGAGGGATGACTTCGGAGCACTGTCAGATAGACGGTTGGAAGATGAGCTGCTCGGGTTGAAGTTCACTCAAACTCTGACTGGGAAGAGGGACGCCATGCAATGGCACAATTATCACAGATGAGTCACTCAACGTCACACAGGTGTTCCCAATACTCTTTGGGTTCCATCAGCCTTGCCCATCCAGTCATGCCATCGTGCTGGAAAGAGATCACCACTTACGTGGCTGGAGATGCATACCTGGCAGAAAGCAGGAGGGCATTTTCTCAAGAAGGCATTTCTGTGTTTAAAAATCTCCAAACCAAGAGTGCAATAATCAACAAGAAAAACAACAACAACCACAAAACCCCCACGTGACCTTGCTTCTGTGTAACTGCACATCCATTCAGACCTTCGCCTCAATCGCAGTGGTTCTCAACCTTCCTAATGCCGTTAACGTTTGATACAGTTCCTCATGTTGTGGTGATCTCCAACCAGATAATTATTTTCGTTGCTACTTCATCACTGTCATTTTGCTACTGTTATGAATCAGGCAACCCCTGTGAAAGGGTCCTTTGACCCCCAAAGGGGTCTCAACCCACAGGTTGAGAACCGCTGGATTAAACTCTGGCTCAGTTTCTCAATCCCTGAGTAGTAGACACAATTGTATTCTTTGCCCCAGTTCTTCACCAATCCCCATATCCTTATCCCAAGCAATACAGTTTTGCAGTCACCCTTATTGAAGAGGCAGTCTGCCTCCCTGTCCCTGGAATCTGGGCTGCCGTATGGTTTGTTTCGACGAATAGAATGCCAGGGAAGTAATGTCATGTCCCTCTGAAGGCTTGGCCTTGAGTAGATTGCTACATTTCTTGACCCTCTACCAGTACCATAAGAAGATTCCTAGACTGGGCTGCTGGGGTGGGCTGAGCCCCCCTCCCCTTGCCCCTGCACTGTACCAGCCAGAAGCCAGATGCTTGCAGTCACACGCAGGATTTAAACTCTGAGTGTCTCGGTAGCCATTGCTTGCTGTAGGCCTCTGAGGGTTGGTGGGTTTTGAGGTAACGGTCCTGATGTTATTGTGATGGGTGCTTATTCAGAGTGACCCCATGGTTTACAAAGTCGAACTACCTCATAGTGCTGTCTAAGCCACAGTTTCCCCCCCAACAGTTTTATTGGCATATAATTCAAATATGGAATCAAAAGTCTAATCACATGAAGAAGAGCTGAACAATCATCACCACCTTCTTGCACTCATTCTTATCAGCACCCCCTTTCCCTGCACAGCCCTGCCATACCTGCAAAGAGCCATGAATCCAGTTACTGTCTCTATCGACTTACCTGTCCTGGATTTCAGATATAGAAAAACATTAAACACACTAACTAAACAAGAATTAAAAAGTAAACCAAATAAAAACCTCAATGGAAAAGAAAGCAGAAGTATTAAAAGCTAGACCGAATCTCGATGTGTCATAAGGGCGATCACATGCCAGGCTGCTAAATGTTAACCTGACTGCATCTGCCCTCATTCCCTTTCCACTCCCTGGCCCGCGGTCAGAGGGGATTCGCCTGGGGCTTAATCCATGTATGTCCTGCCACTCCTCCACTTAAAAGCATTTTTTAAAAAACTGAAACAGCTTTCAAATGAGTCAAATGGGAGAGCAAATGAAAAGATAGTACATTTTGGCTTAACTCGGTTGGCCATAATCAACTTTGCAATGGTCTCTGTCCGAGAACGGATTACTCACATCCCTGAACTACGACTGGAGGGGATTCCATGGAGGTTTAATCCACGTGTGGATGCTGCAACTAGATTTGGGGTTTCTACTGTCATCCATGGTGTGCCTTCCTCACACCAGGTGTTCACAGTCTAACCTCTGATGCCATTCCCTCCTGTAGATTTGGATTACATTATTTACAATCCTTGGATCACGCAGGCTGGTGCGCTTCTTTCCTGTGGACTTATTTGATGCCTCACTTAGCACCATCACAACTTAGAGGGCTGCTTGTTTGAAAACAAGCCTTTCAGACACCAGACATGACTCTTTATGACAAGTGGGCACCATCTAGTTTCTTCAGTACACTTTGCTATAGCACCTGTATCTTCAGTGAACTCTTCATGAGGGTGAGCATCAAGCAGAGCCATGTCAGAAGAACTAATCGTTCTTAGATTGGAGCTAGAATTAAGAACAAGCTCCAAATCCATTCATGCATCTATGGTTTATATATGTCTCTGGTCTACCTCAAAGACATCGTTGTGATTTTATATTAGAGAACATTATCACTCAGCCCCCCAAAATCCATGTATTGTAGGCATGATTCTTGTACGTGTGATTCTTTTTGCACATAGAGTTTTCTCTGTTATGTTCATTAGATCATACCAGAAGGATGGGTCCTACATCTAATCACTTCTGGGTAGGTGTCAAGTGAGGACTGTCTAAGATCCAAGGAATTGCAAGAAACGCTGAGGCTGTTGACGAGGGAGGGCCAATAATGCAGAGGCCCGGGGGGCTTGGATGTTCAGCCTTCAGACAGTAAAACAACAAACTTCTGTTTGGGAAAGCTGCTCATATGTGGCCTTGATGTTCCAGCAGCTCAAGGTCACCAAGACCAGGTCAGAGAACAAACATGCATGGCAAAAGCAGGGATTTGGTTTTGTTTAGCATGTGACAGAGGGCGTGGCTTCCAGTTCCACAATGAGAGGAGAGTGCTTGAGGAGGGGTGTGTGTGTGTATAGGCATCTGTGTGTGAGAGGATGAGTGTGGGGGGCAGTGTGTGTGTGGAGAGCAAAGGTCTTTCTCGGAGGAGGCTTCAATAAGAAGTTTCTCTTCATCACGTGAAAGACAAGTCAACGTCAAGAACAGGAGAAACCCGTGTGTGGGTCGGGGTGGGGGGCAGGCAGGGGGCTCTCATCTCTCCCCAGCACTCACCCCACCCTCACACATCGCCATCTCGAGAATGAGTCAGGGAAACATGGCATTCCCAGTTGTTATGAAGTGAACGGTGCGCCTTCCCCCAACACCCAAATCCGTGTTGGAGTCCTGTTGCCTGTCCCTGAGGGTGTAAGCCTATTCGGGAAGAGGGGTTTTGCTACGTGAATGAGGTCACAGCAGTGTCCCAAATGCTATCACTTCTGAGCGACATGAGAGGAAGCAGCACAGGTGAGGAGACAAGCCAGCAGGAACGGGGTCGGGGAGGAGACAGATGGCCTTTGGACATTGCCCAGGAGTGGCGGATCAACACAGGGGCAACAGAAGCTAAAGGACATAAGGAGTTTCCTCTGGAGCCCCCAGACAGAGCAGTCCCCGATCCTGGTACCCTGCATTTGGTTAGCTCCTCCTGAACTTCAAGAAAATAGATTCCTGTTATGTAAGTCTCCCATGTATGGAATTTCTGTTGGAATAGCAGTAGATCACAAAGACACGTCAATGCCTCCAGGAGCCATCTTCTAGCAAGCATCCATACCGTGGGCTCTTAAAGGCAGGGCTGTATCCTGTTCATCTTTGAATCCCCTGAACCAAGCCTATCGAGGCAGAGCATCCTATAGGCTCAACGAGCCTCAACTGAGTGCACTTGGGGTCGGCATGGCCACTGAAGAATGCTTTCTGAACAACCCAAGCATGGCCTGCCCCAGTAAGAAGGGTCTACCAGTGGTCCAGGGAGGAAAGCAGCCTCTACGAAGTTCATCGTACCAACAATGCGTGTCATTCACATTCCAAACTTACCTGTAGCCATCAGGTCTTGGGAGCACTTTATACTGTAGAAAACATAACAGCGGTGGTGCCAGCAGACTTTGTCCACTTTAACTCTTGGCCAATCAGATGGTGGGTGCAGTGAAATTGCTTGGTGTGGCTCAACTATCCAAGCGCAGGCAAATCAGGTGTGGAGGTCTCTAACTTGGGGACTGGACAGGTTTGCTACTCGGCCAGGTATAAAAATGAGCCATCTCAGAAGTAGGAACACAGGAAATACCTTGACCATTAGAAAGAAGAGCCTCCAGCTGAGCAAGTGCTAAATCCCTACCTGAAGTGGTGGAGAAATCAGAGGCACCAGAGGCTGCAGCGCGGAGACCACGAGACAGAGCAGAGGAGCAGCACTGAGACCATGAGACCACACACCAGCTCATGGAGCAAAGGACGTTGATTCCCTTTGCCAGGAGTCTGGCTTGTTGAGCGGGGTATCCTTTGAGCGTTTATCAGCACTACGGGAACGTTGTAATACTTGCCTGAAGTGGGCAGAAGCCAAGGGACTTTGTGGTTAAGGGACTGAGGGCCATACTGACCAGCAGGGCTCAAAAAAGACATTGCTGCCGACACAGGACTGCGCCCTGCAGTTGTCTGGTCTTGACCTGTGGTAACCTGTCAGCTTCCCTAATAACCCTGCTCCCATAATCAGGGGCACTGTCTGAGTTCTGTATGGCCATTGAACCCAGCCAAGAAGTAGGGCGCCTTGGCAGGGATGGGTAATGTCAGACTAGGATAAAGAAGGATGGAGGGTGGAGGCAGGTCTGGCCTCTGTCTTGTGGCCATCAGCCTTATGCTGGTGTGGAGTTCGAGTCGTCTTCCCCCTTGGGTGTCCAGAGGTGGTCAGACGTAGTACCCACGTCATCTTCCTCAGATGCTATTGAGGGTGCGGTCCATATTCTTGGCCATAATTCCCATGAAGAGTCCCCTCAACTGCCAGAAGAACAAGAGAATCTGCCTCGAAAGAAGTACAGCCAGAAGGCTCCTTAGAGGCAAGGATGGGAGACTGCACCTCACATACTCTGGACATGTCAGGAGAGCCCAGTCCCTGGAGAAGGACAGCATGCTTGGGAAAGCAGAGACCGTGAAAAGGAAGAAGGCCTTCAGGGAGATGGTTTGACACAGTGGCGGCCACAAGGGGCTCAAACATACCAACAAATGTCAGGACGGGGCAGGACCGGGCGGGGTTTCACTCTGTTGCACACAGGACTACCCTGAGTAGGAACAGGCCGACGGCACCTTACAGCAACACCACCATCGGGGGGTAGTCTGTCCGTCCATTCAGCTCCTATGAACTAAGCATCGACTCAGAGTCAGGGGCTGAGTGAGAGGTTCTGATCTGATGTCTCACCGAGGTAAATCTCCCAGCGATCCTCTGGTGTGGGGCATTAGCTTTGGAAACCGAGGCTCAGCACCATTTGGTATAAGACAAGAGCTTCATTTGGCCGGCACGGAGCAGCGTCTGCACTGAGAAATGTGTGGATTCAAGCCAGGGACATCTTCAGCATACAGTTACTTCGCTCCTCTCATTCACTACCACCTCCCCTTCCCCCACCCGGGGATGGATGTGAGAGGAGCCAATAAAATGGTTAAGGATACAATGTTCCATGAACATAACAATCTATACCCAATACATCCCCAGACAGCAGCCCCCGACAGAGGACGGATTGAAGGCGGCCCGTTACCATGCTGAGGATGGCTCCTCTGAGTGGTGGATTTGCAGGGTGAATCATCTTTGCTGCCTTATACTTTCCTGTAGTTAACTAATCCCTCTGCAATTCTCCTTGAATCAGCTACTGCACGCAAGCGCTTTTGTAAACTGTAAAGTGCTACGTAAATCTGAGCGATGTCATTCCGCTTACATTATGAGCCTTCTCCAATTCCCATCTTGGTGTGCTGATTTGTTGACTGTGTGCTGGATGCTAACTCATGGGGCAGGGGACGGGGCGAGGGTTCTCAGCTTCAGCATCACCAACCAACCAACCAACCAACCAACCAACCAACCAACCAACCAACCAGCATCCTTCCATCCCACCTGGGGTCTGAGGAATTTCTCCAGGGAGGCCCTGGCTCCAAGGGCGAGGGCTTCTCGAACAGGTCCGAAGGCTACCACACTGCACTCCCGGCCACTGGGGGAGCAGAGGGCTCCTGACAAGTCAGTCACAGAAACGAAAGATGGATTTTTCCGGAGATAAAACACATTTGCTAAATTGCTTCTTTGGGCAGCCAGCTGAGGCACCGGGAGATTTGGGCTCCAAGGGAAACAGGCCTCCGAGCAGTTTCCATTCATTGCTTTGCATCCTAGAGGACAGTGACCTGGGCTGACCCCTGCGCTGCCAGCGATGACGGATGGTCACGGCTGCTGGTCAGAGAGGCTGGGAGACTGCGAGCGTCTGTGCTCGGGGATTTCTGTCTCCAGTGAACAGAGCCCCAGAGGGAGATGATGGGGGCGATTGGAAATGGAGGCCGGGCCTCTCCCACACTAGCTCTCTGGATGACCTTGAGCGAGTCATTTGTCTCAAGGCGCAGGGAGAGTCTGGACTGTGAAACTGCAGGAATGCCATCCCCACAAGGTGACCCGGTCCTAAAACCTGCACCCTGCCATCCTCGTGGCCGCGCTTCTCTCTCCCCCGCCCTCTCTCCCTCGTGGCTCTATCTCATCCTCCCTCCCTCTCTGAGGCTGGTCCTTCCTCTCCCCATCTCTGTGGGTTTACATCTCTCTCTCCACCCTCCCATCCTTCCCTCTCTCTGGTTCCCTCTCCCTGTCTCTCTTATCCTAGCCACAAGAGTCTGCAGCTAGGTGTGAAGTCACAAGTTCAAGGGACATCATCCTGGAGACTTTCAAACAGGCAGACACCAGCTACAAGGTCGAGAGGTCAACACAACACCCCAACCTTATGACCTGCTCCCCACAGATTTGAGACTGGCTCCCCACTAACCCATCAAGGCGCCCTGGTAGGTGCTGCGGGTTTAGGCAGCTAACCGCAGGCAGCTCCGTGGGAGAAAGTGGAGGCTTTCTGCTCCCACCCAGAGCGTTGGCCTTGGACCTCGCAGCCAGTTCTCCCCTGTGATGCTGCACGTCGGGAGTCGATTTCACGGCAGGGAGTGGGGTCTGGGTTTGGAAGGGCTCTGGTTCCTCCCCTGCCTGCTGCCTTGGCTCCGTGACTGCACACATCTGATGAGGAGGTTAAGATTCAAGCGTGGTGCCCTTCATGTTTCTGTGTGAGAGGACTTTGTATCCATATTTCATTTGCTCCTCCCTCACACCTGCAGGAGAGAGGCCTGGCTGCTCAGAGCACCCTCTGCTGCCCGTTGAGGATGTGGGACCCCGCAGGTGTGCTCCAAGGACCCGGGACTCTTGCCCTTGTCTCCTGGAGCCTCAGCCCCATGAAGCTCTCAGTCTCACAACGACCCTGCAGTACAGGGCAGAACGGCCCCTGGAGTTTCCCAGACTACCTCTTTATGGGAGTAGAAAGCCCCATCTTTCTCCCACATAGCAGCTGGTGGTTTCAAACCGCTGACCCTGCAGTTAGCAGCCCATCATGTCACCACAACTCCATCAGGGCTCTTTGCCATGAAGCAGTGCACTTTTATTAAATCTGCCAGGTTATAATTACACCACACACACAGGTAGGGAATGGTCACTAGCTCACAGTTTTCCCACTGTGTCTATTAATCAACAACATCCCAGGAAGCAAAGGCAGCTCTGATGAAGGAGACCAAACCCTGGGTAATTCTTTCGAAGGCGAGGAGAGGAATGGGTTCTGGTCAGCTCAGCCCTGACCTGAGCTCAGAGGAGAGAGAAGAAAAAGTCCCAGTCTCCTGCTTCCCAGCACCAACACACCCCCTGCACACTGCACGGCAGAGTTGTGAGTTGCCAGTGAACTGGCTCAGGCTCAAGGTAACTTTCAGGATAACGGAATGAAACACTGCCCCGTCCTGGGCTGACACTGCCCTTGTGTACAATGAAAAGGCCAAGTCCTGTATGAGAATGGAGACGGGACCCCCGGTTTATGCATTTAAAGAGTTGATGTCCCCTCTCCTCCCTCTCTCTGTTTCTCTGCCACCCCGAGTGTGGTGGTGCTCTGACTTCACCATGTTGTCTCATAAGACTTTCAGGATCAAGAGATTCCTGGCCAAGAAACAGAAGCAGAATCGGCCCATTCCCCAATGGATTCGAATGAAAACCGGTAATAAAATCAGGTACAACTCCAAGAGAAGACATTGGAGAAGAACCAAGCTGGGGCTGTAAGGAGCCCCCTGAAGGGTGGCACGCATGGCCGCATTTTCCCAGGCTCAAATTTTGTCCCCATTTGATGACTTGAACTTCTATTGGCAAATAATCTGGTTTATTCCTTGGTTTTTTGCTTCCTAATCAAGTTTAACAATAAATGATGTAAGGCTGTTAAAAAAAAAAAAGAGTTGATGTCACAGCCAGTCAGCAACTGCAGTTCTCGGCCACCTTCATCCCCTCACTGTCATCCGACCATAGTGACTCTCTAGGCCAGAGGAGAACTGTCATGTTGGGTTCTGAAGCTCTAAATCTTGATGGAAGAACACTGTCTCATCTTTCTCCCTCCAAGTAGCCAGTGGTTTCAAACCACTGACCTTGCAGTTAGCAGCCCAACATGTAGCCCACTACACCTCCGGGACTTCTTCCCTGAGATCACAGTGCAAACAGAACTGAAGTTGAGTGTCAGAGGCTAGGTCCTCAGGGGCTCTGGTGGAGTAGTGGGTTACACATTGAGCTCCTGACCACAAGATCAATGGTTCAAAGCCATCAGTGACTCTTTGGGAACAAGATGAGGCTGTCTGTTCCTATACAGATTTAAAGTCCTGGAAAACCAAAGGGAATCATTCTGTGTCGTCCTTAAGGTCACCATGGGTTGGAATTGACTCAACAGTAGTGGGTTTGGTGGGGGCTATGTGCTAAAGAGCTTTGGTGGCACAGGGATTTAAGTGCCTGGCTGGTCACTGAGGGTCAGTGGTTTGAGCCCACCAGCCACTCGACAGGAGAAGGAGGATGTCAACTTCCATAAAGATTACAGCCTTGGAAACTCTATGGGCTGGTCCTGGACCGTCCTGGAAGGTCGTTATAAGTGGGAATCAACAGCAGTGGGTCTGGCTTTGGGACCACGTGCTATGCTGCCCTAAGCTTCTGCGCTCTCGGGGCTTATTCAGTCCTCATATACCTGGATCTACCGGGAGGTGGGGAGGCAATCACTGTGCCCATTTTCCAGATGAGAAAACAGAGCCACAGAAGCTTCAGTAAACTACCCGCGATCCGACAGCTAGTGGTGCTAGGATTTTAGGCCGCTTCCCTCCAAGAGAGGCTTTGACCTAACAGCACCAGCGCAGGAGCTCTGCGCCTAGTCAAAGGAGATCGAACCAGGTCAGGAGGGAGGCAGTGGCTACAGAGGCACAACATGGCCCAGCATAGACTGGCCTGGCAGGTTTAGGCACAGGATGCCCAGAGGTTGAGATTGAACCGAAAGAGTAGGCAGAGCAGAAGGGTACATGTGTGGCCCAGCTGGATCCATCTCTGCCCTCACAGAGTACCAATGCCCTTGCTTCTCTCTCTTCATCCCCTCCCCTGGCCTCTTGGGCCACACCTGTGACCCAGAAGGCCTCTGGAGCATCACACGGCTGCCCCAGGGAAGCCTGCCCTCCAAAGGCTCTAGGCCCCGCCCACCCTGGGCTCCATGGCCCACCATGTGCTGGGAGACTGAGTAGCACGCAGCTCACCCGCAAGAGTATTAATGAATCCTGGCTTTTTCTCTGGGGCTTCTCAGAGGTACAGCTGTTTCCACAGAGCCATCTGTTAGTTGGCACTGCCGCGCAGAGCAGCGCCCTGAAGAGGCTCTAGAATCTGTTTATATGTGTCTTATTTTTAACTTCTCATTGAGCCACGGTGACGCCGTTGTCATCCCTGCTTAGTGGGCTCAGCATCAGGGAGCATGGCCTGCAGGCAACCCAGGGCTCTCAGGGCACAAGGAACCTCAACTTGGAAGACCTCGCCTTCAGAGAGGAGGAGGGCTCTCGGAGACATTGGAAGGGGGAAGGTGCCCAGTCCAGTTCTGGTTGGCACTCTGCAATAACTTCCCACAGCTGCATGGCTCTCTGCACACTTTGACCCCATCATCCTGGCAAATGGCCTACCTGGTGCAAACAGGTGCCACCCGATCGGTTCCAACGCCTGGTGCCCCCAGAGCCGGGCTGCACCGCATTTTTAATGGCTGAGGTTTGGGATGTAAACTGAGAGGTTTCCTCCAAGCTATCTCTGGATACACTTGAACTTATAAAACTCTCGAGTGAGTTGCCAAGAGTATTAACCATTCGCCTCCCCCTGGGAGGATTTCCTAATGGCCTAGGGTGGACTGATTTACTGGGCATTTCATAGGTGAAGAAATACAGGCTTGCGGGAGGGGCGAGTTATGTTGAGAGTCATGGATCTAGCTCTTGGGCCAGGTTTTTAGTTCCAAGTACCAGGATCTTTCTGGCACATCATACATGCTTCAAAGAAAGGGCTTGTTAAGAGTTCACGTGTTCAACAAAATTTATTGAACTCAGGACAGTGCCAGGCAATCATATATGCATGAAGCACGTAAAAATCCCTTCAGTCAGAGAGTTAAATTCTAGTGGGGGTAGGAGCGGGGGAAGACATAATCAATAAATTAAATATATCCATGGGGGACAGGTGCTAGGGAGACAATGAAAGGCAAGGACCCTAGAGAACTGTGTCCCCTCCAAATTATGTGTCAACTTAACCTGGGCAGTAGTCTCAGTATTATGTAATCATCTGCCATTGCTGTGACCTGATGCAATTATCCTCTGTTGTAACCCCTCATCTCTGTGATGTTGAGGCAGGTTTTGAGGCAGTGGCGTGGACAAGGCAGGACAGAAACTACAGGATTAGATTGTGTCTTCAGTCAATCTCGTTTCAGTCAATCTAGATAGAAAAAGAATTTCAAAAGCTAGAGGAGATCAGGAGCTGGGAGCACTATTTGAACCCAGGGTCCCTGTGCTGAGAACCTCCTAAATCCAGTGGAAAATTGATGCCAAGATGCACGGAGGTCTCCAGGGGATGGTGGGCCCACAGATGTCTGAAGGAGACAAGAATTTCCCTCCTAAACGATGAGCTGATGAGTGAACAAATCATCTCTTAGAGCTGCCGCCCTGACGGCCAGCTTCCTAAACTGTAAGAAAACAAATACCTGATTGTTAAAGCCCTGTGTGTGTGGAAGCTAACGGCGAGGGCAGAGACTTAAAGGGGAGGGTCCAAGTATACCAATTTCAGAAAGGGAAGTGCTTTAAATAATTGTAGAAGATCACTGAGCTAAATCAGGGGCTTAAGACCAGCAACCTCGCTGCCACTCATCTGTTGCATGACTGTGCGTCCGTGCGTCACTCTTTCCTCTTCTCTAAAGTGGAGATACTAAGATCTAGCTTAGGCAGCAGTGGTGGCTTTGTGGTAAGAATGCTTGCCGTCCAGGTACAAGGTTCGGGTTCAATTCCTGGCCAGGGCATCTCATGTGCAGCCATGGCCCATCTGTCCGTGGAGGCTCGTGAGTTGCTATGATGCTGAACAGGTTTCGTGGAGCTTCCGGACTGAGAAGGACAGCACGGGAAAGCCTAGCAATCCCACTCTGAAAGGCAAACGAAAGCCCTCTGGACCACGGCAGCCTGGTCTGCAATGGAACCAAAGGGAGAGCACAGACCCAGGCAATGTTTTATTCCATTGCGATTGGGTGTCTCCACGACTTGGGGGCAGGCTCAACACCACTGAACCACCCCAGTAACTACCTTGCATGGTTAAGAGAGAGACGATCGAAGTCAAATAGCTGAGTGAATTGCTAAGTCATGATTATGATGTTCATTCCAAATGCGCAGTTACTTCCACGTAGGAAGCATGACCCTGGGGGCTGCTGCTTTAGGGCTGGAAGGCTCTGGTTTTACTCTTGACCCATTTAGGAGTTGGGTGACTCAGAGCAAGTAATTCATCCTTTAGGCACTTTGGTTCCCTTTATCTGTGACATGTGACTCATAATGTCTACCTCCCATGGTTATGCTGTAGATGAAAGTTGTATTTCTTTTCCTCTACTGGGTACTTCCAATTCCCAGGAGCTAGAAGAGAGCAGAGCGTGGTCTTGGAACAGACAAAGCACTGAGCTAATGCAGAAGGAAGGAGAGTGCTAGAAGACTTAGACTACGGATGGTTGTCAGCTTCCCTGGGGCATTAATGGTTATCTAAAGTACTGTCTTAGGGAGGAGCTTGGAGATGTGCCAGGTGCAAAGAGTGTGGCCATCGATTAGTGATGTCTGCTGTGGACGAGGGTAATAAAGCGATAAAAGTTGTCAACGTGTAGACACTGATGGTCGCCCTACACTATTAATGCTAAAACTCATCACTAACCAGTCATCCCCCTCATTTTTGTTTTCTTTCTTGTTTTACATTTTCTGGATGTTTGAAGTGCTGTACATTTTAACTCATTACATGATAATCGCTAACTCATTTACCATCCGTCTTTCTGTCTTAAATGTCATCGGTCTTTAGCGGGCAGCCAGGGGAAGGATGAACAGGGAGGAGAGCCCAGAAAGGGTTGTTGTGAAGCTGATGAACTGACAGTGACAGCTGTCAGAAAGCAAAGTGCGGACTAAGCAGCTAATAGAGCAGGGCCTTTTCCTGCCAGGATGCCCAGCGGCTTCGCTCCTCTGGCCCATTCCCACCCCCTCCAGGACACCCAGTACAGCCTTCACCATCAAAAACGATACACTGAGTTTAACAGACTCTGGTTACCAGAGGGAGGAGCTGCACTTTATTATGAGGCCCGGCCAGATCGGTGAACACATATATCTTTGAATGATTTTGCCTTTAAGAAGGTAAGCCTCCTTTGTATGGAAAACCCCCTTCATTGTTACCCAAGGCACTTTGGGTAAGAAGGCTTCTCTCGACAAACGCAAGAGGAGCATGTAACCCTCTGCTTGGAAACATGAGTGTCTTTGTTGAAGGAAGGTCAGCAGTTTGAATCCACCCGCTGCTCCCTGGGAGAAAGAAGCCACTCTCTGCTCCAGGATCATTACAGCCGAGGAAGCCCACAGCGGCAGCTCCGCTCTGGCCCACCGGGTTGTCAGGAGTCAGAATTGACTCACTGGTGGTGAGTTTGTTTTCTGAATGTCCTTCTTCGCATCTGCAGCAGACGAATGGCTTCCTTTGAGGAGAGAAGGGTAGACCTTACTTAGCACAGGGAAGGAGCGGTTCGCATCTGGAACTTTCCAACAGTAGTGTGAATTGCACTGGGAGGTGGTGAGTTATCCAACCTTCAGAGGACTCCAGCAGGAGCCGGCCATGGCTACGGCTGCCACAGACGGACACCTGAGCAGGCAGATGGGTGAAGAGGACCCCAGGTTATCTCATTGTGTTCTGCGGAGTCTCGGGGCTTCTTGCGTGTGCTCCAGGGACTGGGTTGCTGAACAGAGAGAGAAATGCTAAGACAGAGTTTCAGCTTTTACGTCTACTCCACTCCGGTCACAGCGGATGCCTGTGCCTCATACAAGCGGAAGGCAGACAGTGAAGAAGGGAAAGATGGAAGGAGAATGGCCGCCTTTGAATGCTGATGCAGGTGAAATGTACCGAAAGTACCACGGACTGCCAAAAGAACAACTTCATCTGTCCCGGAAGAAGTACAGCCAGAGAATGCTCCTTAGAGGCAAGGACGGCGAGACTTGGCCTCACATCCTGTGGACGTGCTGTCAGGAGCGACCAGTCCCTGGAGAAGGACATCATGTCTGGTGAAGTCGAGGGGCAGCAATGGAGAGGAAGGCCCTTCGTGACCTGGATGGACACAGTGGCTGCAACAGTGAAATCAACCTGAAGAACAATTGCGAGGATGGGCGGGGTTTCCTGCCGTAGTGCAAGGGGTTACTCTGAGTTGGGGCCACTTCCATGATACCTAAGAACAACAGTGAACTCAGGCCGCTGCAGTTTGCTCTGGATTACCTACCTAAAGGTTGGGAGTTCGAGGCCACTCACTTGAGAAGCCTGGTGATCGACTTCTGAAAGGATAAGAGCCAAGAAAATTTTGTGTCATTCGACCCCCAAAGGGGTCGTGACCCACAGGTTGAGAACCGCTGCTCTACAGGAGTTCCACGAGTCAGAACCACCTTGATGGCCGTGGGCTTAGGGTTGGGGTTGTCAGATTGGTTAGGCCATGCCATTTATGGAAAAAATAAAACTGCATGCCAATGTTCCTGGCGACAAGCCCACCTTTCGTGACAAATCAACACCAATCATCTGGGAGGCTCTGTGGCTCTGGGGCAAAGGCGTCAATGTCCTCATTTGTCAGATGGTGACCCCTAAGGCTTAGAGCATTTGAGCGACTTCTCGGAGGTGCTATGTTGATTCAAATGAGTGCTCTGGGATTGCCAGCCAGCTCGTGCCCATCGCCGCCACCAGCACCATCAGCACCTCCTCACTGAAGAAATAATCACCATGCCCAAATCAGCCTGGGCCGCCCTGTTGTAGGTCTCACAATGCCTTCATCTGGATCTCAATTGTTTTCAGAAACGCACCGCCATTGAATCATTCTGACTCATAGCCACCCTGTAGGACAGAGCAGAACTGCCTCCGTGAGGTGCCAAGACTGTTTAAGTCTTTACTGCAGTAGAAAGTTCCATCTTTCTACCATGGAGCGGCTGGTGGTTTTGAACTGCTGACCTTAAGGTTAGCAGCCCAGCATGTACCAATGACACCACCAAGGCTCCTATTGCTAGCTCGTCCCTAAATAGGCCATCCTTAGGTTCACCATCCCTGGTCTTTTTGGCTCATGCTGTTCCCTCTCTGCTCATGCTGTTCCTTGTTCAGGAACACTCACTCCTGCTCAGTTATACTTCAAACCTCTCCTGCTCCAGGAAGTCTTCCCAGAAGCCAGCTGCTATCACAGAACTCAGCTGGCGGCCTGCATCCCTCCCCAGACAAGCCTGCCAGCCAGAACCTGCCCTGCCCTGCTGTGCTCTACGCTGGGCTGCTGGCTTGTGCCTGGGAGTTATTTGCCATCTGGGGTCTTCCGTCCAATGAAGAGCTTTCTGACTTTTTCTTCCATGAGACTCCCCACCATCTGTGCACTCGGGGCCCTAACGGCCTGGTCCCACGGAGCTGGGAGCTTCCGCCTTTGGGCTGCCACCCAGATGCTGCCCTTTCCATCTGCTTGTTTGCAGACAATACTTGACATGCTGTGCAAGACCAGGTGGTGGACCTCCCCCAGAGACATGACTCCAGGAGTGCAGTATTTACAGACTCCTGCCCAGCCCCAGCCCCTGCTGGCCACGTAGCCAGGGAACCTAGCAGCGGCCAGCCATGGGGACTTGCACCCCTTCTGAGTGCCACAAACACGCGCTGGTGATGGAGTCTCTTCTGCCGTAGGGGAGATCCTGCACCATGTACCACTGCTGCCATGCCAGAAATACCACAGGTGGGTGGCTCTCATGAACAGCAATTTATTTTCTCACGGTTCAGGTGTTCTGGTGGCCCAGTCGTTAGGCACTCATCCGCCAACCAAAAGGTCAGTGGTCTGAATCCACCAGGCGCTCCCTGGGAGAAAGGTGTGATGCCACTCTGTCCTGTGGGGTCACTGACTCAGGAAGGACACTGGGGGAGGCGGCGGCAAGTGTGACTCCAGATTGTGGCTCTGTTTGGAGATCCTTTTCTGTCTGGCTCAGCTTCTACTGGCCGAAAACCCTTGGGGTCCTGGGCTTACAGGTCCATCTGCCTCGGGGAGAATCAGCCAGTGCCTGGCTTCCTGCATCTGTGCTCCCTGGAGTCCAGGCTGTGCCTTTACCACTCAGAAGTGGTTAGAGGTTCAGCAAACTCCCCACGCAGATGGTGTCTCATCAACGTAACAAATACAACCTCATTCCCAAACAGAATGACACCCCAGCTCGGGACCTATGTATGTATTATGGAGGTTCACAATTCCATCCATCACAGAGACTGACCATCATCCTTTGTCTGGGGTGTGAAGTCAACATCCCAAAACCTAACATACTGAGACCCTGTTCACACACTGAATCACTGAATGCTGCTCGCAGGCTCAAGACCTCAGGACACAGCTTAAGGGGGAGACCATTCCCTCCATCACAGAACCCCATCAACATGTTTTGCCTGGGGTGTGTGGGGACTGCCTTCTAAGTGGTCCCCAGCCTCTGCTCTTGTCCCTTGTCCCTCAAGTCTTGTCCCTGAGTGGTTTTTCTGAAATGTAGATCTGACCCTTGGGGGTGGGGGTCCTCAGTGCTGGAGACGAGGTGCTCGGGACGTTGGGAGCGAGAAGTACCGAGCCCCCGAGAGGAGGAGCCTGGGATGCTGCAGGAAGGAGAGGAAGGCCAGTGTGGCTCAAGCGAAGAGTTGAGGAGAGTGGCTGGGCTGGCTTTGGTGGCTGTGGGTGTGTGCTTAGAGGAGGCGGGCCAGGCAGTCCTCAGGGATGCAGGGGTGATGCATCCAGCAGCTCCTGGGAAGGGCCAGGTCTGCTCTAAGTTCAGCCACGTGTCTGTCCCATGTGGTGGCTGGCACTCATGCGTGCTCATGCGTACTGGTTGTCCTCCAGTCCACACTCTCAGCCCACTTTGCCCGGCGGGACGTAATAAAGCCCACAGCTTTTCCAGAGAGCCCAGCCATAGGATCGGATTTGCTGACACAGGGGTTTGGAATATTTACAGCTCACATACTGCCCACGAGTAACCTGCATAATGTGTCTCATTCAAGCCATTTCCCCCAGGAGTGCACCCCCTCACAGCACCGGTTACCAGCAGACCTGGACCCCAGAGCAGGTACAGAAGGGACAGTCACAGGGCAAAAGCACTTTGGTCACCAGACCAACTCGGAAGACATCTGAAATAGAGAGGTCTGATAAGCCATATCTGGTCAAGCATCATAACCATGCCCTAATGCATATTCATGACCACTCCTAGGAAATCCGTTACATATTCAAAAACCCCTTAGTCTACTCCCTGGTGTACTCGGATAAAACTGCAAACCCCCTTTTCCCAGGAGCTAGCTGTGGCTACTCTAGTTCCAGCTTGCTCCTTGTTCAATCAACCAAAGGACAGCTTCCCCCGTCACTGTCACCCAGTCTTGGTCTGTGTTTCTCAGCCACTCGAAGTGAGACCGGGGCCGGCAACAATCTCCAGGCCTTTCTTCCGAGGTACCTCTGAGTGTTTTCATACTGCCACCCTTGCTGGGATCAGCAGAGGCCACGAGCTGTAGGGACCAGCCAGTGGCTCTCACACATGTCCACTGAGCAAGCAAATGCAGACGCGCCACAGCTTGGGAAGAGAGGCCCCTGATGACCGCTTCCCTCTGGGCACCCACCTGAGGAGTCCAGGGGAGGGGAGAGATCGATGAGCCACTTATAAAAGGAGCCTTAGGCCTTTAATGGGCATCTCATACACAAAGGGGGAAGAGAGAGAGAGAACAAGAAAGATGGTGGGGGGTGGCAAGAAAACACCTTTCATTGTGCCTTTGGAGAACAGTGCCAAACGGGCGCTCAGCTCTCGAAGATGATGACAAATACCAATTTGAGCAAAGAGAATGGAGGGAAAAACCCCAAGGGTAGGAGTTTCTCAAAGCCTCTAAGTGCTTCCCAGAATCAACTAGATTTCTAGGGCTCAACGGCTGCCTTGCCTCCACCGCCAGTTGTGAAGAGCAAAACGTGGGAAGCCTGGGTCTGATTCCCAGGTCAATGCACCCCAAAGCACAGCACCTCCCATTTGTCAGTGGAGGCTTGCATGCGTGTTGCTATGGTGACGAACAGCTTGCACCTGGGCTCCTAGGCTAGGATGGATTAGGAAGAAAGACGCGGCAGCCAACTTCCAGAAAACATCCCATTGACCCTTGAAAGCCGTACGGATCACAGGGGTACCATCCCATGTGCACGGGTCACCGTGGACCAGGGGCCAGCCTGACAGGAAGCATAATGACAAGGACAAGCCTGGACGGCGCCTACGCCCCCATCAGCCTGGCCAAGGCCTGACGGAGCCCTGGGTGCACGCACATCTCTTCGGCTTCTGCCTCGTGCACTGGCCACTGAGCACACCCGGGCTGTGGAAGGGCACCTGCCCCCTGGCCGTCTCACCGGTGAGGTGGCTCCTTCTCTTTCCTCTGCATGGACACCCCCATGGGAGACTCCATCCAGCCTCACCCCCCTCCTCACAGCCATGGGCATCGAGCGGTCTGTGGCCTCCCAGGGCAGGGCAGCCCGGGCGTGGGGAGGTAGTCGGCGGGCACACGGAGAAGGCCCACCGAGGCTGGCCGGGCACTTACATGTTCACTGTTGACGTCGGCCTCGCTGGGGCAGCCAAAGAGCTCCCGCCGCAGCAGGTTCCCATCGTACTCCAGGAAGGTCAGGTAGAGGTTGCGGAAGAACTCCACGTGCTTGTTTTTCACCCGAAGCTTCTTGGGGGAGTTCCAGTGAATGACCTGGGGGGGGGGGGAGGACAGTGGGAGACAGTCAGGTGTGGAGCGGGAGCCAGCCTAGGGAAGGGGCCGTGGGCTGGGCATCGTGCGAGCGCTCGCCGATGTTCATTCAACGCTTCAGGCAGAGGCTGCACGGCCAGGCTTCCTGATGCCCCTGGGAGCAGCCACAGGGCTCACAGCAACACCCGCTCCGGCGGGCATGCCTGCTTGTGCCGGCCATGTCTCCTACCAGCAGTGCAGGCCTGCCTCGGTTCTGGGAGGCCGCTTAACCCTCGTCTCGGAGGGCCTCAGTTTCCTCGCCTGTGAAATGGGAATAGTAACCACTCTGTTCTCGTTATTAAGCCAGCGTCTCTCCCCTCCAAACCTGCGCTCCCATGCCAAGGCTGGGACTCTGCCAGCTTCCTTTCTGTTCCTGGCAAGGCGCTGTGGACAGGAGGCATGCAGGGGACCTGATGGGCTGACCTGTCCCTCCCGGTCCACTTTGCTGGTCTTGTCAGCATGCGCTCCCTCTGTCCCTGCAGCAGCCCTTCCTTCCTTTGCAGCAACGACATCCAGGCTAGGATCCTCAGTGTGACTGTGTGCTCTTTGCTACCAGCCGGAAGGATATCTGATGGCGTAGTGGTTTCCCATTTGGCTGCTACCGGCAAGGCCAGCAGTTCAAAACCACCAGCTTCTTCTTAGGAGAAAGATGGGGTTTTCTACTCCTGTGAAGAATTATGTTCTCAGAAAGCCACAGAGAAGGAAGTTCTGCCCTGTCCTATAGAGTTATCATCCACTTGATGGCAGTGAATTTTGGGGGGTGGATAGGGTGGGGTTTGACAACCATGTGGCTCCGCTAGCTTGGTACTAATGAAAGATTGGAGGTTTGATTTCACCTAGAGGCACCTTGGAGGAAAGGCCTGGCGATCCACTTTTGAAAAAATGAAGGCCTGACTGGGCACAGTTTGACCCTTGAGTCACCATGAATCAATAGCCACTGTCTTGCTGATCCCAATGAGCCTGTGGGAGCAGGACAGGTGGGCTATGAACCCCGGTTCATAGCAGGAGAGGTATAGAAACAGCGTACCGCGTGCCTGAGGTCATGTGTGTAGGAGATTGGAGCTTTGGGCTGCAAGCCTGGCAGCCAGGTTCCAGTCTTCAGGGCATTGGCACTGCCTCTGAGAAGGATCGCTGGTGTTTGTTTCACTCAGGAAAGAGATGACCAGAGGGTGGGCCAGTCAGGTGGGCTTCTCGCAGCACTGGGACAGAGCTGGGTCCTGAACGATAATGACGACCTGTGTGTGCTGTCTTCATTAAGTTCTACTACTCACTGAGTTCTAGTTTACTGCTCTGAGTTCTAGTAGCCATTGCAAAATGGATACATAGAACCCACAGACAAAATTCATGATTAAAGGGTTTCTTTATTAATTTTTTAAAGGATTATTTTATTGGGAGCTCTTACAGCTCGTATGACAATCTATACATCAATTTTATCAAGCATATTTGTACATACGTTGCCATCATTCTTTGCTCGACATTTATTTTCTATTGAGCCCTTGGGTATCAGCTCCTCTTTTCCCCCTCCATCGCTCACCCTCATGCACCCTTGATAAATTTTAATTATTTTCATATCTTACACTGACTGTTGTTTCCCTTCCCCCAGTTTCTGTGGTTCATCCCCCTGGAGAGGGGTGTGTGGTTATGTGACGATCCTTGTGATTAGTTCCCCCTTCCTCCCCTCCCCTTCCCACCTTCTCTCTCCCCTTCTGGTATCACTACTCACATTCCTGTTCCTGGATTCTGTGTGTCATGAGCTCTTATCTCTGATCTGTACCTGTGGCCATGCTCTGGTCTAGCCTGTAGTGAAAGGCAGGACTGGGGTCATGATAGTGGGGGGTGGTGGTGAGGAAGCCTTAAGGAACCAGAGAAATATTGTGTGTTTCATCAGAGCTATACTGCACCCTGGTTGACTCGTCCCTTCCTTGTGACCCTTGTGTGAGGTGATATAGCCCATTGTCTACAGATAGGTTTTGGGTCTCTGTTCTGACCCCCCTCATTCTCAATAGTATATATTCTTTTTGTTTGTTTGTGGTCTTCTGATGCCTTTTACGCAGTCCCATCGACACCTCATGATCGCACAGGCTGGTGTGCTTCTTCCATGTGGGCTTGTTGCTTCTCTGCTAGATGGTTGCTTAACTTCAAGCCTTGAAGACCCCAGATGCAATGTATTTTGAGAGCCAGGCACCATCCTCTTTCTTTACCACATTTTCTTATGGATCCATTTTGTCTTCAGCAAATGTGCCGGGAGGGTGAGCATCACAGAATGCCAGTTTGTTAGAACATAGTGTTCTTGCATTGAAGGAGGGTCTGAGTTGAGGCCGGAAGTCCATCCACTACCTCAGTGTATTGCCATATAAATGTAAGTACCTAGGCCAATACCTCTATTTTTATGAATGAATGTATTCATATGTTCACACCTATGCTTATATCTATATATAGCTTTGCTTCCTAGATCATTCCTCTGTTTCGAATAAAGGATTTATTAAGGACGTTAACAGGTTGCAATGCCAGTGAGAAATGCTTAGGATAGATGTTTATAGGGACATGTTACAAAGTTGTTTCAGGTCTGCTAATAAATGCCTAAAGGGATATCCTACTCTGCGGTAAGCTTTAACAAGAAGCATTCAGCTCAAGTTCTGTGGGTCAGCAAACCCACGTCCTTGAATTAAGTGGCCAGAGGCATCCCACTCCAATAAGCCTCAGCCCAAAGACACTCAGCCCTACTTCCGTGGGTCAGCAAGCCAAGCTTTCCCAATTAAGTGCCCAGAGGCACCCACTCTGCAAGTCCGCCTCCTGCACAAAAGCCCTCGGCTTTACTTGCTCTGGGGGTTGGGAAGTTCATCACTCTGTTCCATGCTCTGGCTCCTGGTTCTGCTGCTGCACTTCTGATGTCACAGCTGTCTGTCTTCTGGATCCAGGAGGTTCACTGTGCAGGGATCGCAGGTCTAAAGGATATGCTCTACCCCTGATTCTTGCTGGTAATGAGATCCCCCCCCCACACACACACCCTGCTTCTCAGAGGGCTCATTTAATACACAGAAGGATAGTATTCCAGGGAATCTTGTTCACAATGATTCCCAGGTGAATGCTATCAGTATCTTCCCCCACCTTACCAGATCCATGCAGGAAATGGTCCTTTGGTGGGAATTAGAGACTGGCTAGAATAGCCTCATCCAATCGTTCACTGCCCTTGAAGCATGGACAGAGTGTGGGGAGAGGAGTGGTCCAATTGGGGCAAAGGAGGGGAATCACCGGGAATCACAGAGAAGAACAGCGCTGGGGGAGAATCCCAAGTGGGGTTTCCAAGTAACAGTGGTTCCAGCCCTCCTGTGGCAGTTACACAATCTGTCAACTGGCAAAGGGGTAGAATATAGCCTGTCAATTAGGTCACAGTCAACGAGGCCTCTGTGTGGTCCTGGTCTCCTGAGGATTCTGGGAACTCCTGTCTTCCTCCCTGGAGGCAGGACACAGACACCCTGTGAGACATTCCTGTTGACAAGCCACAGGGATCTACACTGTTACAGCCA
The DNA here is from genome assembly GCF_050624435.1 of Tenrec ecaudatus. Taxonomy (NCBI): domain Eukaryota; kingdom Metazoa; phylum Chordata; class Mammalia; order Afrosoricida; family Tenrecidae; genus Tenrec; species Tenrec ecaudatus. The sequence continues at coordinate 17,284,276 of NC_134535.1, read as the reverse complement.
AAGCCTGGAGCTGGAGGAACCACGTGGAGACCCATGTCAGCACTTAGATGCTTCCACCACCACTGGATCCACAAGATTTTCCACCCACTGGCCTGTGATTTTCCCGCATTCAGCATCATTGCATGTGTTGCGTGAGTCTGAAGAGGAATTTACAGACGTATTGGACATATGAGTTCATGTTGGACTTATTGACTTGATCTGGACTGGGATATTTTCTTAATATACTAATTGCTCTTTGATATAAAGTTCTCTCTTACCCATATATGAGTGTCAATGAATTTGTTTCTCTAGTCAACCTGGACTAACATACTCCCCCAGGCCACACTTCACATGCTAGCTGGTGGGCACCAGGTAAACCCGGGCCTTCTCCACAGTGGCCTCAGTTAGATACCTATTGTAAGAAGGGGGACCTGGGGTCTGCAGGCCGCCAGGTCATGGACACTGAGGCCCAGCTTTACTGAATCGGGCAACGTGCACCCTGCTGGCTCCTCCTGAGCTGAATGTTCTCGCTTCAAGTGCCCCGCCCTTCATGGCTCAGGCTCTCCACCCTCTGTGACACAGTCTCTCCATTCTCGTGACTCAGGCTCTCCGTCTTCCATGGTTCAGGCTCTCCATCCTCCATGGCCCAGGCTCTCTGTCCTCTACAGGTATGCCTTCACTGGCTGCTCGTCATCCTCACCATGACCCTCACCAGGAACTCTGTGCCCAAAATGGAGCCACCCTGGAGAAGTTACATGCCCAAGGCCTCATTCAGGGTCATGATTAGTGCTGGGATTCAACCGTAAGTCATTGAATCCCAAAGCCTGTGTTCTTTGCCCTTCACCATGGAGATCAGGAGCAGCCAGGCTTCTGAAAAAAAAAAATCCTTTTTCTGATATTTTCTTCTGCCAGCTTACAGAGGGCACCATACAGCTCACCCCTGCTCACTACAGCTCCGCATGCCCCGCTCCGTCCTCCTCTGGGGGTGGGGGGCAGCTTCTATGAGAGCAGCTGGGTCTCTTCCTGGCTCCTTTTTCCACCTGTCTGTGCCTACAGGCCCCTGCAGCAGGTCCTAAAGAGAAAGGTCTAGAAGCCCTAGCCCCTCCTGCCTTCCCCCTCCTGGGGGTCAAGGTACATCTTACTTCCTCAAGGCTAATTCTCTGCCTTTTGGGACCAACCCACTTTCTCCTAACCCCCATAACCAGTGCCAGTGTAGCAGTCAAAGCCAGAGCGCAGAGTCAAACCAAGATGAACTTAAGCTGTTTCCCAGTCGTGTGCTGTGGGAACTCACTGCCCTGCCTAGGGCCTGCGTCCCCCCTGTGCAAGGTGGGGCGCTCGGACGCTTGATCTCACCAAGCCGCTGGAGGGCTGCACCATAAGTGCCTATCTCTGTGCCTTCGAGCCAGGCTCCCTCCATAAATGGAGGGTTCCCTCTCCACCCCTTCAAGATGGAGCAATGAGATGCACAAATACCCCCCCACCCCACGCCCCCAATGCAGCAGTAAGCCAGGAAGCAGACCCTGTGCATTCTGGAAGGCACGGGATCAGCAGAACCCTCTGGAATGCGAAGCACCGCCAAGCCGGCATTTCCGGCAGGCATGCGTGCACAAGATGAGGGGTTAATCCTGGGCCTTCTGAAGGGCCGAAGATGGACGGCACTTCCCTGAGAACACATCCTTCTGTCCCAGAGAGGGAGTCCTGGCCCATCCATTAAAGTAACTGCATACGGGCTAGATGTCACTCAGACCTCCGTTGGGGACGCTGTCTTCCCCACAAGCAATGCTGGTGCCTGCCAAGTGCTGAGCCAGCAGAAGGCTGATGGGAACACACGGCTGCTCGGGACACGTCCCCCGCCGGCATGGAGATGCTTAAATGAAGTGGAAATAAGGGCTGGCCCACGGGTCCCCAGAGTCACGACGACGATGTAGTGTGCACAAATCGGGCAGGCCAGGCGCTGTGGGTACTGCATCTCATTAAATCCACCCATGATCCTAGGTGAAGGACGCTGTGCCTGTTTCTGGGTGCCCCTTGGCTTAGCCACGTCCATGTCGCACAGCCTGCCAAGTTGTGAAGTGGAGGCTGAAGGTAGCTCTTCCCCCGAGAGGCGGCTGAGAGTCTAACCGCTGTCTTTCATGGCCTCCATGGGCTGAGCATCCTGCTGTTGGAGCGTCCTGGACTGTGCTGGGACTTGGCACTCCACTAATCCTGCCCTAAGAACCCTTTGCAACAGAGTGGTTATGCATTGGGCTGCTAAACTTGACGTTAGCGGTTCGAAACCACCAGTCACTCTGCAGGGGAAAGATGAGGCTTTCTATTCCTGTAAAGGTTTGCAGTGTTGGAACCCCCCAGGGGCAGTTCGACCCTGTCCTGTAAGGTCACTGTGAGTCAGCACAGGCTCGATGGCAGTGAATTTTCATCCTGCCTCTGCACTGCATAGCCCAGGGGGTGATGATTACAGAGAGGAGGGGAGGGTGTGTTGGGAAGGTCAGGACTCCAGGGTCCCAAGCCACCTGTGGTCCCAGCATACCTCCTTCTGCTCTGTGTCTGTCTGGGTATGTGGGTTTGTGTGCTGACCACATGCAAATGCTAATGTGACATGGAAACCCACAAAACGTTACGGGAAGGTGCGGGGCGAGCGAGGAGGGCGGCGTCATAGGCAGGGGAAGGGGTTTTAAAACAGTCCTTTGCAATGCAGCTGCCCCCCAATGGGTACGACCACTCAAAGTCTCCGAGTGTATCTTCAGAGTTACCTTTTCTTACCTGAGTTTTGAATTCCTAGACCACAAATAACCCCATTGCCTTGTGCAAGCCTCTAGATTAAAAAAAACAAAACCCAAACAATTGTGTCTAGTGTGTCCTATTATAAATACCGTCCTATTGTGTCGCTGTGAGTCAGCATCGACTGGGTGGTGGTGAGTTTGGTTCAATTTTCGGTTTCTATGCTAGACACACCACACACACAGTTGGTTCCTGGGTGGCACAAGTATTTCATGTGTGCTCAGCTACCAATGGAAAGGTTGATGTTTGGAATCCACCCAGCAATGGCACCACGGGAGAAGGGCCTGGCGATCTACCTCTGTGAAGATTACAGCCAAGACAACCCCATACATCCCTGTTCCACTCTGTGGCAGAGTCACCATGAGTTGGAATGGACTTGATGACAACGGGTTACATGTACGAGCGTTCACTAAAAAGTACTGCTACTGGGGGACCATTCATTCGTACATGCATAGGCGTATTCCAAACAAAACGCACTCAAGCCGCTATCTGTGAACCATGGATGGCTGCAGGCAAGCTCGCTCAGTCATACGTGTGGCTTCATCTCATTAAGGTGCTTTCAAGAAGAGGCCATTCAAAACGGAGCTTTCGAGCAACAGTCCAATCCAGACGGACCTCTGGGGGCATCTGCTGGGCCAGTGAAACTCAAAGCAGAGAAATTCGCTTACAAGGTTTGGGAGTCTGTTTGTTGGGGACTCTAAGGAGGTCATCTTAATAGATTTTCTCCAGGCATACAGGAAGATCAATGGGGCTTATTTAGAAGAAGTCTCCAGAAAATTGAATGCTGCATCGGTTAGAACAAGGCCAGGCAAGCTGCACGCAGGAATGTGTTCCCATCACCACAATGCACCTGCTCATTCGTCAGGGGAGTGCGGGCTGGCCCGCGAGCATGTGGCTGAGAAACTTACCCCAGCCACCCTGCAGCCTTCTTTTTGTTCGTAAAACCTAAAAATACGTTGAAAAGGGACACAATTTGAGTTCTTTGATGATGCCCAAACTGCTGTTTTGATGTGGTATCAATCAAAGCATTCAGAACTCTTCAGGGAAGGGTAGAAGGGACAGAAACACCACCTTTAGAAATATGCAGACCTCGATGGAGGACGTGTCAAAAAACAAAAGTGTCGCATACAGATACTTTTGCTTAATAAAGGTTTCCAGAATTCTGTAGTAATATTTTTTTCCTTACACCCTCATGTATGCGTGTGAAGAACCGGGTCAGTGGCTTAGTGGCCCTCACATTGAGCCGCTAACCTCAAGGCCAGTGGCTGGACCCCGGGACACCCTCCCCCCACCATCATTTTTTGGGAGAAAGATGAGGCTGTTTCCATAAAGATTGAAGGTTTCCAAAAGCCAAAGGGGCAGTTGTACTTGACCGAAGGGCCGTTCTGAGCTGGAATTGACTTGATCGATGTGTTTGTTTTCTCTCATGGTTTTCCTCGTGTGAGTAAGGGAGGCTTCAGTAAGTTGAAAGACGAGTGGAATTAAAAGGTAATGGAATTTCCCCATGAACTTTTGGAACCCCCATCATGTGTGGGTGCATATATATGCATGCATATCTGGATGTATACATGTATGCATATGTGTATATATGTATCCATATGCACACATATACATACAATCTCACTCAATCGCCAAGCCACCAATAAAGTTGTTTCTCTTTATTCCCATGTCACAGATGATGAGCTTGAGGCTCAGACTAGTACGGGGTCCGCCTGCTGGTAGGCGATCAAGACTAAGAGAAAATCAGGTCTCTCTTGTGCCAAGGTCTTTTCTTTGCATCACATCATCCGCCCAGTCAACAGCATCGAGATGAGCACCAATGACAAGCCAGCACTGTGAGACATGCTGTGACTTTAGAGAGGGCTGTAGAAGGTGACCCTGCCTTAGGGGGAACTTACAACACAGGTGGATGAGGATATGTGCAAGACCATCCATTTTTACATCATGAGTCTAATATGGCTCCCTCCCTTTCATTGTGTGAGAACACACACAGCCACACATCCCCCAGTTCAACGACTTCCCTGTGTCTAACTCAGTGTAGGCATGGATGACATTCATGACTAGCCTGGCTGTGTTTGTTCTCTTCTTTGGGGTAGTGGGTTACGCAATGAGACCAATCCACCAGTCTCTCCCTGGGGCAAGGCCAGGGCTGTCTGCTCCTGTAAAGACTTAAAGTCTCCGATACCTACTCTGTCCCGGAGGGTCCCTACGAGTCTGAACCACCTGGGTGGCAGTGGGTTTCCATTTGGGGGTTTCTGAATTAGTCAACATCACCATCGACAGATATTCAGTGTACTCCCTCCCTAAGCCAAACCTCTCCCTGCCACCTCCCTCTCACCACAAGTCAAACCAAACCAAGCCCAGCTCATGGCGATCCCCCATGCTATGGGGGGCAGAACTACCCCAGGGGCTCTTGGCTATCCCCAGGCTTTCTTCCACGGTACTGCCGCATGCGTAGAACCCCAGCCTTTCAGTGACAAGGAAAGCACACACTGTCTGCACCCCTGGTTTGTCTGGGGACTCACTTCCCCCGGCATCCTGTTTTCAAGGTACTCCCGTGTTGTGGCGGGCATCAGGCTAGGTTTCTCTTTACGGCTGAGGAATGAAAAGTGGATTTAAAAGTTAAGGCCGTCAGTGATTCTCCTGGAGGGGAGAGGGTACTTTAAGGGTGGAAGAACCCAGCAGAGAATGGGGAGACTTGTCAGGGGTCACATAGAGTGTGCAGAGACCCGCTCCCATCTCCTGCATCTGCGCCTTCCACTCAACCACACCCCGCACTCAGAAGGCCTGGCTCAGGATGCCGACTGTTGATCTTTTTGATGGGCACTTCTCCACCTAGTGCGGAATGTCTCTTCCTATTCCCTCCAGGGACAGAGCCACCCATCCCCGCTGGCTGGAGGGCAGCAAGCTGGTGATGTAGATGACACTTTCTGACAGGCGCCCCTCCCTAAGACGGAGTGACACGGCCCAGTGTGCTCAGAATAGATGCCTGCGCGGAGCCGAAGGAGTGCGTGTGGGTCTACCAGGAGCGCGGAGAGGGCCTGGCATAACTTAGTCTACTTTCTGAGGCATATTAAAATGGTAATAGTCTGCATTATGATTCTGAGCCCTGCTCGACACACATTACTTGTAATAGCTCGTTTAATCTTCACACGGCTTTATGAGATAAGCGGTAGGATCCTCACCCTACACCTTACAGACGAGGGAAGGGGAGAAGATGGGATGGAAAAGAGGCAGAGGGTGGGAGACCCAACTGTAAACCCAAGAAATTGAGACATTTGGAGGATGGGAGTCTATCACTGAGTCAATTTGCGAACAGGATCCGACGTGTACAAACTCCTGGTTGTAGCTGCTATGGAGTGGGCCTTGGTGTATGTCAGATCCATGTATATTCTCATGATCCCTAGAGCTTTCATTGGCTGTTTTCGTTTTGTTTTTTAAAAGAGATATCCAGGCCTTCTTCCTGGTCTATCTTTAACTGGAAACACCATCCATTGAAACCCGGTAGGCATCATAGCAACCGATGCGCCTCCCCTGAGAGGTGGGTGGTGGGTGCACCTGAGGTGTGTGGTCTGAGAACCGAACATGGGGCTCCCGTCTGGAAGGTGAGAATTCTCCCATGGGCCCACCAATGTCAGGATCCGAGATGAAGCCTACTTTCCATTTCCAGACACAGGGGCCACACCACTGTCCCTGGGAGACCAAGGCTGCAGGGTGGCAGAGAACGTGCCAGGGACCCAGGCTGGGCCTCCACCTCTGCAGAAACCGGAGAAGAGGGATTCCAGGTGGACTCTGGAAGGGGGCTGAGCATCAAGGGTCCCCAGGGTGTGATTGGATTGGCTCTGAAATGCCTGGACAGGTCTGGCCCCCAGCCTGCCGGACGGAGCCAGAGAAAATCGGCGGAAATGGATTACTGTCCAGGAAACTTAAATATCATCTGAGAAGACAACAGAAGTCAATATGATTGCAGGGGATGTGGGAAACTGTCAGCCATCAAGGGCACAAGGAAAAAGCAATTCAGAGGCAGCCACTGGGCCTCGGTTCAAGGGCAAGGCTGAAAAGGATTCAGCAAAAGCTTTGGCTTTTGAGGTACTCAGACTCCAGAGAGTTCACAAGGCTGAATTTTTTGCATATAATGTGCCCCCCACACCCTGTAAGTAAAGAGTAACACGCACATGCATACAGTGTGCTTAGCATGTACAGGAAGCTCGTGTGTGAGGGAGTGGGCCGCGGAGTTTGTAAAATCCATATATTGCGCACGTGATTGGCATAAAGACTGTACGTGATGCTGCACAAGTGCCGCATGGAGCCGGGAACTCCAGGGGAACGAGAAGATGAGCCTTCTTTCCTCCAGATGAAGGGACAAACCGGCCTCACTTGTAGTCCAAGCTCCGTCACCTCCGGGGAAAACGAAATCCCCAATCATCTCCGAGCATGTCTTTCATGACTGCCTTTGCATATGCTGCTCCCCCTCTCTAGAATGCCCTTGACTTCTTCTCTCCCTAGTGTGTGTCTGCTTGTTCTTCAGGGCCAACCTCACACGCACCTCTTTTGTAAAGATGTTCCTGACCATGTAAGTGGCCTCCCTCCTCATCCCATTCTTCCCAAGACAACACAACACACACACACACACACACACACACACACACACTGCCACTGACATGTCCTCAGGCCCTGTGCGTGGTTCGTGATCCATTAAGGATTCAAGTCATCAGGGTGGTCCTATTTTTAAAAAATAATTTTATTGGGGGCTCATACGACTCATCACAATCCATCCATCCATCCATTGTGTCAAGGACATTTGTACATTTGTTGCCCTCATCAGTCTCAAAACATTTGCTTTCTACTTAAGCCCTTTTTATCAGATCCTCATTCCCCCCTCCCTCCCTGCTCCTCTCTCCCTCCTTCCTCTTGATAATTTATAGATTATTATTATTTTGTCATGTCTTACACTGTCTGATATCTCCCTTCACCCAATTTTTTGTTTTCCATCCTCCAGGGAGGAGGTTATATGTAGATCCTTGTAATCGTTTATCCCTTTCAACCCGCCTTCCCTCCACACTTCTGGTATCGCCACTCTTGCCACTGGCCCTGAAGGGACCATCCGCCCTGGATTCCCTGTGTTTCCAGTTCCTGTCTGTACCAGTGTACATCCTCTGGTCTAGCCAGATTTGTAAGGTACAACTGGGCTTTTGATAGTGGTGGGAGAGGGGGCGGGGGAAGCATTTAAGAACTAGAGGAAAGTTGTATGTTTCATCATTGCTACACTGCACCCTGACTGGCTCATCTCGTCCCCATGACCCTTCTGTAAGAGGGTGTCCAGTTGCCTACAGATGGGCTTTGGGTCTCCACTCTGCACTTACCCTCATTTACATTGATATGATTTTTTGTTCTGTTGATGCCTGATACCTGACACCTTGTGACCACACAGGCTGGTGTGCTTCTTCCATGTGGGCCCTGTTGCTTCTGAGCTTGATGGCCACTTGTTTATCTTCAAGCCTTTAAGACCCCAGATGCTATATCTTTTGATAGCCGGGCACCATCAGCTTTCTTCACCACATTTGCTTATGCACACATTTGTCTTCAGCAATTGTGTTGGGAAAGTGAGCCTCATGAAATGCCAAATTAATAGAACAAAGTGTTCTTGCATTGAGGGAGTACTTGAGTGGAGGCCCAATGTCCATCTGCTACCTTAATACTAAATCTACACATATATGCACGTATATCTATTTCCCTATCATCCTATATAAATATATTTACATATGAACATGCCTGTATTTAGACCTCTATAAATGCCATTTGCCTCCTAGTTCTTTCCTCTATTTCCTTTTACTTTCCTCTTGTCCTACTATCATGCTCAGCCTTAATTTGGGTTTCAGTAATTCCTGTTGGTTACATTACCCTTGATCAATCCCTACCAGGCCCCTCACATCCTCTTTGCCACTGAATTGAATTACTTTTGTTCCCTTGGAAGCTCCTAGTCTTTGAAGTCCAGACTCCCTTGCAGCTAGAGGTAACCATGTGACCCAGGACTTCTCCAAAAAAATACATGGGGAAGTATTTCTTGATAAGGAAATACAGCTATGGCTGGTGCTCTCCTCTGCTCAAACCTCCGACCCCATCCACTCTTTTGCCCTGGACAGAGTCGTAAGGACGGGAAGCATGACAGCCATCCTATGACCATGAGGGAGGGGTCAGGACATTGGTGACCGATGAAAGAGCAATGTGTGTAGTGGGCTGCTATAGGAATATCATGAGGAACGCAGGCCCTCTGTATTCCTTTAAGCCAGTGCAAGTTGGGCCTTCTGCTTTCTGTTGTGGGGAACTGTGGAGCCCTTTTCGACTCACGGAGACCCCTGTGATCGGAGTAGCTCTGCCCATGGGGCTTTCTTGGCCGTAATATTTATGAAAGCAGACCCCCGGACTCTCTCGTGTGGAGGTGCTGGGTGGGTGCAACCTCTTAGCCATCGTACCACCCAGGATCCTGGTATCATGGGTCTAGCAATGGGCTGTGGAGAGTGGTTTGAGCCCATTAGCTGATCTCCAGGACAAAGACGAGACAGTCTGTTCCCGTAAGATTTCCAGGACTAGAAATGCTATGGAGCAGCTGGACTCTGTCCTGTCGGGTCCCTACGAGGTGGAATCTATTCGACAGTAGTGGGTTTGGTTTAAGCATTCCTGATGTAACACCTAGGCAGTTTCTGGTTCCTTCCTCAGAACTCCCCAGACCCTCATGGAGAACTGATCGCCTGCTTTTGTGATTATTGACTGACATGCCTACATCTGGCAGGAGAAGTGAATTTCTGCGCTGGCAGGGAGCATGTCTTGTTCTTCTCCAGGAGTGCCGCGGTGGCTGGCAGGTCGTTAGTATTCAATAACTGCCCTTTGGTTCCAGAATGGAAATCACAGTGACGGCATTCTCACTAATCCCCATGCTGGGTCGACAGTCAGTCAGCTAAAAAGGCCCTCGTCAAACGGGTCTGAGGGCGGAGAGACATTTCTACTGTCCCTTTGTCTAAGGACCACGCAGCTTGTCATCTGCTCTGGAAGCAGTCTTAAGCTCCCTCTGTGGGGCGCTTCAAGGGGAGGAATCCCGAGCCCTGGCTGCTGTCGTCTTCAGGATAATGATGTAAAAGATGGAGGTGAACAGACAGACCTACATGCCCGCCCTAGCTACTGCTCTTGTCACGGTGTGACCTGCACCACGCTGGCTCACATCACGGAGAAGTCCCTCATCTGTAAACGAAGCCTCACAATAACGACCTGTGGCGGTGTTAGGTCAAGGTTAGGGCTGATGAACTAGTGAGTGTGAAGATATATTGAGTATGCCTGAAACCAGGAAAGAAATCTGGTTGTAGTACCCATGACATAACCAGGGGCCAGAAGTACATCCAGAGCGCTCTTGCCAGGCAAGGCTGGCCAGACTTTGTCTCACGTACTTTGAGCATGTTGTCAGGTGAGACCAATCCCTGGAAAAGGACACCAGGCTTGGTAACGTGGAGGCGTAGGGAGCAAGAGAAAGGTCTTCAACAAGATGGATTGACATAGTGTCTGCATCAGTGGGCTCAGGCGCATGAACGATTGTGAGGGTGGCGCAGGAACGGGCCGTGTTTTGGTCTGTAGTACATAGGGTTGCTATGGGTCAGGACCAACTTGATGGCACCCAGAAGCAGCAGCAGCAAGGGCTACCATGGTGTAGTGGATATGCATTGGGCACTTAGCCTCAGAGCCAGCAGTTCTAACCCACCCACACTGCTCTAAGGAAGAAAGATGAGGCTTTTTGCTCCCATCAAGATGATCAACATGGGAAACCCAAAGGTACAGTTTTATTCTGTCCCATAGGGTCACTAGGAGTTGACTTGGTGACAATGAGCTTGGTGTGTTTGTTTGTAAGGGCCATCATGGCACAATGGTAAGAGTTTAGCCGCTAACTGAACGGTCGATGGTTCGAACCCACCAGTCACTCCACAGGAGAAAAGACTTGGCGGTCTGCTTCCATAAAGATGTTCAGCATTGGCAAGCTTATGGGGCTCTTCTACTCTGTCATGTAGGGGCGCTCTGAGTCGGAACCAATGTGATGAACCGAAACAGCAGTAGATACTAAACAGAGGGAAGGAGCATGGAGGAGGGGACAATGAGCTCAAGCAGACAGAAAATGTTTTGAAAACGAAGATGGCAACATATGTACAAATGTGCTTGATACAATGGATGGATTGATGGATGGATTGTGATAAGAGCTGTAAGATTCTCCAATAAAGATTTTTTTAAAAGATACTAAATAGCTAGGTTGGATCAAGACAATCTATATAAAGAGGAACAAGAAGCACTGTGTTAAGAAGGAACTGCAGAGGGTAGGTTGGAAAGGGAGAACTGATTATAAGGATCTACATGCGACCTCCTCCCTGGGGGACTGACAACAGAAAAGTGGGTGAAGGGAGACGTTAGGCAGGGCAAGATATGACAAAATAGTAATATAGAAATTATCAAGGGTTCATGAGGGAGGGAGCAGTGGGGAAGGAGGGTAAACAATGAAGAGCTGATGCCAGGGGCTTAGGTGGAGAGCAAATATTTTTAAAATGATGAGGGCAATGACTGTACAAATGTGCTTTACACAATTGATGTATGTATGGATTGTGATAGGAATTGTCTGAGCCCCTAATAAAACGATTTAAAAAAATAGGAACCGCAGACTGTCCCAGAGTCTGGGGGAGCAGGGCAGAGAGCACAGAGAACATAGTCCAGAGAGGAAATCAAGTGAGGGGCAGGGGTCCTCCTGGCTGCAAAGAGAGGCCTGGGAGGAGGCTTTTGGGGGAAGCCCATCATTTTGTGTTGGGTTTGACATGCTGGGCTCAGATTGGGGAGTGCTAGAAAGTAGGGTTGCTTGCAGCTGTTTCTTGTCATTTTGAGCCCTGCCTTGCCAGCAAATGAAGGTCCCACAAGCTTTGTTCTATCCACATTATCAAAGTCAACTCTGCTTTGAGGAGGCAGCTCTTCCTCAGTCGTATTTTGAGTACCTTCCAACCCGAGCTGAAGAAAGATGGGGCTTTCTATTCCTGCAGTGTTACTATGTCAAAATCCCACAGGAGCAGTTCTATCCTGACCTATAGGGTCACTATGAGTCAACATCAACTTGATGGCAGTGAGTCCTTGAGTTTTCCAACCCAAGGGGCTCATCGTATGGTACAATATCTGATAATGCTCTGTTACTATTGATAAGGTTTCCAATGGTTAATCTCCCAGAAATGGACCAGCTGTTCCTCTGTCTTAGCCTATCAGCTCCATTGAGGCCTGCCTACCAGGGATGGCCCCACTCGTGTTTGTAATACTGGTGTCACAACTTCCAGTCTTAGAGCAACACACAAGCCACCACAGTATGACAAACTGCCAGAGGAGAGGTGGTGCGACTTTGTCTCGGGCACATTGAGCATGTTATCAGGAGAGACCAGTCCCTGGAAAAGGACAAATCAGAAAGGTAGAAGGCAAAGTCAGCAAAAATCAGCAAGACCCTCAACAAGATGGACCGGCACAGAGGCTGCAGCAATGGGCTCAATCATTGCAGTTGTCAAGACAGCAAAGGACTTGATGGAGTTTGGGGCTGTTGTACAAAGGGTTACTATGAGTTGGAACTGATTGATAGTGTTCAACAGTAAGAGCATCAAGTAGGCAGAAGAGCAAGACCGAGATTAAAACATCACCCTGCTTCTTCCCCACTCTGTCAAACGCAAACAACTTAATGTAGCTGAACCTTCATGTTCCAGTCTGTGAGAGTGGAGAATGACATCTGTTACAGAAGATCAATGATGAGACAAGGTATGTAAAGGTGACCACCAGTGAACATGGAGCAGACTGGTGTCCAGCCCAAGTGAGTAGTGTCTCATGAATATATACTCTGATCCCCCCATGTCACATTCTCCTTGACAGTAGCTACAGTGACATTGCCTTCCAATTTCTCTTCAAAACCTGGACTCTGAGCTCTATAGTTTGGGACTTCATTTGGACTAGATTAGGAATCTAGACCTATATTTTGGTTAACTTTGTATGTGGACTAACAGGCCTGTATCAAATGCTTGTTCAATGTTTGTGGGCTGTCCATGAAAGTTTTCTCTCCTCCATCTCCTGCTGAAGCTTCTAGAACACCTCACTCCTCTTTCCAGCCCCAGTGTACAAATCACCATGCTATTGTTCTTAGCTGCCATTACGTCTGTCAGCCGCCAACTCTGCTGACCCCATGCATAATGGCATGAACTGCCGCCGGTCCTGTGCCAGCCCCGTGAACAACTGCACGTCGGACCCTTGTGAACCATAGGGTGATAACTGGCTGGGTTTTAGTACTCCATCATCCTTTCTTCCTAGTCTGTTTTAGTCTGGAGCCTTCTGAAGCCTGCTCAGCATTACAACATGTGAGCCCCCACTGACAGATGGGTAGTGGCTATGCATGGAGTACATTGGGAAGGAATCAAACCTAGGTCTCTCACCCAGAAGCCAAGAATTCTACCACTGATCCACCACCACCCTCCAGGGCCCCCTATCACCAGGTCGCTCACTCACTGCCACTGACCCGATGTCAACCCACAGTGACCTTCTAGGACAGGGTAGAACTGCCCCTGTGGGGTTCCCAGACTGTAACTCTTGATGGGAGAAGAAAGCCTCATCTTTCTCCCAATCACCAGGTAGCTGCTATTAAATAGAAGTGGTGTCCTTGGTACGCAGACTTGACTTTAGGCAGCAGTGCGCCATCACAGAAGACACTGCTTCGTGCCCTGGCCACGGCAAATCGTCGCCTCCTTTTACACAGGATCCTGCCACTTCTTTTAGGAATTTTAACCAAAGAATAGCATGTCTTCCCAGACCAGAGGTTCTCAACCTGTGGGTCGTGACCCCTTTGGGGGTTGAATGACCCTTTCACAGGGGTCGCCTAAGATCATCAGAAAACACATATTTCCGATGGTCTTGGGAACGGAGACACCGCTCTTCTATCCATCTCCAGGCGGTCCGCCCACATGCAGATACACCCACATATGAGTACCCGGCGTGAAGACTGTTGTTACCCATGCTGCAACATGCTTCAAGACAAAATGTCATTTATTTGTTATTAGAAATAATTATTTCACAATATGTAATTATATATTGTTTTGTGATTAATCATTATGCTTTAATTATGCTCAATTTATAATAATGAAAATATATCCTGCACATCATATTTACATCACGATTCATAGCAGTAGCAAAATTACAGTTATGAAGTAGCAACAAAAATAATTCTATGGTTGACGGGGGTCACCACACCACGAGGAACTGTATGAAAGGGTCACGGCATGAGGAAGGTTGAGAACCACTGTCCTAGACAGAAAGGCTTCGTGGCTCAGGGAAGGGGAAGAGAACAGGCCAAGCTCACTGGTCACTCCGTCCTCTCACCTGGAACATGGGCCCCCAGGCCATGCCCTCTACATTTCTGTTCCATGCCGTACTTTCCCTGCTTCATGAGGGTCATGCACCCCCGAGAAAGAGGATCCAGTCACAGCCTCTAATGTTCACTGGGTTTATCCTGTTGGGATCCTGTTTGCAATAACCAAACCAGAGAGATCAGACCCATGGAGACTTCCAGGGGTGCTATTAAAAGGAGTACAGCTAGCCCCAAAGGGTTTCCAAGGCCACAAATCGATACAGCTGCAGACTGCCAGATTGTTCTCCCACGGAGTGGTGGGTGGGATCGAACCTCTGATCTTCTGGTTAACAGCCATACTCTTTATCTCTGCACCACCAGGGCTCCCTGTTGGCTGTCAGATGTGAAGAATTTCCTGATACGCTGTTCCAAGCCGCAAATGGAGATGGGAGGTAAACACTCATAACTTCCACTGCCTGCTGCAGACATGTAAGCCCTGTAGGGATGCCAGCCCTGTGGTCTTCGTCTCACTGAGAATTACTAGAACTTTACCTGTCTGTTTGCTGTACTATGGTTGTCCGTTTGTTGCAATGGTGCCCAAAGCTAAGACCCTGGTGTTGCCATGGACAGCTTTGAGCAGTGCTTCTAAACTAAGACAGACAAGGAAGAAAGGTTCGGTGGTCTACTTCTGAGACAGAGCCAGTGGAAACCTCACAAAACTACACTGTCCAGCTTGTTTGCTTTGGCTTGACCCAGGAAGAACCCATCACTGGAGGAGCACATGGCGTTTGGTGAAGCAGAGGGCCCATGAGACCTTTGGGGACATAGCTTGGCACAAAAGCTTCAGAGGTGGACTTGAACAGGCCAGCCACGGTGAGGCTCATGCGGATGGAGCAGCGTTTCGTTCTATCGTCCACACGGTTGCCATGAACTGGAGCAGGCTTGGCCAGTTAAACCCCAACGCACCTTTCACTTCATCCTGACAAATACATCTTTCTTAGAAGGCGCACAGCCGGACTGCTCCTTCGAGGCGAGGATGGCGATAGTGAGACTGCACCCCATGCATGTAGGACACGTGGTCAGGGGAGATCGGTCCCCGGAGAAGGACAGCATGCTGGGTAAAGCAGAAGGGCAGCGACACAGAGGAAGGTCCTTGACGAGAGGGCCTGACACAGCTGCTGCAACTATGAACTCAAACAACAACTGTGAGGATGGTGCAGGGATGGGGACAGTTTGGAAAAACTCGACGGCCCCTGGAAACAACCGTCAAAACCGGGGAACAAGTGTGGCTTTAAACGAGCACAGACTACTCAAATGCTGCCGGAACCAGAGAATGATGGCTGACCTCGCTGGCGATGGGTGCGTGGGCCTCGGGTGCCTGCCGACCTCCTGGTCTCCTGTGGGAAGGCAGCATATCACCCCCTGAGTGATTCTTCCCATGAACCCATCACTCAGCCTCATGAGAAAACAGATCAGGCAGACCGAATGTACGGGACACTTTATGAAAGCCCTGGCCAGTCCCCCTCAGAACTGGCAGAGGTCAGGACAATGAGAGAGCTGCCAATGAGTGGGTCAGTCCCGGGGCGTCCTTGCTGTTTCCCTAGCCGTTAACGTGCAAAGTGAAGCTTTCATGGCAGTCAGTGGAAATGAGTTGTAACGTGAGGGAGCTCCCCAGAGGTCGTGGAGAAATGGAATGAAAAGAAACAGGCATCTGCCCACAAACCTCTGGAAAGGCCCCTCAAGATCTCGACAACTTTTCGGTAAGGCGAAGAATCTTCCAACTCAAATTTTGCAGGCTTGAAAAGCGCTACTCGGGAGGGGTGGATAAGGCGATGACTAAGAAAAGCTCGTGTGAGCAGCAAAAAAAACCCAAAACACAAAAAACAGCTGCGTTGACATTTTTTTAAATTCCCGATACAAGCTCTTCTTTAGCTACATTACAAACTATGGAAATGACTAATTACATCTGACAAGACATTGGCAAAGAATAATAATAACAATAATTCTCAAGTCTATTTGAAATATGTATGGATTTGCAAGAACAATCATTAAGGAAGAATTTCACCCAAGTGCATATTATGCCTAGAGACATTAGTTGGTGTTAGTACAAAGGCAGATATGAGAAGACATATAAAACAAGCATTCAGCACATGAAGACAAACCTCCCTAATTTTTTTGACAGTGCTGAGAGCCTTGTACTCAGCTAGAACTTTACATTTGTGCAACTCAGTGAGCGGAGCTTAGACTTCTCTTTAGAGACCACTTACATAAAAAGTAAAGGTTTATATAAAACCCAGTAAGGGAGACATACTTGCCTTTTCTGCGTTGGCAAAAATGGCAGAAGAGAGAATTAATAAGAATTGATAATATGGAGCACAGACGTGGGAGACGAGGGGAGGGCGTGAGACAGCCCTTTGAGGGGATTGCGATGGAGGAAATGCACAAAACGCATAGGGATGGCTCAACGTAAAACTGATGATCTACGATGCTTGACTCAATTTGCAATAAAAACAATTAAAGTAAAAAAAAGTTAACACAGCCACCACAAGATGCAAATCCCTGCACCAGCAATTACTGTTGGAAGAGTCATAGAAGACACTGTGGAAGACCTAAAGAAACGAGCGTTAGAAGACAGTACGTGGCTGGTCAAGAGGGTGATTAACACACAGAGGACTCTGGATTGTTTGGGGCTGTGCTCATTGGCAAAATCAGTTTTGATAGTGAAATTCACAAGTGACTTTTTTTCCCTGTGAGCACTTAAGGAAAGATGTACTAGCAAAGGGGAGTGCTGAATAGCAAAGTCCTACTTGAATGATGACAATGTTTGATGCAAAGAACATGTATGTAATCACCGATGATGCCACTGCTTTCACGGAGTGACTAAGGGAAAGCTTCCAGGGCCAGGCTACAGAGAGAAACCCCAATATCCAATTCCTTTACTGCACCATGGAGAGGCCAGTTTACGGGAAAATACTGAAAGCCCAAGTTTTACAAAGCCTACTCCAAAACTCACACCAACCAGGCTGCCTCCAGTCGAGGTTCACCCACAGCGACCCTACAGGTCAGGGTAGAACTGCCCCGGTGAGGTTCCAGACTGTAACTCTCAGGGGAGTAGAAAGCCCCATCTTTCTCTCCTGGGGTGGTTTCCAACTGCTGATTGTGGGGTTAGCAGCCTAATCCATAACCACTCGGCCACTGGAGGTCCTTCATTGGTGGACTGGTCTGACAAAGATAAGACTGTGAGCGTATCACAGAACGTTTACAATTCTTTTGAATGACATAGGGAACAACAAGGAGAGCCTTCTGTACAAGTCAGCTTTGCTGGGGAACGCATGACACCAGATTTAAAAGGGCCGGCAGATGAAACGGAGCTGCATGCATTTCTGTGTCTATGAAAAGAAGCGTGTCGTTCGTACGCTGTCTCCTACTTTTCACTAGAGAAGCGACACGTTTGGAAATGCAGGTCAATGCCACCTTACACTCGCCAAGCTGACTGTTAAGAAGCCAGGAAAATAGCAAGTAAGGGCAGGGGAGGGAAGGTATGGGAACTCCCCTCTGTTGCTGGTGCAATTGGAAAATCCTGCAGCCACTGTAGCTGGCAGTGTGGTGAGTTCTCACAACATGGACGCATAGAATGACCAGATGCTCCAGCATTTCCACTCCTGGGAGCTGAGGGTATCCAGTCAGGTCCAACTCCACGCAACCCTTGGTGGAGTAGAAGGAAACACTGCCCGGTCCTGTGCCAGCCTCACCATTGTTCCTAGGTTGTTCATCTACACCCCAAAGAACTCGAAGCAAGCAGTCACACAGATCCAAGCACACTCGGGCTCACGGCAGCATTATTTACGGCAGCCCCAAAGAGGAAAACCTAAGTACCCAGCGACAGATGAATGGAGGAACCAAATGTACTAAATCAGCACATGTCCGAGATACTCATCCTCAAAAAGTTCTCATGCAGATCACGATGTGGACCAACCTTGACAATGGTATGCAGAGGGAAATAAGTCCAACACAAGCGGGCAAGTAATGTACGATCCCGCTTCAAAGAGATACGCAGGTGAGGCGAGGGCATGGAGGTGAAAGTTTATTAGTGATTAGCAGAGCGGTATTGCTGAAGGGTTATTGGGTTTCTGTTAGGGGTGATAAAAACAGTGTGGTTACACGTTATTAATGTCACTGAATTGTTCACCTAAAAACGGCCCAAATGGCAAAGATTCCCATATATCCCATACACCTCCTATAACACCAAAATTTACAAAATCAAACAAAACAAAACCCATGCACGTTTAATCTGAGCCTCTGGTGACTGTGATGGTTATTCATGTACTTTGGGATAGAAGCCTTAAAAGGCATATTGTGTGAGAACATAAATATTTGAAACGGTTTCCGTTGCTGTAGGATTCTGGGATCCAAAACGATATGTTATCTATCATCATTTTTAACTTTCAAAATTAACTCCCAAATAAAGGGTGACAATGGATTTTGACCCCACAGAGCAGTTCTACTCTGTCCTACAAGGCTGTTCTGACTCAGAATTGACTGCTGGCTATAGGGTGGACGGGCTAAGGTTTCCCACTGAAACTCTCAGAGGACAGCCCTTGGTAGGCTTGAAAAATGAGCAGTCACATTGTAGCGATGGATCAACAGCCTCAGTACAACTTTCCTGACCTTTTTCTCACCAATACCGATTTCCATTTTCTTCAATGTCTTCCTCAGCTTAGAGTAAAGATTGGTCCGCAGAAGTCCCTAACAGCACCCCTTTGGGCTCAAAGAAGATGAGACCTCCATTCCTTACTTCTTTTCGGAATAAAAGGAACCGGATTTCAAGGGGGAATTGAAACTCTTAGACCAAGAAGATCCCTCTTTTTTTCTCTGCCTTTGCGCTTGGTACCCATCCTCCTACAACCTACATCTTCCACCTTACATGCACGGCCATCAATAGGCCACCGCAGGACCGCTTTTCAAAGAATAACACATGTTCTGTGCAGCTCGATCCAGGTCCATGAGCATCAGCTGTTCCTACATCCGCGTCTTCCAGTGAACCCTGGACCGGAGACACTGAGAAAGGAACACAATATCTGCCCCCATCGTCCATTCATGGACCTGTTTTAGAAGCAAGAGGCGCATCTGGAAAAACGGGCTGAATGTGGCTTGACCACTGGACCTCCATGAATGTGACCAGTGGATTAGAGGATGGGGAGGGCTGTCAACAAGTCAGAATGCTGGACATTGAACGGGGATAAAAAATTCAAACCACAACCAAACTCACTGCCATCGAGTAGCTTCTGACTCATAGTGACCGAGTTGGACAGGGCGGACTGCGCTTGTGGGTTTCTGAGACTGTGACTCTTTATGGGAATAGAAAGCCTCGTCTTTCTCCTGAGCAGTGGCTTGTACTTTCAAACAAACAGCCTAGGGCAGTAGCCCAATGCATAATCCACTACACCATTGTGAACCCCAAATTCAAATTCATGGTCATTGAATTGATGTGGACTCATAGCGGCCCTATAGGACAATGATTTTTTTAGAGTGTCAGTAAAAAGCCCTGTCTTTCTCCTGAGGAGTGACTAGGGGTTTCAAACCGCTGAGCTTCCAGTTAGCAGCCCAACTTGTGACCACTACACCGCCACGGTCCCCACTCCCCCCCAATTCAGGAAGTCTGTGTGGTTCCTTGTCTGTACACACACGAAAACCATTTGTTTCTCTTGTCATCAATCAAAAACCCAAACTCATTGCCATCTAATCGATGCTGACTCAGAGTGACCTTCCATGGGTTTCCGAGACTGTAACTGTTTGTGGGAGTAGAAAGCCAGGTGTTTCTCCCCAGGAGCTGCTGGTGGTTTTGAACTGCCGATCATGAGGCTTGCAGCCCAGTGCATAACCACTGTACCAAACAAAAAAGTTCTTCCTAAGAAGCCCTTGTGATCTAACCATATCCTTTGAAGAAAGCCTATCAAGATATCCTTCTGGAACCCCCCCCCAAAAAAAACAGGCACTGTCACCTGCTGAAATGACCTCTTTGCTTTGAATTTAACAGGCTCAGCAGATCCCCGAGAAGTCACTGTACTGACTGGACCCTACGGAGACTAAGACAAGTGGATTCCTGTGGGAATCTGTCTGCAGACATCCACTAACTGACATGTTCCAGCACACTGTGTGTGTGTGTGTGTGTGTGTGTGTGTGTGTGTGTGTGTGTGTGTGTGTAAGAGAGAGAGAGAGAGAGAGAGAGAGAACCAGAGTAGCAATCCTTTGCCATTACTGCTTGTCCTATGACCTCTTTTAAGCTTTCCCCTCTGTAAAGCCATGAATACAGGCCACCCTCTGTATAGGGAAAGGACTGGTTCCAGGACCCACCCCACTACCCAAATACATAGATGCTAAGATAAGACGGCATAATGTTGGCATACAACCCACACACTTGAAATCATCCCTACTCCAAGAACTACAGTTGTTGCTGCTGTTGTCAGGTGCCATAGAGTCAGTTCCGACCCATACAATGTAACCAGCACAGGATGGTCCCGCTTAGCCACCAAGGGATGGCTTGGACCACTTCATGATGCTCCCCACCCCCAGATGCTGCTGACCCCAGCTTGGGTGAACCTGTGCCTGGGGAACTGGAGCTAGGGAGGCTTAAGTGTATCTTACTGCTTCTTCAGAGCAAGGAAGGTGGGTGCAGACACATTCAAGGGACTCAGTGATGGCCCCCAGGCAGGCCCAGCGAGGACACTCTGCCGTGTTTGTGGGTGAAGGCGTGATCCCGAGTCGTGCGACCCAGCTCACAGAGCCAGAAGCCGGCTGACTTGAGCGGGGCCGGCTGTCTTGGATTTAACTGGGGAGCGCCCTTGGGTTCAGTGACACAGCAGTGCACACAGCTAATAGGTCAGCACCCTTGTTCTGCAGTCCCGCCATGGAAGTGGCCTGGAGTAATGAGAGGTCTGGTGGTGAAGGGTGTTGATTCTCAGGCTTAGATCTTTGCCCCCAAAGCAATGGTTTTCCTTCCTCCATCCATCCTAATCCTCCCAAATCAATCGCACCATTTATCATTCTTATTACCCTCTCCCCGGCTTCCCGGCCTCATTTTTCACTGTGGGCTGCTTAGCGGGGGCATGTTCACTATGGTAACGAACCGGCAGGAGCCCCCATCTTTCTCCCCAGGTGTGGAAACTGACACAGCTTGAAGCACTGGGAGACAGCACACGACTTGAGTCCCGCGCGTTACCCCTTTTATGCAAATGCGACAAGTGGCCTCTGGGGGAATACATCACTTTCCTTCCTCCGTGGATGGCACGTGCTCCATTCATTGTTCTCTTCTGATCTATTTGTTAACCTAATCCCCATTTTAGGAATAGATTGGGGACTAAAGGGTAGACTTTACTTACTCTGTTGCTCCAAATGCAAATATTCTTTTTAGGAGACAATGCTTGGTTAAGAGTTTTGAATCGGGGGTGTTAATCTTTAAAATCCATTTCTTCCAGAGATGGCTTGCCTAGAATGATCCCAGAGGAGTCAGGATATGGCAGATGGGGAAATATATTTAAGTAGGAACTCTGCTTGTGATCAGAGGAAAGAGTCCTGGACTTAAGAGCCAGAGAAACCTGGGATGGAATCTCACCTGTGTCCTCTGTACCAGTGGGACCCTGGGCAAGCCAATCCTTCATCTGCATGGCCCTCCATTCTCTGACGTAGGAAAAGGATGATGAAACGCTTGTCAAGATAAAGTTAAGGCCATGCTTGGAGCACCATTCCACCCAATGTTACTGGAACAGGAATCCAGGTCATGGCTCACTTCACCTGTACTGTATTTCCTGTCCTCCCTGGAACCAGGCCTTTTGAATGAATGGTGAGGGTGCTGGTGTGCGCCTACCCAGTATTCACTTCAGTATTCCAACTGGTGTTTGGCACGTTGCCCGAGTCCTAGATTGAACGCACAGTCGGAAGAAAAGGCGTGGCAACCAACCTGTGAACATTTTGCCAGCAGAAAAAGACCACCACTGGGCTCACTGGCTTTGGACGCGCCACCAGGAAGGACCTGTTGCTGGGGGAGGACCTACTGTTGGGAGAAGACCAGAGAAAGGGAAGGAGGCTCTGGGTGAGCTGGGTGAGCACACTAGCCTCAAGGGTGCGATGGGGCATGTGAGAGAGATTGCATGTTATTTCTGTATTGCATGGGGTCAACAAGCATGAACATGACCTTGACGGCAGCTAACAACACAAACAGTATGTCTCTGGGTTTCTTTCTTGCCCCAGGTAGCCCCTATACTCTCCATAGCTTTAAGGACACAAGTCTGGGGGGAGGGGCAGCAGGGATGCTAGGGGGATGAAGAATGGTCTGAGGCAGAGACAGGGAAGAGGGAGAGCTGAGACGTCTGGGAGTCTGGCTAGGAAGATTCAGCCAGGCCTTCTATGGAAGTGCTCCAAGCCATGCATGACCTTTAGGTAGCCACTCCCTTGCCTGCCCTCAGCCCCCTCCCTTCACCCCAGTGCCTGGCAGCCCTCAGCTGGCTGGACTGAGATCTTCTGTTGCCTTCTCATGGATTAGTACTTCTCACTGGACCCTGGGCTTCTGGAGGACCATGACCCTGGCTTCCCAGCTGAGGGGCTCCACTATGTCCTATAAACCCACGGGCTGGAATTTCTGCTCTCATTTCTGGCGATTATCCACTGTGCCCATCCAAGGCTTTTTCTTCGACTGGCCCATGGGTGCCTCAGGAGCCAGCAGCACATGGTATCACACAATCTCCTCAATTCTCCCTTCTCTCCCTTAGCACGCAGCCCCGCGGTGGTCTCCGGTGAGCCTGAGCTGCTGGTGAAGAGATGGAAAAAACCGCTCTCTCGGGCCCTTCCCTTTATCTTTTCATCTTCAGACTCTGAGAGAGAACAGAAGGCTGCGCCATCAAGCTTTGGGAGTGAGGAGCTATAAAAATGAAGGTCTTTGGAACACAGCGACAGAGAAACACAAGTCAAGTGCTTTTCTGTGGAGCACTCCAAGGGCCTGATGAGAAGGGGCCAAGAATAATGGCCCCATTTTGTGTGTGTGTGTGTGTGTGTGTGTGTGTGTGTGTGAATGTGTGTGTGAAGAGGCAGGGCTGTCAGAATTCACAGAATGGCTCCACTCCAAAAACCCACAACCAACCTCTGCCGCCTTGGTCAAACCACTGCTGCCCTTAGCCAGGAGATGCCGAGTCGACTCCGACTCATGGTGAGCCCATGTTCATCAGAGTAGAACTGGGCCCACTGGAGTTTTCTTTCCATGGTTGGTTTTCCAGAAGTAGATTGCCAAAGCCTTTCTCCCCGAGTGCCTCCCAGAGGCCGGGAACTCCAAACTTTTGGTTAGAAGCCAAGTGTGTTAACTGTGAACTTTCCCGAGACTCCTATTTCTGCCCATGCAAAGTTCTCTTAATAACCTCTCCTCAGGACAAGATTCTGCATTGACATCCAGGGCAGGTTGGATGCTCGGGGCTAGGAACCTACTCTCTAATAGCTTCAGGGAGCACGTTGATGCTTAGAAGCTAACTCTCTGCTTCCCAGCAGAGCAGGTTTTGTTTGTTACCAATTGTGTTTGCATGCTACTTGTATTTCTTTCTTTCTTTAAAAAATAAATCATTTTATTGGGGGTCTTACATCTCTTATAACAATCCATACATCTATTGTATCTAGCACATTGTATTTCTAATGTGACTAGAAATACAATGAACTATTTGAATTGATGACACCTAAGTTCAAGAAGAAGCAAGCTAAATTCTTCAGAAGAACCCCATAAAGACAAATCCCTCTTGGGAAAGTGGAGGTGGGGAAAGGAAGTGGGTGTTAACAAACCCAGGGACAAGGGAACAACAAGTGATCTACAATTGATGGCAAGGAGGGTGTAGGATGCCTGGTAGGGCTTGATCAAGGGCAAATGTAACTGACAGGAATTACTGAAACCAAAATGAAGGCTAGACAAGAGGAAAGTAAAGGGAAACAGAGGAAAGGACTAGGAGGCAAAGGACATTTGTAGAGGCCTAAATACAGGCATGTACATATGTAAATGCATTTATATATAATGACAGTGAAATTGATCTATGTACATAGATTGATATGTTAAGTACCAAGGTAGCAGATGGACATTAGGTGTCTACACAAGTACTCCCTCAATGCAAGAACACTTTGTTCTATTAACCTGGCATTCCGTGATGCTCACCTTCCTGACACAATCACTGAAGATAAAATGGGTGCATAAGCAAATGTGGCGAAGAATGCTGATGGTGGCTGGTTAATCAAAAGATAGCATCCAGGGTCTTAAAGGCTTACAGATAAACAAGTAGCTGAGAAGCAACAAAGGCCACATGGAAGAATCACACCAACCTGTGTGATCACAAGGTGTCCATAGATCAGGTATCAGTCATCAAAGACCAGGACAAAAAATCCTATCAATGTGAATGAGGGGAGTGCGGAGTGGGGACCCAAAGCCCATCTGTAGGCAATTGGACATCCCCTTCCAGAAGGGTCACAGGAAGAGATGGCCCAGTCAGGGTGCAGTATAGCATCAATTAAACATACAACTCTCCTCTAGTTCTTTAATGCTTCCTCCCCCACTCTCCCCCCACTACCATGATCCCAATTCTGTCTAACAAAGCCGCTAGACCAGAGCATGTACATGGGCACAGATCAGAGTTGGAAACACAGGGAATCCAGGGCAGATAAACCCCTCAGGACCAATAATGAGAGTAACGATACCTGGAGGGGAAGGGGAAGGTGAGGGGAGAAAGGGGGAACTGATCCCAATGATCTACATTTAACCCTCTCTTTGGGGGATGGACAGCAGAAAAGTGGGTGAAGGGAGACATCTGTCAGTGTAAGCCATGAAAAAATAATAATAATTTATAAATTATCAAGAGTTCGTGAGGGAGGGAAGGTGCGGCAGGGAGGGGGGAAAGGAGGAGCTGAGACCAAGGGCTCAAGTAGAAAGAAAATATTTTTTAAATGATGATGACAACAAATGTACAAATGTGCTTGACACAATGGATGTATGTATGGATTGTGATAAGAGCTTTACGAGTCCCTAGTAGAATGATTTTTTTTAAAAAAAAGACAAGTCCCTAAGAAAATTGGCTGCAGGATTAGGTGGTGCTGGTGGTGCCAGGTCCTCTCAAGTCCCTTGTAAGTCACAGCGGGGCTATATACAATGGAATGGAGCCTGCACCATCCTCATCATTCTTGCTACGCTTAAGATCACTGTGGTAGCCACTCTGTCCATCCATCTACTTGAGTCTTCTTTGTTGCTGACCAAGCATGATGCCCTTCTCTCTTGATAATGTGTCCAAAGTATAGGTGACTGAGTCTTGCCATCCTCAAGTCTAAGGAGCATTTTGACGATATTTCTTCCAACCCATATTTGTTTGCTCTTCTGGCAGCTCAAGGCATATTGATGACTCTGATAACACCACAATGGAAAGGCATTGATTCTTCTTCCCTTGTCCTGGATCATCTCGCAACTGCAAAGGTCATGAGGTGGATCAAGTGCATCTCAGTCTTCAAAGTGATCTCTTCACCTTTTAATCGTTTACAGACTTCTGTGCAGCGGATCTGCCCAATGCAAGATGGGTTGCTTGATTTCCTGACCACTAGGTTCCGTGGGCGTTGCCTGCGGATCCAGGTAAAATGACATCCTTGACAGCGTCGATCTTTTGTCGCAATGTTGCTTACTGGTTCAGCGATGAGAATTTCTTCTTGATGGAAGGCAGTCTTTGATCTTCATCAGTAAGGGCTTCAAGTCCTCTCCGCTTTGCAGATTATTGATAACCCTTCCTCAGATTGTCTTCTCAGATGATCTGCTCAGCGTGACCACTGATTTAGCATGGGCGGCACAGTGAAAGGATTGTGACCCTGGTGCACACCTGGCAGACTTTAAGCCACCCCGTAAATGGCACCCTTGTGCCATCTGCATGTCTGCTTCTTGGTCCATGTATAGGTTCCACAGGGGCAAAATTCAGCATTCTGGAATTCTCCGTGTTTGCAGTGCTAACTTGAATTTGCTGCGCTCCACCAAGAGTCCATCATCATGGGTAATGAAGTGTTCTGGAATTCTTTGGAATGGGATCTGAATTTGTGATCCCCAAAGCCAAATGCCTTTGCAGAGTCAATAAGACCCAGAGGACTGTCATTCTGGCATTTCACTGAATCAAGTGGTGCAGTGGTTATGCACTGGGCTGCAATCCGCATGGTCGGCAGTTCAAAACCACCAGCAGCAACTCCGGGAAAGACTGGGCTTTCTACTCTGGTCAACAGTTACCACCTTGGGAACCCACAGGGGATCACTATGAGTCAGCATTGACTCAAGAGCAGTGAGTTTGGTTTTTGGGAAGGCCAACACAAGAGCCCTGGGGAGGCAAGGGTTAAAACCATTCTGTGACCGCAGAGGAGTGACTGGCATACTTAGGTTTTTGCTTCTCTTGTGTCTTGGGATGCCAGTGCTGCCCCTAGTGTACTTGGGAACATCTGCCAGGGTGATGTATAACCGTTTGTCCCTGCAGCGACATTCCTTGGTGCCAGATCACAGTGTTAAGAGCGTGCGAAAGGAGGGGGCAACACGGAGGGGTGACTGTTTAAACTCCGGTCTCTTCTGGTGTTGGCACAGAGACTTCAGCCTGTAAATATGTGTCCTGGTTCCTGGTGTCATTTGGCCGTTGAGGTTTTGGTGATGACGTAATTTTCAAGAGAGTAACTTATTTTCGGGGATGATACTGCGTTTTGATGGAAACTGATGATCTTTCTGCAAATTACTGCGCCTTCTAAGCTGGCTTGCAAGCAGCACCCTTTTGTACCCAGGTGATTTTGTCAGCGAGCTGCCAAATTTAGTTGGTGGCACCTCCCAGCAATGGGGGCACTGTGACCAGCAATTCCTTAGGCAGCTTACTCTTGGAGGGAGCTCAAAAGAACCAGGAGAGGCCGGACTCCATTTTTGCCCCGTTTGTTGCTAATTCTGAGGTGAATGTCAAAGGCCAGCTAGTGAGACTCAGGAAGCCTACAGGCACCCTCCTTCCTTCCTCCCCCTGCCTCTCATATGTTGCAGGCTCCCAGGAAAAGCATTCGTTCAGGCTGGCCCTGGAGATCCTCACACGACAAGCTACTAAATGACTCAAATGTCTGAGGGGCGCTTACTGTGGTCTTATGTCTGTTAAAAGCATCGTTTTCATCGGTCACCCAATCAGAACTTTCTTCGAACTTGCTAGATCCTCTGTATTTAAGCTCCTTTCACAGCAGGGCTGTGGTGAAACCCAAACCAGGTACCGCCCAGGCCTGGGCTGTTTTGCTCTGCAGGGGCAGTGGATCATTTAAGGTGGCTCTTCAAGCCAAAGTCTCTAACTCTCACCAAACAACCTTTCCCTGCATGGGTCTGATAAGAGGGTCGGCAAGATACTGATAGCTTTCAGCTGTGAGTCACTGCTAATGTGCTTCATTGGGATTGACATCTTGCGGTGTATAAACTGAGCCTTCTGAGAATCAGAAGAACAACTGTCATTACCAGCAAGTGTGCCAGAAGTGGAGTGTGTCCTCTGAGCTCTAGGTATCCCTGTACAGGGAGGCTCCTGGATCCAGAAGACAGACAGCTGTGACATCAGAGGTGCAGCAGCAGAAGCAGGAGCCAGAGCATGGAACAGAGTGATGAATTTCCTAACCCACGGAGCAAGTAAACCTGAGGGCTTTTGTGCAGGAGGCTGGCTCGCAGAGTAGAGTGCCTCTGGGCACTTAATTGGGGAAGCTGGGCTTGTCAACCCATGCAAGTGGAGCTGAGTGCCTTCCAGCTGAGGCTTAGTGGAGTGAGGTGTCCTTGAACACTTAATTCAGAGAGCTGGGTTTGCTGACCCATGGTGCTTGATCTGAAAGCCTTCAGGTTGAGGCTTCTAGCAGAGTGGTATGCCCATTTGGACATTTATTGGCAGTTCTGCACAAACCTTGTAACACATCCTGATAAATAGCTGTGTTGAGCGTTTCTCACTGGCATTACAACCTGCTGACTTCCTTAGCCACTGCACTGGCTATTAGATCCCAGAGAGGCAACATGGAGAGAGCCTGAAGACAACAAATGCTCCTTCAACAGACTAAATTTCACAGACCCAGGTTTGCTCTTGGACACTGTGGTCTGGGAATAGGAAGAATAGCAAGACCTTCCTCGGGAGCAAACAGGAGTCAGCATGGTTAGAGAGTAGCTACCTGCCAAGGGAGCTGGAAGGTGAGAGAAGGCAGCACTGAGGAGGAGCCTCAAGCCACAATCACGTGCAGCCCTTGGGGCGGGTGGGGGGGGGGGAGGGCGAAACCTTCATGGGTTATCACCTGTTTCCAAATGTTTCCCACAGAAAAAAATACATTTGCTAGATGTTAACGGACTTTCTCAAGTCTCATCTCACTTATCCTATTTCCACAATTTGAGGCAGGGCGGGGGCACAAGGGCATGTCAAGTGATTCATCTATATGACCATAGACTGAGGCAAAAGTAATTCCCTAAGTAGTGGTACTAGAGTTCAGAGAGGGAACATCTTACAAAGCCAGAGACCACTTTCAATGAAACTTTTAACCGTTTTACAGAGGTCCCAGCTCACAGAGGAACCCACAGACAAAATCCATTCTTGTGACTACATTTCCCAGAATCCCTCATGACCAATGCCATCCTGAAAGCCTTCAAGGTCTCCCTGGCTATCATACAAACATTATAAACTGCACTCGCTAAAATCTCTCATGCCCAGTGTGGTAGATGATTTAATATCAACTTGAAAACGTAGGAGAGTGAAGGGGTGGAATCCAACCTGTCAATCAGGTCACAGCCTGAAGGCGCCTACTGGGGGGTAGAGGTGACCTTCTCATAAGGAGAAGGAAGGACCCTGGAAGCCCTCTTCCCTCTCTGCCACTGACCAGGAGAGCTGCCGGAGTCCTGCCATGTTTCCCCCCACCCTGGATCGATGTGACTCTGCATCCTCAGGCCTGTGAGCCTCCTGCATTCTGCACCGTTGCATGTGGCTGTGTGAGTCTGAAGAGAGACCTATCCTACTGATGGACGTGGCTGGGATGCTTTCTTGATATATAATTCTTGATCTAAAGCTCGTTGTCATATATATGAGTGCACTGTACTGGTTTCTCTAGTCAACCCAGCCTAATTCACACAGCAGGAACTTTAGAAAGCCCAAGCCATGTTTGTGTTTGTGTCTGTGCCCATGTTGGGGGGGGGGGAGGTGTGTGTGTGTGGTGGGGGGGTGGTGGGCATCTTTCTGGATCTACTAAGTGTCCAGGCAGTGGGTCCCTTCTGGATCCACCTCTAATTAAAATCTGCCCAGTGTTGCCTTAAGTCTCAACAGAGTAATTCTCTCAGCTAAAGACAAGAACCTGATTCTGGTAATAAGTCCAGGGGGACATAATGTCTCTCACAGAGCATTTATAGGAGCTTTGGTAGCATAGTGCATTACACGTTGGGTTGCTAACCACAAGGTCAGCAGTTCAAAACCACTTTCTGATCCACGTGAGAAAGAGGAGACTTTTGATTCCCATAAAACGTTGGTCTTAGAAACCCACAGGGGAAGTTCTACTCTGTTATGTAGGATCACTATGAGTTGGAATCAACTTGATGACAGGGAGTTTGGTGTTAGGTTTCACAGTGTCAGCATGATTCAGCGTGTATTCTATTAGTAAAAATCCTTAGCGCAACTGACTCTCACAAGGATAAACGAGCTCAGAGAGGCGAGGGGTCAGCTCCCACAGGCTAACTAACAGGCTCTGGTTCTAAGCGGTGGGGCTGCTCTGTGGGCCGTCCACTTCCATAAAGAGGAGACTTGGAAACGCTATGGGTGGTCTGTCTGCCCTGTAGCGTCACTCACTAGGAATTAGAATCCACCTAATAGGTTTCGTTTTGAGGAAATGATAAGGTACTACATACATGAAGTGATCTACTTCTATCTTTTTCCAACCCCTCTGTTTTGGGTTGAATAC
The DNA here is from genome assembly GCF_050624435.1 of Tenrec ecaudatus. NCBI lineage: Eukaryota > Metazoa > Chordata > Mammalia > Afrosoricida > Tenrecidae > Tenrec > Tenrec ecaudatus. Next base: position 17,254,179 of record NC_134535.1, on the reverse strand, counting down.
CATCCCTCCAAAATCCAAGTCTCTCCTGGATCCTCGGAATGCGGCTTGAATTTGAAATGGGTGTTTTCAGATATAGTTATGGCGCAGTCAGACTGGAGAAAGATGGGCCCTTTGAGTGGCCGCTGCATTTGAAGCACAGATCTTGCGGTTAGAATTCAACACTTACCCAGCAGGTTCGCCAGGGATCCCAAAGGGTCTGGAAACAGTTTTATTTTTGTGGTATCTTATTGATAATTTTAATAAGGTTGGATTTATCGGCACTTTCATTTGTGATTCCGATGTCTTGCCTGATTAATTCTGTCCTACTCTTAGGTCCTCAGATATTACATAGATTACATATATGTTATTATATAAAACTCAAAATTATATACATATATAATTTGGTCTATTTTGGTTTTATTGAGTATTTTCCTATTTTCTAAAACAAAAGTTTACATTGGCTTTTCATTTTTAAGTCTTTAATCCCTTGGGAATAAAAGTTGTGTTCAGTGTGAGGAAGGGATCCATTTGAATGTTTCTCCTACACAGATAATCAAGTGTCTCCTAAATTTCCATTTATGGAATTCTCCAATGATCAACAAGATCTCCTCTTTAAATATGAAATTTCCATAAGTATGTGGGGGTTTTTTTTGGCTTCCTGTCAATTCATTCAGATTAATTAATTAACCCTGAGCAAATGCTCACCAGAAATTTATAGTCGGTCATTAGTAAATACTATTGATGGGAATTGTGGTGACAAAAGGGTATTGAGTTTTATCAAGTTAACTTTTCTGTATCTACGTAGATGATCAAGTTATGACTCTCCTTTAAACTATGACTATACTGAACGACACTTGTGGATTTCTCAATGTTAAGTCACCCTTGTCTTTCCTGGAATAAACCCAACTCGAGTGTGAAGCATTGTCTGTTTTAGACATGGCTGGATTTGGTTTGCTAATATTTTGCTTAAGATTTCTACATCAATATTCATGAAACTGGCCTGTAATTTTCCTTCCTTGCATTCTTCTTCTTTTTTTTGTATCAAAGATATTCTGGCTTCATTGAGGGGTTTGAAAAATGTTCCTCTCTTCCTACTCTCTGGAAAGGTCTGTGCAAAACTGGACATTAGCCTTTAGTAAAACTCTTGCCGGATCCTATCTCTATCAACACTGTGATCTGATGGTTTATCGGCTGATTTAATTATTTTAGCAGCTGGAAGATAAACTGGATTTATCTAGATTCTAGATTGATTTTATTTCCATTGTTTTAAGTCATCTTTGTTTCACTTATGATTTCTGTCTAGAACCATGAGTAATGCAGACTCTTAGCTTTAATCCAAGAGATTAAAACACGCCTCCTGATTTAGTGTATTCAGAGAATTATGGCATAATATGATCCTTTGAAATGTACAGAAGTATGCCTGATGATCTACCCACCAGACTAATACGTGGCTCCTAAAAAATGGAAATCCACAGCCCTTTAGTCCATCCTTGAGAGAGGATGCAAGACAGCGTCATACTGCTCCATGGGGTTTCCAAAGCTGGAAACCTTTGCATAAGCAGATGGCCTCATTGTTCTCCCGTAGATGAGTTGGTGGATTTGAACTGCCCACCTTTCGGTGAGCAGTGGATGCTTGACCCACACCACCACACAGGCTTGTAGGACTATTGCCGGATGCGTGTTTGGTAGGAGCCTTGACAACTTCTCTATGGAGTTCTACTGAGCTTTGGCTCTACATCTCGTGGCTACTCTCTGAGGTCTAAGGGGGGCTGGTGGGACAATGGTTAAGCACGTGGCTGCTCAACAGAAGGCTGTGATTTGAACCCGGCAGCTCCTTTGTGGGAAAAGACCCGGCAGTCTGAATCTGCTCTCTGAGAGACTGCAGCCGGGGAAACCCTACGGGGCAGGTCCTTCAAGGGCTGCTCAAGGGCAAAGGGTGAAACTGACTGGGAAGCACACAACTGCCATGAATATGGGTCAAGGATTACTGCACCTTCCTGGTGAGCTCGACTTTGTTTTTAAGTTGTCACTACCTCTATCCCTATGAATAGTTTCAGTCTTAATATCTACTTTCTCTGATTTCGGTGTAGCTACCCAAGATTTTGGGGCGCTATTTGCCTTGTAATTCCCCTTTTCCTTCCATAAAGTTATTGTTAATCTTGTTGGATAGTTATGTATTAGGTATGTCTCTGTAAACAGCATATAGTTTCATACATTTACATTTCAATCCGACAATTTTGCTGTCATCACTTTACCCAAATATGTGTTTCCACACATTTGATGATTCATAGACTGAGGTTTGTGTCTATTAGTTTGGCTTTTTGCTTCCTATTTTTTCCAGTTTGTTCACACTTTCTTCTGTTTATTTTTATTCTTATTTGGGTGATTCTGTTATTTCGGATGTTCATTTTTACATTTTTCTTATCCGTCTCTCTATTCCACCCATCATGGATTGGGTAGTCATGTATTGTTTTTTAAGTCTTTTATTTGCTTATCCTTAAAATGTTGCTTTACATATCCAGCTTATCATGTGAGGGGAATACTGGTCAAATACTTTATCAATTCACCCCTAAAGGTATAGCTGGAATTGCTTGTCTTGGTGTGGAGTGTGATATTGCCTGGGATCAATGATTTCTTGGGCCCTTACACAGCCTGCAGACCAGAGGTTCTGCACACCTGCTGCAGACCTGGAGCAGAACTGCCCCCCCCCCCAAAAGCTTTCTGAGACTCTAATCTTTGCAGAAACAGACTCCTACATTTTTCTCCACGGAACAACTGGTGGGACTGAACTACCGACTTTATGGTTTTCAGTCAAGTGCTTAGCCCCTCTGCACTACCAAGACTCTTTCTGGAATATACCTACTTTGAAACAAGATTCTAGGCCACTGGAAATGATCAATGGCTCTCTTGGGAAATGGCCGACCCAGCTACTTTTTACTTTTCTTCTCAGACTCACACTTCAGTATCATTTGTAGCTTCTGGCATCAACTATACTTGCAAAACATTAAAAAGAAATTTTATATATCTATAATGTTTATGTGTTCATTACAGAGTTATATTGATTTACCTTCTCTTTTAACTTCTAGTTAACTCTCTTCCTAGAAATATAACGATTTGTCTCATCTGTTTTCCTCTGATATGTAATAATTATCTTCTCAAAGTGGTCCACCATAATGATGTGGATGGAGCAAAGCTTTTGAGACTTCCATGTGCTGATGAGGCCTGACTCAGAATGAGAAGAATCAGCTACAAACACCCAGTCATAATTGGAACGTGGAATGTACACCACGCATCGTGTTTGGTATAAAGCAGAGGGCAGCAAACCAGATGACGACCCTCACGGAGATGGACTGTCACGGTGGCTGCAGCAATGGGCTCACACACAGCACTACCGGGGAAGATGGCGCAGGACTGGGCGGGGTTTCTTTCTGTTGACTTGCTACGAGCTGGAGTCAACCGGATGGCACCTAGCCACAAGGGCCTGGCACGTAGAAGGGACTTCATGAACATCAAATGAAATCACAAGTGATGTCTTGTAGAAACACTTTCTAACATTTTGCAAAGAACCTTAACGTTGGGGGTGGAGGGGTAAAGGGTTTTCCTTTCTGACTCTTGTTATCTTTCTCTTGGGAAAGTAACCCCCAAACATGGAGGCTTGATGGAGAATGTCTTCATTCCATTATAACAGACAGTTGTGACAGGCTGTGAAACGACTCTCCACGCACTCACTACCATCAACGTGATTCCTCCTCTCAGAGGACTTTCCCTGTGGACTACAACCGGTTATGGAAATAGACAGCCGATCTTTCTCTTGAGGAGTGGAGGGTGGCTTCGAACTGTTAACCGTGTGGGTAGCAGCCCAATGCATAACCGACTAGGCCAACGAGGCTTCTTGGAAAACAGTGCAGGTTCAGGAAATCGCTGAAGTGATGTATGAGGCAGCCACTTGATGGGAAAGCACAATAAGCATGGGGTCCAGTGGGTGTGGCCCCATGTGGTTGGCTCAGGAAACACATGGCTCAGCGTGGCTTGAAGCAGAGTATAAACCTCCTTGTGCGTCACGATTAGAAACAAGATGTCACACACACACACACACACACACACACACACACACACACACACCTGCACATGCATCAGAGGCCAATCAGAATTTAGAATATCAAGGGCCGGGCTCTTTTTACCTTCCTTAAAAAGAGGGGTGCTGTTGTTACCACAGTTTCCTCGGGGCAATGAACACAGATTTCTCATGAAATAAACTGTGGGTGCAATCTACAGTCCTTCCCCTTAGATGCTATCCAAGGGTCAACTGGACCTGCCTTCAAATCTTCATCCTATCATTTCACACTAATGGCTCCCATTGAGTTGAGGCCCATGGTGACCTCATGCCAGTGCAGTGAACCGCCGCCTGGTCCCGCATCGTCCCCACAACAGCTGCAGACAGAACCATGGTGAAGACCAGTGTTTTCACTGGCTTGGAGGGCACCCCCTGGCCTTTCTTCTTGGACCACCTCAGCCTGGGAGGCCTAATGAACGCAATACAGCACTGTGGCCATATGCCAGGTGCCACTGGCAGGCCCCAAGTGCATTGGCTTGGACTCGAACCTGAGGCTCCTGCTTGGACCCCCGTCCACTGTACGTGGTGTATTCTAACATACCCCTTAACTCTGGCCTCAGCCTTGTGATCACTTGTGTCCGGTAGGACAGGCCCAGCGATGTCTCAAGTGCTCTTCTTAGGCAATAGGCTTTCCATGGTAGTTTGTCTCACAGTGGGCACATGCCGGCTGGCCTGTGGGGCCTAGGAGGAAAGCCGAGTTGGCCAGACTATGGGCAAGGCAGTGATGGTCACAGACCCACCAGCCTCATCAGCTAAATGGTTATTGATTAGATCACCATCGGAGGCATTTGCTCAGTAGGGTTATTTGTGGCGCTAGATAACTGATAGATCCTGTCTTCTTCATCAGCTAGAACTTAAGAATTATGTTTGCGACCCAGAGGCCGGTGATGATGGCTCTCCTGTCACCGTCCCTTCTCCCCGAGGTCGAACGAGACATTTATGCTTGTGCCTCCCTCCCCCATCGATCACAGCAGCTGCCACAGGCTCTCCCACTCACGTCCACCCCAGCTTCTCGCTTCCCCTTAGCCGGGCATGCCTCAGATGTGGTGGACTCTGTTCTCCGCCTCCGCGGCGATAGCACCTGGCACCGAGCGGGGCCTCCCGATAAATGTTTCTGTCCATGTCCGATGAGCGCTTTCTGGGGAGCTGACGACGTGCGGGAAGAGTTGGTGGCAGGTGTCACATAGAATAGCCACACCAGCCAGCCAGCTCTCTTGAATCTGCTTCCTTTGCCGGGGCCACTTATGCTCCCCAGAAAGCCCAAATGAGGGGCAAAGAGGAGGAGGAGAGCATGATCTTTCATCTCCTGGGCACCCAGTCTCCCTCTCTCTCTCCCCCGTGGCCCCCAGGCCTGGCTCCCTGCATCTCTGCTGACATCGCAACCCGCCTGCTCTTACCTTCAGATCAGACACGTCCCTGTAGCACTGTTCAGAGCGGGTGTGGTCGGACAACTGCACGTTCCAGAAACAGGGCAGCTGGTACACCAGGAAGGGGTTCTGCTTGATGACAGCATTGAAGATATCCTGAAGGAGCAAAGCCAAGGTCAGGGTCAACACAGCCGGGAGGGTTCAGCTCAAGCTGTGGGCTCTCAAGGCCCCGAGGGCTGCTTCTGTGTGGTGACAGGCGGCCTGCACTTCGGGCTGTGTCCATGCCGCCCCTTTTAGCTCCAGGAACCAAGTCATCACATTGGGTGAGAGAGATGGGGAGCGCCCAGGGCTCATGAGTCCTGCTGGTCTCTGAGGACACCAGCCACAGAGGTCAAGTGGGGTGTCTCTCCTACTCTGGACAGCACTTGATGAGTGATGTATCCATTCCACCTGCTCCCCCCACCTCTTGGCGGAGCCCTGTGCTCTCCGGCCCGAGCCTCCTGGCTATATTCGGACAAGTTGCTTCCTTATTCAGGTGGCTGAGACAAACGGCAGTGCCACTTGGGACTTTCTGTGGGCTCCGTGGTGGATGCCCAGAGGATGTGCACCCAATTTCAAAAGCCCACTCCAGACTGGGGAGGCTCTACCTCCATGGGCTCTCCTCCAAGACCCAGCACTGGGCCACGCTTGTTAACCGGCAGCTGCCAGGTGGTGCTGCCCGGTGACTGATGGGCTGGCACGGCCAGAGATGGCTGAATCAACTATCCTCACTGGATGGGAACATGCAATTGTTAGCTTTTGGGGACACGCTGGAGTCACTGTGACCTGACTTAAAATATGATGATGGTGGGCGGTTTTCCCCTTTGGTTTAATCCAGGTACCGGAGTTGAGGGTGTGTGTGTGTGTGTGTTTGTGTGTGTGTTGGCTGGGCTATTTTTCAACTTATTCATTATGCTTTGGCTCCTACTTGAAGAAAGGAGATTAGTTTCTAGCTGCTTGGGGAATGCTGAATAATAACAAGGGAAATGGCAAAGCAGCCCACCAGAGTGCTGCCCGCTCCTTCTGTCTGGGCAACAACGTCGAGTTTGCAAGACGTGGATAAATCCAGCAACTGAGCCTTAAGCAACGGCACAGAGAGTGGGCTCAGGCCTTGAAGGGGGGACGGGGGAGGAAGCAAACAAACAAACGGAACCCAGAGAAGCTGCACTCTGTATTGTGGGGAAAGACAGACACCACCACCACTCAGAGAAAATGTCTTTCATTCCAAGATCTTGGGCTACCCCACAGGAAGGTCAAGACACAGACGAGGCGTCCTCGCAGATTCAAAGCTGGAGATGTAGGGCCCGTGCCATGCAACACGCAGATTGCAGGCTTGGCACATTTTTGTTCTGAGCTTGGGTCAACTTCAAGGTTGTTTTTCAGAGCGCTTTGGGTGAAAAGGTGGTTTCTCCAGCCAAGAAGCTTGTTTTTTCTTATTTAAAGGCAATATCCCTTGAGTATCGGATCTTCTAGGAGGCCTGGTGTCGTGGAGGTTACGCATTGGGCTGTGAACCACAAGGTCAGCAGTTCAAAACTACCAGCTGTTCCTCAGGAGGAGGACGGGTCTTTCTATTCTCAAGAGCAGTGACAGTGTTAAAAACTCGCAGGGACAGTTCTTCCCTGTCCTACAGGGTTGCTCTGAGTTGGTGTCGACTCCAGGGCAGTGAGGGAGTAACAAGCTCTTTGGGACAGGGCCTGAATAAAAAGGCTTGGCCTAAAATCAGACTACTGCCAGACAGGCAAATGGAATCCTCTCAGGCACACATGCGGTGGCCTTGGGGATTGCAGGGAGCAGGCGTTTAAACACCTTCCCCACTTGCCAATAAGGACTACAGCCCCTGAACATACCAGACCATCGCCTACAGGCCCTGCATCACAAACGAGGCCCGCTCTCATTTGTCTTTAAATAAAATTTATATGTAAATGGGCACAGACAGGGTTTGTATCTCACGTCTACTGTAAGGTCACTCTCACTGCCACGAAGTCACTGTCAACTCACAGAGACCCTATAGGGCAGGGTAGAATTGTCCTGTGTGTTTCTGAGACCGTAACTCTTTAGGGAAGTAGAAAGCCTTGCCTCTCTCCCCTGGAGTGGCTGGTGATCTCACACGCCAAGCCTTGTGATTAGCAACCCAACACATATCCCTGTGTGCCACCAGGGCCCCCCAAGTACAAGGCAGGTCTAGCCAAGTGTACAGAGGAGTCACACATTAAGTAGCAGCTCCAGGTCCACCTGCTCTACTGCCGCTTTGATAAGCGGGACCAGGAACAACTCCACTCGGAACCTGGCCACTCACCTGGTCGGCTAAGGATGTGGAGAGCATGCCCATCAACTCCCTCTCGGCGGTCAGCCTCCACATCTGCTCCCATTTCATCTTCCGCAGCTTGTCCAGGAGCAGCAGGATCACCCCTGGGCAAGAGCACGGAAGAGACAAGAAAAACACAACCGTCAGGCCGCGAGCAAACACACCTGTGTTCAATGCAGGTGCTGGCCCAAACCTCAGGGGTGGGGTCTCGCAGAGAGGAATCTCCCCTGTACACAGTCCTGTGGTGAGCCCCCCAGACTAAGGCACATGGGCTGGAGGGAGACAGACCCTGGTATAGACTCAGCAATCCCTCTGAGACATTCTCATCCTATAGACGGCAGCAAAGCAGGCCTTGCAGGGCGATGGTCAGAGTGAGTGAATTGGCAAACTGGCGTTGCATCTGGTAAGTGGGAGATGTCTTATAAGCCCTCGGGTTTTTATTTTCCCCACTGCTACCCCAAAGACGGAATAACCCACGAGGCCGCAGCTGATAGAGGGGGTTTATACAAGAGGATGCCTGTCAGGTGTTTTTAAAGAGAGAGAGCGATTTCGCTGTAACTAACGTTAGCCTCTGGGTGGCACAGACAGTTACGTGCCGGGTTATGAGTTAACCCTCTAATGCCGAGCACGATGTTTTTGTAACATTTAATTAAACGTATATATATTGATAACTATGAAAGTAAAGAAAATGAACATTTTTTTCCCTGAAATTCAAGATTCAGGCATTATAGGCCTAAAAGGGTTGAGGTTTGGACCCACCCAGAGGCACCTTGGAAGAAAGGCATGGCAATGGACTCCCCCACCCCGCCCCCATCAGACATCGGAGACCCTAAGGAGCACAGGGTGGGTGATGCTGGAAAGGTATGAGGAGTTGATGTAAAATGGCTTTTGGGGGAGCAGGTGGGTGTTTCATGATTTCACTCCGAGTACATCTTTGCCGATTTCTGTTCCAGTGACTGACGTGTGAGTTCATCCCAGTTCCTGGCTCCACGTCGGGTCTTCTCTAGCCCGGCCCAAATCACCGTATCGTGACCCAGGGGGTTACATTGAGGACTACGGTGTGCCTGACCCAAACCGCGGTCTTTTTAATCACCTCCTACGCATGTGAAGGTCAGGCACTGAACCAGGGAGACGGAAGAAGAACCAAAGCCTTTGAGTTGTGGTGCTGGAGAAGAACAATGGAAAGTACCTTGGACGGCAAAAAGGGCAAACCGATCTGCCCTGGACGAAGTCCAGTCAGCGTGCTCCTGAGAGGCCAGCAGGGTGGGACTTCATCTCACGTGCTTCAGGCATGTCCTTAGGAGAGATCAGTCTCTGGACAAGGCCATCATGCCTGGTAAAGTCGAGGGGCAGGTGAAGCGAGGAAGACCCTCCACAAGACGGACTGACACGGTGGAATCTGCGACAACGGGCTTGGGCACAGGACCACTTGTGAGGATGGCGCCGGGCGGGCAGTGTTTCGCCCGCTGGGTGGCAGATTGCTATGGGTCGGAGCCGACTTGACGGCACCTTACAACCACCACCTACAGGGAAAGCTGTGCCGAGCTGGGTCTTTGGAAGATGAGCCTTTGGTTTCATCACAAAGCAATAACGTGAGAGTTTTGATCTCCCTCCCCTCGCTCTTGTCTTTCTGTGGGGGCTGCTGAGAGGTGAGGCCTGGGTGGGCTAGGGAGGGGCCTCAAAGGGAGCATGTGCTCCCTTGCCTAGGCCTATATTACAATGTTAAAATAACTCAATGGACTCAAACAAGGAAAGAAATCAGTTCGTCAGAATCCACAAGGAGAAGCCCGTCCTGACTTTGCTGAGCTGCCGGAAACCATCAACTCCCTCCAGGTCCACTGGGGTGGGCAGAGAAGACGTGGGGCATGGACAGGATGAGCCCAGTGACAGTCCCTGCAGGTCACAGCAGCTCATTCGCTGGGTAGAACCGCAGCTCCCAAATCAGCGTTCAGCTGCTTGGCTCAGCAGGACAGAGCGTGGAGACAACTCCAGACCGTTGGAAGTTGAATGCGGCTGGTACCTCACTCTTTACTAAGCGTGTCATAGGGAGCTCAGGAAAGCTAAGGAGGAGCCGGAGAGGTTCCCAGCCCCGAAGCAGCTGTGGCCAGATGCAAATCCGGGTTTGCCTGATTCTCCAGCCAGTGCTCCTGGGGTTCCTGAGCACCGATGTGGCTTGAGCCCTGAGACTCAGGCCCGGACCTGTCCTTGTCCACTATCAATGCCTGCAGACGCAAGACGAGGACACTGCCACTTGCAACGCACACCTCACACGCCTAGAAGGCTCTTGGGCACCGATCCCCAAGCTTATTGGACCGAGCACTCCCCTTTCAGGTTATATATTAAAAAAGTGCTAGCAATATACATATACATACATGGCAGAAATGAAAACTCTTTTGTACTAGAAAAAACCCATAATCCAAGATAAAATGTCGATCTTTGCTTTCATGCCCTCCCTGAATCGTGCCAGCACTTCCCGGGGGTATTTCTCACCCACTTTGGGGGACAGCACTCTAGAGGACAGGCTGGAAGATGCGGAACCACCAGCTCTCCTGGGAGGGCGGAGGGGAAGACGAGCCGATCTGTGGCATATGTACCAGTTTCTGTGGTGTAAACACTGCCACCGTGACTGCGTTGGCCTACTGATGTGAGGTCACTGGATACCGAGTTGGAAAGAAATGGACATTGCCCAGTTAAGCCTGTATGAAGCAGCTCCAGTGCATGGCCGACATGGCTCTCCGGCCAAGGAGGCACTTTTAGTATTGCTGCTAGTAGCTGTCGAATCAGTTCCCCGACTTGCATGGCCCCACGGGCAGGAACACTGTGCTATTGTGCTCTATTGGGTTTTCAAGGTGTGATTTTTAGAAGTAGGTCACCAGACCTTTCTTCCTAGTCTGGAAGCACCTCTGAAACTTGGTTGGCATTGCTGCGACTTGCAAGCCTCCACTGACAGGTGGAGGCTGTGCACGAGGTGCATCGGCCAGGTACCGAACCTCCGTCTCAAGAAGCACTTTTAGAAATAGTGTAACATGGCGCAACTTACTATTTGGTTGCTTTGGGGGAAGGGAGAAGGGAGAGAAATATTTACCAAGTTACAAAGTAGGAGATTAGCGAGATCCAAGTCACTGGCAATGGATTTGCTGAACATGAGAAAGGGGATTTCATTAAGTCTTACTGCAAAACTGAAGTCTAATTAGGTTAGATGTTGTTGGTGTTAGGGACCATTGAGTTGAGATTTTACTCATAGAGATGTCATTTAATCACGGTGTCTAATTCCTTTAGAGGGCATCTTCCTAAATTATAAAATTTACTGAAGCAAACTGCTAGGCTGCTCCTGCGATGCTTGGAGGTTCAAACTACCAGCCTTCTCGGCTAGCACCCACTCGTAACCACCAAGCCACCTGGACTCATCCACTGTTGTTGTTAGGTCCCATCGAGTCGGTTTGAGACACAGCATCCCTGTGTCCGACAGAAGGACACAGGACATGGTCGCTCGCCATCTGCACACGCGGTCCTATGCAGGAACCCAGTGTTGCAGCCGCGGTACCAATCTTTCATGTGGAGGGACTTCCTCTTTTGGGGGCTACCCCTCTGCTTGACCAAGCATGATGTCCTTCCCCAGGGACTGGTCTCTCCGGCCAACCTGTCCCAAGTGCGTGAGACGAAGCCTCGCCATCCATATCTCCTCTAAGGAGCATTCTGGCTCTTCTTCTAAGGTAGAATTGCTAGTTCTTTTGCCAGTCCATTGTACATTCAATATGTTTTGCCAGAACCATAATTCAAATGCACGGATTCTTCTTCCGCCTTCTTTATTCGATGTTCAACCTTCACAAGCAGATGAGGCGATTGGAACGATCAGGGTTTGGGTCAGGCAGATCTTCGTCCTCAAAGTGAAATCCTTGCTCTGTAATGCTTTACAGAGACCATGTGCAGCCGATTTACCCAAGGCAACGAGCCAATGGATTTCTTGGCTGCTGCTTCTGTGAGTCCTGACTGGGGATACAAACAAGATGGTATCTTTGACAGCTCCCATCTTCTCTGTCTATCATGATGTCACCCAGGGGTCCGGTTGTGAAGATCTGGGTCTCTTTGGCATTGGGTTGTAAGCCATACAGAAGGCTGCTGTCCTCAATCTTCATCAGCAAGTGCTTTGCTGTCAGTAGGCGAGGGTGTGTCATCTGCATATCGCAAGTCGCTTAATAAGCCTTCCTCCGATCCTGGTGCCACATTCTGCGGCAGAGAGCCCAGTTTGGGCTCATTAATAAAGTGGGGTGAAATAAACCCAAAATAAAGCCCTAATCCCATTATTGTTGACTTGGTTTGGCCTCATAGTCATCCTACAGAACAGCCTTCTGGAGTTTCCAAGCCTGTAACCTGTGGAGAGGCAGAGGATGCGGCTGTCATCTCATGGGGCACCTGGTGTGTCCAAACTGCTGACCTTTCAGTCAGCACCTGAGCACTCACCCACCGAGCTGCCAGGCTCTTTACTTAGGCTGGAGAGATGCTCTAACACGTAGCAAATGTGGCGTTGGTGGTGGGGGCTTGGAAGCGACACTCCACAATTGAAGAGACTAAGGGACAGTTGGAAAGGAAGCCTCCAGAGAGGTCTGTGTTCTATTTCTCAGTCTCTGGAGACAGAGCTGAGAACGGGTGCTTTTAAATGCGGTTCCGACTCAGCGAGGCCCTCATGGCAGCTGCTTTTGCACGCCGTTTGCTGGTCTCCGTGACGGGACAGGGGGTGGGGTGGGGAGGGACGTGTCTGGAAGAAAACTCTAAAGGCAGAAGACACACTGCCTTCACCCACTTCCTCAAACTCTGCTCTCATGTGACTTTTATACATCGACACCATGGACCACTTTAAAGTACAGGAAAACAAAAGCAAGACCCACTCCCTGTCTTGGGTTGATGCTGACTGAGGCTCAGACTAATATTCCCAACACCAGCCACCCAGATTTCATACATGTTCATCTGCTGCCTCACGTTGTTAAACAGTCATAGGATGTCATGGGTCCAGCAAAGATCCCCTGGCCTCAGTCTTTTCTTCCCTCTCCGGAGGGAGCACCCTTCCGTGGTGCCTATGCCTCATTTCTAGGCAGGTTCTAATTTTTTTGAAAAGTAAGTAAAGGCTTTATTGAGGCTAAGATTCAGGGAGGTTTTTAATGTGCTTATTTTCAGTCAATATGGCGACACACAAATCTGGTACTCGATAGCGGGTCGCATGTTGCGGACTTCCTATTGTCACACTTGTCTTTTTACCTAGTGTTAGATGCCTTTAAATTTCAACCCTGCCCCTATTTCTAAATCTCGTGTGTTCAGTGCAATCACTCTGTTCGTTAAATAAATATATCACTTTTTATTCATCTGTTTCCCGACCAAAGGACATTCTGTTTGTTTCTAGTACTTTTCCTCTTACGAGAAATGCTACCATCAATATCCGGTCCCGATTCTTGCACATGTGTGTGAACTTCATGAGGAGGAAGGCTTTGGAGTTGGACAGGGATGGCTGGGCTGAAGGCTGCTTCTTGTCTTGAGACATCGTGGGTGGGTTCACCTTCCTTGTCTCTGATAGCCAAACCATCACGGACTCACAATTTACATTTAAGAACGTTGTTACACCCGCATGCTCAGGACCATAGTCTCAGGGGACACTCAAGTCTCCTGGCAGGACATAGTTCACATGTACAAGGTTCTTCATCCTATGTTGGTGAGTGCCGACTGGGGTCTTAACAAATCATGGTTTCTCCACATCAGGAGGAAAGAATAATGACAATGGAAAGGCTCATGGAGACAATTAGTCCCGTGGGTTTAATGGGCCACGAGAAGATCAGGCTCCACAACCATGACACCAGAAGCACTAGATGGTGCCCGACTACCACTACCAACTGGTCTGAAAAGGATCATATCAGATGGGCTTGGATAGAGTGGGAGAAATGCATGACACAGACTCATAAAAGAGACTATTTATTGGTCAGATAGCGATTGGTGAGATCCTCCAGTCACCCTTTAAGTCTGGAACTGGACTCCCCTCCATGTTAGAATAACTCATCATTTCCGATCAAAAGGATCGCATTTCCCCAAAGACAGAAGTTAGGAAAGGAGGAGAAATGGAAACAGGAAACGGAAGAATTGAGATCAGCGATGTTACACTTAGGGGACTGACATGAATGAGTTGAAACAAAATGTTTGCAAATTATTGAGTGTAGAACTGATCATCGGTTTTGTAAACTTTCATCAAAATCACCAATGAAAAGTTAAAAAAGATACTGTTACCACTTTCCCTTTCTAAGTGGGCGTCGAAAACACTCATGGAAGAATTCCACTCTTTTCAGTGCTGTTCTTCCACAAACATTGAAGTCACCACCACGTCTGTCTTCATTCGTCTGTTATGTATTGAGCAATCATTATGTGGGAACAAACTGAAATAGATTTGTGCTTATTTACCCCCGGCCCAGTACTTCCCTAATACCCCAGGGGTTTCTTTAAAGAAATGGATATGACATGGGTTTACTGGGTGTCTAATATTTAAAACTTCGGTTAAAGTATTGAGCAGCAAAGGTGTCCGTTTGAGAATGAAAGTCTATCTGACTGAAGTCGTGGTATTTTCAATAGTTTCATAAGCATGGGAGAGTTGGACATGGACTAAGGACGACCAGGGAAGAATTGATGCATTGAAACTATGGGACCGGCAAGGAATTTTAAAAGTGCCGTGGACTTCCAGAAGAACAAGCACATCTGTCTGGAAAGATGTCTCGTCAAAATACTCCTTAGAAGTAAGGATGGTGAGGCTTTGCCCTGCATACTTTGGGCATATTACCAGGAGGGAATGGGCCCTGGTAAAGGACATCTTGCTGGGTAAAGTAGAGGGCAGTGGAAGAGGAAAAGGTCCTCAATGGGATGGGAGTGAGGTGTCAACCACAGGCTCCAGCAGAAGGACCGTGGTGAGGATGGAGCAGGATCGAACATGCTCTCTACTGTTGTGCACCAGGTCACTGCGAGCTGTGACGACTGACTGAAGTCACCTAACAACAACACAACATTTCATCTTTCCCAGGTGCGTTGAGAAGATGAATACAAGACACCCACACAGTGATGCAACAGAATCACTGCCAACACCCAGAGGTGCCACTTGTGAAGGGGGGTGGGGTTGGGTCTGGGAGTAGACCAGCCTGGCCAGGTGGGGGCAACTGAAGAAAGAGCAAGGACAACTGAAGAAAGAGCAAGGACAGGCACACAGGTAGAAGACAGTCTGGCAAGTCAGGGCTAAGCAAGAAAAAGTGTGAACCAAAACTCAATTACACAAACTGGGATCGCGAGTCTGAGTGAGACTGTTGGGCGTTGGAGACTGTAGCCATTAGGCAGCCTTCAGGCCTGGAACGAACTTAACCAGCAAGGCTCAATGTTCAGCCAAGTGGCAGGTCTGTAAATGGAGCAATAACATCAAGGGAAGCATACGGTCTTAGAACACTCAGCCATGAGGAGGGGATCAAAAGGGCAGCATTTTCCCAGAGACAGCTCAGAAGACCAGGGGGTGCGGGAAGAGCTCTGTTAGCTTGTGGGGATCATGCTACACACAGGTCTCATGATGTGTAGGAGTGGTGGGCAGGAAACCCAATTTGCTCTCTCAATGTTCATCCAAATCACAAGTGAAAAAAAATTTTTAAAGATGTAATCCAATTTAAAAATGAGCAAAAGATCTGAGTAAATATTTCTCCAATGGTACTATGCAAATGACTCATAAACACATTAATAAAAATTTGATAAGGACCAAGCACGTGTGATGGCTAGATCGCTTCCATACATATGGTCTGTGACCGGTTTTAGGACATGAGCCAGGCTGGTGAGCCGGATTCCACCAGGGAGATCTACATGAGTGACGTGCTTTTAAATCATCTTCATGCCCCTCCCTATACAGAATTCTATCCTTCTGCTACCTAGTGGGGACATAGAGGACATGCGGCTGGAAGCCTGGCCCAAGAGCTGTACCATCCCAGGCTCCACGCTGCTGTCCTCCTGGCTGAGGGGATCATGGTCTTGCTGCACCTGCTACTCATGTGCAGCAAACTCCTTGGCAAGCCCTGTTGAGGACAGTGGGGAGCCAAGGAAAGATCTTGAGCATGGGAGTGACCGTGACAGAATCTGTTTTAGAAAAGTCAACCTGAAGCATTGCTTTCCCACATCACCTCACAGACGCCCAGGCTTTCAGGAGTGTGTGGGTGTCCTGTACCCTACTATTAGAGCTCACGCGTGGTCACTCCAGGCATCCTGCTGTTGCTGTGTGCTGCTGAGTCAATTCCAGCTCGTAGGAACTACATGTGACACTGCAGAACTGCCCAATCGTGTTTTCTTGGCTGTCATCATGAGGAATGCAGATCCCCAGGCCTTTCTTCCTTGGAGATCCTGAATGGGCTGCACATTTAGACAATCTTTGGCTGGGCTGTCTAGCACTGAGCCACTGTGTCACCAGGGCTCCATCCCTGTGCCTCAGGGTGGCGACATGGGCAAGTCCTAATTCCCTAGCCTGGAACGTCAGGCCACCGTTTACTCTTCTTTCCCTTTCTTCCAGTGAAACTAGCTCAACAGCACGAGCATGTTCAATGACCCGATCCGGTTTCCCTGTAATCTCAAATGAGCCAACATTCAGCTGGATGTCCTCGTAGGTAAACCTAGAATGTTTACTAAATATGCTACTCTCCTTGCTCCAAGTCAATCAAAAATCAGAAGCCAAAGCAAACAAATACAATTCATGAGCAAACATGCCACCAAGCTTCCTCTCGGCTTCTGCAGTCAAGCGACTTCCCCAGCCAGCGCCTCCTCCAAGCTATCAAGATCGGGAGCAAAGAGGCAGGGCCAGTGCCATTCTCACCGTGGGGTAGCCGTGGAAACCACCATGCCCGGGAAGTGAGGTGAGTCTTCCAAGGCCAGAGGGCTGGCAAGTGCTTCCTACTGCTCAGTCTAGAGAATGGGCTTCATCTTAGAACCAGTGAAGTCTTGTGCCCGTGTTAACAGGGCCTACGGGACGGCCAGGCTTCAAACCTGGAAAGACTGCACTGCCTGATGCAATCCACTCGCATCCACAGGGACACACGGTGAACCCTGGTCATGAACTCCTAAGAATCAGGGCTCTCACGTCTCACAGCCCAGCTCTACATCTTGGCAAACATGTCGTGGAAAATGTAGGCCTGGACTACATTATTCGAAGTCTTCTCTCTGGGATATGCCTCTCTTTGATAAGAGAGTACCCCTTTATGCCAAAGTCTTCACTTGGTGTGTTAGACAGGGCTCTCTAGAGAAACAAAACCAGACTGCTAATCATTTTATATATATTTATACAGATAGATCGCTAGATAACATAAGAAATAGACAATCAATTAAATTATAAAGCAGTACAACTGGCTCAGTGCAACTCACTCCCGTGAGACAGTTGTGAGACACTGGCAGTCCTTCAAGTCTTGAGTGCCACCAGATAGTCCTCTTTAGAGAAATTCAAGCTATCCTGGCACAGGCAGCAAACAGCAAGGCAGGTCACCAACAGTCAGCCAGATGACAGGGTCTGACAGTCCCCAGCTCAAGAGATGTAAATTCCAATAGTGTAGCAAAGCAGGTATTGAAGTAACCTCAAGTTACAGTGACACAGTCCATGGGTTAGGTGTCCCACAGGTAGTGTAGCTTGCAAATGGAGCCACGGAACAAGCAAGGCAGCCGCGCACTGGTCCGATGATCAAAGAGCAAGAGACAAGAGAGGCAAGGCTCACTGACCCATTTATCTCTCCGCCCTTCAATTAATCCCACATGTGTTTATCGGCCAGATTGGCACTATAAAGTAACTACCTCATTTGGAAAGCTCATTTGGAAACACCACCATTGGATCTCCTCACTGGGTTAACTGGGGGCCTCAAAAGTTCACAAGAAATAATCCTTGTCCTCACGAAGCAAATGCTCAGTAGGAAAGAAGGCAAAGTAACCAACCCTACCCCCTCAAGCAAAACAAACAAACAAACAAACCAACACACCGAATCCATTCCAATTCATGGTGGGTACCCCAATGTCTGTCATGTTAAAGCAATGCCCAGAATTTTCAGCGATGGTGATCTTTTGGTAGATGGCCTGGCCTTTCTTCACTCAGGGACCCCTGGGTGGATTCGCACTTTTTGAAGTACTAGTTAGTAGCCAAGTGGTTCATGGTTTCCTCCACTCAAGGACTAAGCACGGTGATACTGCCATCCAGATGTGGGGAGGGTGGGAACTGGGGTAAGGAAACCTATCATTGTCAGGGTATCGTGGAGAGGAGCGTTTAGGAAAAAGCTCCCCAAGATACATAACAACTCTGAAAACTTAAGGACGAAGAGGATCACTTCGGTGCAGGGCAGGGAGAAGGTCAAGCAGAGCGACTTCTCCCTTGGGGTGGTGTTCTCAGTGGAACTAGCTGCTGCAAATTTCCACCAGGGAGCAAGATATTTTCCACCACATTGTAAGAAGACCTGAAAAGGCAAAGACCCATTTCCCCCTCTCCTCCCCGACTTTCCCCGAAAAGGAGGAGTAAATAGAAGGAAGAGGCTCCATAAAGTTGTCTAGCGTGGACGGAAACGGTTGTCTTTGCTCCTAAGTCTAAAATTAGCCACACATTATACCTGTCCCTCATGCTCTCGGATGGATGTGGCACACGGAGGTCTGGGGACCGAGGCCTTGCGGTCGTGACCACCAAGTGAGAGGCTGCCTGTCCAGTGCGGTCTCAGGCTCTGTAAACCTTCAGCTAACTCACAAGAAGGAAAAGCCAAAAGAAACAGAACACAATAGCGGCAGCGGCAGCAGCAGCAACTACGCTGCAGTAGACTTACATTCAGAGGCCGTGGGTTTGAGTTATAATATTATTACTTATTGGCAACACAACTCTTGATGGGGAAAAAAGCCTTGGGAATTCTGAGCTTTGGTCCTCTGTTTCTGATACGGGAACAGTCGTATGTAATAACTCTAAGAGGGCTGACTATATTTGTATATTATGTTACATATATCAAGTCTATAGTTACATGTGCACCTTTAAAAGTACCTGCTGTGGTGAACAGAACTAAACCCTGCTAGGAGGGAAAGCAGCCATTCATCATGAACACCCATGCCTAGGATCCCGCTGGTCCTTAAAGAGCCCACTGGTGCGCGTGGAAAGGACTGGACACGGGACACAGCTCCCTGCCCATCTTCCCTTCCAGTCTTCTGCCCAAAGTCAGCTTCTAGTGTCGCTATCTAAGTGGTCGTAAGGTGTCTTTCAGCGGCACCTAAGAGCTAATGGCCAGGGAGGTACAAGGAGTAATACTAAAGGAAAGAAAACGGATTCCAAGTAAAATTATGCGCATACATTACATTCTCAGTAGCTAGGGTGGTGCCTCCTACCCAGGCTATTAAGTATAACACTACTGACACAAACATACAGCAGAATGGGCCAGGTTTTTCCCCACCAGAGGTAAGGAGCATGCGTCCTGGTTGTACCAAATGGCTGATAAGCACCATTTCTCCGAGAGCGAGAGAAACTCTGTTCACTGACCTCTCTCCTAGGTAGCTGGGGAGCTATCTTCCTTAAAGACTGCAGAAGGCTTTGGGAATAGGAAGAGGTTCCTAAACGCTTAATAAATAATGTGACAGAAACTATACATTTCCTCATTAAGGTGCCTAATGATCACTCACTGAACTTGTGCAATTCCCACGAGGGTGGATGTGAATTATGCCTATGCGTGCACAGTGAGAGCAAGCTTTCTGAGAGGGAACCTGGGTGGAAGAATGGAAACGGCTTCACGGAAAACCAGATACTCTCAAGCGGAAACAACACAGCATTGGCTTTGGGAGGTCTGCCCCATGTCAGACTCTGACAGGGTTTACTGCAGACAGGAGGGAAGGTGGGGCCACCACACTTGGCTTTGGCCTTAGTTGCTTTGCGACTTGCCCATTTCCAGGTTGGCTGTCAGGGGCTGGGAGTGTGGAAGGGGGGCCTTGGCCCAGGAGGCCAGTGCTCGGCACCGGTCAGCGTGCCCTCCACCTGACAGGGGCGCTCCACGGAGCCTGCTGGAGGCCTGGGCTTGGCCGCTGCTGTGCTGGGTGCAGGGGAGCAGTGCAAATAACTGAGTGGTGCGTGGAAAATCAAAGGCTTCGCTGGCGAACATCTGGCCCGGTGGGAGGGCGTGTCATCTGTGGATCAGGGCAAGGTTCCTTTACCCCAAACGGAATCTGCAGGAAGGAACTGGTGGCCAAGCCGGCAGGGAAAGCAAGGTAGGTATGTGTGCAGAGACTGTTCTGATGGTGCTTCCAGCGCTGCGGGTGCCAAGTGAAGAACAGACGGGTAACTGGTAACATGGAGGGACAATGTGCTGTCCTGAGATGATCTCCTGACTCTTCTCAGAAACCTGCTAGGTCGGTGGACTTACACCCATCAGCCCAGGAAAGAAATGAAGGCTAGTGAGAGGCAGAATCGATCTCATTCGTGGACTTGTGGTCTTCGTGTGTGTGTGTGTGTGTGTGTGTGTGTGTGAGAACTTTGACTCCTGGCCAGCCCCCAAGTGTCCGAGAAGACTGTGATTCACGTTGTTGTTAGGTGCCCTCCAGTTGGCTCTGCCCCACAGCGAGCCCATGCAAACCAGGACAAAACACTGCCCACGCTTGGGCCATCCCACGATTGTTCTTATGCTGAGTTCATTATTGCAGCCACTGTGTCAATCCGTCTCTTCTAGGGCCCTCCTCTTTTTTTGCTGCCCCTCTATTTTACTCGGCATGGCGTCCGTCCTGCTCCAAGGACTGGTATCTTCTGACAAAATATCCAAAGTATGAGTCAAAGTCTCTCCTTCCGGGCTTCTAAGAAGCATCCTGGCTGCACCTCATCCAAGACAGATTCGTTTGTTCTTCTGGCGGTCCATGGTGCTTTCAAGGTTCCTCACCAGCACCCTCATTCCAAACGCACTTCCTTACTCAATGTCCAACTTTCACACGCAGATGAGGTGATTGAAAACACTATGCTTTGGGTCAGATGCCGCTTGGTTCAAAGCCTTGCTCTGCCATGTTTACCATGTTGGTCCGGTTGTGAGGATTTGGGTCTTCGTTACACTGAGTGGTAATCCACACTGAAGGCTACAATCCTGGACATTCATCAGCAAGTGCCTCAAGTCCTCGTCACTCTCAGCAAGCAAGGTGTGGCACCCACCGCTTGTCAGTTGGTTATTGGTAGGTGCCGACTCAGTGACCCTGTGTACAACAAAGGGAACACTGCCCAGTCCTGCTGCCGCTGCTGTGTCATTCCATCTCCCGAGTCTTCTCCTTTACCAACCATGTGGCCCTTACCTTTTGCTCAGGTCTTTCTTCAGAGGACCCTCTGGGTGGACTTGAACTTGAACTTCCAACCTTCTGCTTAGCAGATGAGAGGCCTTCCTCATTCGCATCCCCCAGGGGTTCTCATTATGGCAAGGCAGAATGGAGTCAGTGGCCCAAAGCTAAAAGAAGTCAGGTAGGTGCTGGAGGAGAGGGATGTGTTTGAAGAACTTTGCACATACCAGACAGTCAGGGCAAACCCCTGGGAGAAGACCCAGCGTGGTATGAGACCAGCCAAGGAGACGGTGCTTCTCCGAGGACAGTCTTGCCTGGCATGAAGCTGCACCCAGAGGAGTGGGGCTGAGCTGGACTAAGAACGGTTTAAATCCAAACCCGACTTCACAGCTTCTTGACTTCCACGTTCATTCTCGCACGTCAGGCCCGTCTCTTCTTTCTGCTCGGGGGAGTCAGCTGAAACCAGCGTCTCATTGTGCGAATTCATTACTGCCCTTTGTGGGCAGAGAGATGCCCTTAGAACTGTGTCAGCAAACAGAATACTACATGCCGGCACAGAGGAAACCATCTACTGGAAAGGAGGCCCTTCCGGTGAAGCCCTCTGACCACGACCAGGGAGGCGAAGAGTCTTGCTATCCCGCAGAGTGCATCGAGAAGTGGAGATTTAGCACCTGGTCATCTGATCTCCCTTTTAGCCCATTTTAAATTGGTCCTTGTTTTCACTATTTTATGCTTTTTTCTTTTACCTTGGATGGAGGTTTTTCTGTGTTGCTTTACTTTTGTTAGTTTTTTTGTGTTTGAATTTTTTTATCCTGTGTATGAAATCCAGGGTAGGTAAATCTATAGACAGTGACGGGTTAATGGTTTCCTGGGGGTGGGAGTCTGAGGGAAACGGGGGGCTGATAACAAGCACAAGAAGGAAGTATTCTGAAATTGACTGTGGGGTTGATTGTACAACTGAACTACTGAATGGTATGATTTGTGAATTATGTACCAAAAAATTTAAAAAACAAAATGAGGAAGGTCTCCCATCCACCCACCCTTCCTTCCTCTTTCCCTCCTTCCTTCTTTTCTCCCCCCACCCACTTTCATCACTTTAAACGCCCACCCTCACCCCCACCCCCACCCCCACCCTCACCCCCACTGCTACCCCCTTCTTCCCGTGCAGCCTGCTTTCTGAAGAGCGTAGCTAGGCTTCACCTGGCCAATCTAGTCTGCAGGTGGCCCTCACTCTCTGGAGACACTGCCGTCCCAGGCGGCTGAGGGACACCTTCAGACCAGGCTGGGGGGCTGGGGTGGCAGACTCCCCGTCTCCTCCCTACACCGCATGCCCACAGCGCACTCCACCTTAGGATGTGCGCAGGTGACGTGAGAAGCCGGGATCGCTGCAGCTCTGCTGAAGTTCTGTGAAACCACGCTGGATGTAGCTACGTGGCCCCAGTGGCTTGTCAACGTGGCTTGTCCCAGCCACTGCGCTCCAGAGTCACCCACCCTTCACCCTACGGCCTCAGGGTCTAGCCTGTCTCTCCCACCCAGTCCCCCCACCTCACCCCATCACCTCCACTGCAAGGAAATGAAGATCCCTTCCCCAGGCCTTCAGCAGCCTCTGCGGCTTCGCGGGTTTGAACCCGAGATCACGGAAGTGGGCGGGAACGGGTTGCTATGGCTGCAGGCTCTGAGCCCCAGACTGACCCTCGGAGTCCCTGCGTGCAGTGCCCCGATTCTGCTTTGAAGAACGGGGCTCTCTCTCCTCATGCACATCACCCCTGTGAGAGCTGGGTTTATTAAAAACCATCTCATGTGAAGCCCCCTGCTGAGTTTACCTGCGCCTCACTTTTGATCATGTAAATTAAAAAGCCTCTGTGGGCTACTTCTAGCTTATCCAAAGCCACCTCCCACCCCCACTTTCTTGAAAGAGGAAAACACAAAATCAAAACCCCACAACCAAAATGCTTCCATTTTAAGTCCTTCCCGTGGTGGTGTGGTTACACCTTGGGCTGCTAACCACAGGGTCGGCAGTTTTAAACCACCAGCCACTCCGAGGGAGAACGATGGGGCTTTCTACTCCTGTGATGAGTTACCATCTCGGGAACCAAAAAGGCAGTACTGGCCTGTCCTATAGGGTCACAATGAATCGGAATCCACTTGATGGCAGCGAGTTGGATTTATAAAAAGCTGGTGGTCATTGGCTGACCAAGCACTCCCACAGACCAGGAACCAGGTGTAGACGGTGAGGGAGACAACACAGTGGGTCCTGGCTCCATGGGCTGGGGGTGCTCTGGGCGCCGCAGGGGCTCGGTGGTAGGATTCTTGCCTGCCTTTCCGGAAGCAGGGGAGTGATTCCCAGTCAGTATTCCTATCAGGGTGCCCACAGTGCAGCAAAGCTCCTAGGCTACGAGGGACTAGGAAGAAAGGCGAGTGGATATCCTGCTGAAATCACCGGATGAAAACCTTATGAATTATCCAATGTGCAGCCAGGGTACCAAATGCCAAACTAAACTCACTGCCATCCAGTCGATGCCTACTCACAGTGACCCTACAGGACAGAGTAGAATTGCCCCCTATAGGTTTTGAGACTTTAACTCTGCACAAGGATAGAAAGCCCCATCTGCCTCCTGCAGATGGTGTTAAACTGCAGACCTTGTGAGCAGAACCACCATCAAAAAAAAAAAAAAAAAAAAAAAACCCTCACTGGGTGCAGTTCTCCTCTGACACACATGGGGGCACCAGAGGTCAAAGACAGGAGATGTCAAGCCAACAGGTTTTTGTCCGAAAGCAGCTCCCAGGAGGATTAAGTAATTTAAACATTTCCTCAGGCCCCTTGGGCTACTGTTGTGGGCCATGTGCCTTCCTGCCTCTTTGCAGCGTGGACAGATTTGCACAGTCATGACATTGCAGAGGGTGAACGATTCGGTCGGGGTTCCGCCACATTGGGCTGTGATCCGAAAGGTCCAGTTTGCAATCACCAGGCGCTGGACTCGTTCATAAACAGTTACCTCTCGGAAGCTCACCGGGGGGGCAGTTCTGCCTGTCCTCTAGGGTCCCTTTGAGTCGGCAGCCACTGGATGGCAGTGAGGTTGGTTTGGTGGGTCAGAGATAGCAAGTGGCAAGAGAAAGCCAAGGTAGAAACCCTGTGCCCTGCTGCTCCATGATGCTCTTTCCGCCCACCACAAAATACCATGGAAACAGAGCCTCTTGCTAGACTGCTCAGAGAGCGGAGAAGAACCGTCTACAGCCAGCCCATCAGAAAGAGGGAGATGACAAACTTTGATCCGAGGACGCTGGCCATGCCCACATCGTCATGATGAGCACTCCCATGGCCATGGTGGACATTCTGACTCACAGCCGCCCTCTAGGAATGGCAAACACCTGCCTCTGTGGCTTTCCGACACTGTACATCCTTACGGGTGCACAAAGCCTCATCTTCTTCCCCCAGAGAGGCTCGTGGGTTTGAACTGCTGGGCCTGTGGTAAGCAGTCGGAAGTGTAACCCGCCACGCCACCAGGGTTCTGTAATGCAGGCTGTGACTAAAAGATGTTCTAGGCAATCACTTTGAGGAAGTAGAAAGAATCTTCTGGAGCTATTTAGGAGGAACAATGGATAAAGTATCAAGATGTGAGACTTAAAATTACCAACGGAGTGGGGAGAGAAAACCCCCCAAAGGGAGCAGACTGCAATGTTACAAGAAGCCAGCAAGAGGCAATAAAGCCCCCGAGGCTCTGCGAGTGGGCAGGGACACCTGAAGTCCCTCGGCTCCCCCAGGGTCCTGGCAGAGACTCCACCTCCGCTCCGGAGCTGGATCTGCAGACTGCCTGGTCAGCATGGAGATTTCTCATCTCTTACAAATAATGAGCCGGCCTCCCCCTCCCGGTCTGGCTGGATGCTTCACTGCACAAGATGATGTCTCATTTGCCCGGTGAAGACGGGGAGCCGTCCGGGATGGCCGAGCAGTGCCGACCAGCGGAGGGCGGGCTGGCAGGCAGAGGGAGCGAACGCCCGGCTAATGGGCTGTGGAGAGGGCAAGAAGCCGCCTGCAATTTCGCCCTAAGCGGAGCAGGTCACACTGTGGGTCCTTTCATGAGTCACCCATGCCCATGCTCCGAGGAAAAGCCTGCATTGAGGAAAGGCACGCAGGGTCTCCCTAGCACCCCACATCCCTTCCTGAGGGCACAAGGGGGACTTCCATGTCCCAAGTGCCGCTGTGTGCTTCACAGGCTGTGTGTCTCCCTGGGACCCCGAGGGGCTCACTCCTGGCTGGAAGCACCAACAGTGCTTATATTGGGTCCCACTTCCCTTGCTGCTGGCCAGCCTCCTGCGATGGCTTCAGCTCCCGGTGGCTTCTGGCAGCTTTCTCTCTGCCCCTAACACCCTTTGAAGGAGCCCTGGTAGTATAGTGGTTACATGTTGAGCTGCAATCTGCAAGGTCGGCAGTTCAAAACCAACAGCTGCTCCTCCAGAGAAAGACGAGGCTTTCTATGAGTTAACACTCAGAACCTCACAGGGGCAGGTCGACCTTGTCCTATAGAGCTGTTATGAGTCGGCATTGATTTGATGGCAAGGAGTTTGGTTGGTTTGGGTAGCCACCAGGTCAGTAGTGTGAATCCCCCCTCAAACTTCTCTGAGTGGAAAAGATAAGGCTTTCCAGGTCTGACAACCACAGCCACGAGAGGGGGCAGTCCTGCTCTGTCCTATTGGGTGGCTATGGGTTGGAATCAATTCAATGGCACTGGAGAGCATCTTTTAACCCAGAAGTAGTAACAACTCCCCCTCCTTGTGATTTCTGGTGTCTCCATTTCCCTTATCAATGCCCTCGATCCTACCCGCGTCTCCCTGGAAGCAGCATTTTCATGATCTTGCGTCTCTGTTTGGATTTGCATCTCGCTGGGATCTCAAATGCTGCATGGAAGCCACTTCCTCTAACCTGCTGAGCGGGCCCAAGGCATGGAGAAGGTTCGGCTATGCTACACATAAGGAAACAAAGAGTACACGTACAAGGTCATACCGCTGCTGACAGAGCTGGGACTGGAACTGAGGCCGGACTGGTGCCGACGGCATGGTGGGCTCACTCTAGCTCTGCCGCAGGCTAAGCACAAGCTGCCTCCAGAGGGAGGGCCTCGTGGGAGGGGATGGCACTCTGGGCAGCGTGTTGCGTGGTCTCTTCCCTCTGGAAAAGAGGCTTGAAAGCAAGACTCGGCTTACGGGCAGAGTGAGAGGGCTCCGGCACAAGCCTTTGGGGGGGCCTTTCTTATCCAACCCCTTGTTTGCTGCTCTGGCTGGCTTGAGAACGCCTCCAAGAATGTACCGTGGATACTCCCGAATAAGCTGAGTTTTTCAGCACATTTTTAATGCAGTTTTTAGGTGTCTCCGCTGATATTCGGGCTGGCTTATACTTGAGTATATACGGTAGGTAGTTCCCTCTCTCAGGCACCCCCACATGGCGCAGCTAAAGCAGCAAAGTATAAAGATTAAAGAGGAAGAGTTTGTGCGTCAAGCCACACATCACCTCCATGCTTACTAGCCGGTGAGCATTTATTAGCTGGAGAGCAATTAAAACTGAGATTAAGATTTGCATAACTGTCAAGAGTGTTTACCAACGGGAAGGTCTGCTCATTCTTCAAGATAATGTGGGTTTTGCCACATCAGAGAAAGAACACTTAGTCTACAAGGCTGTGTCATTTACAAGCCAGTCTTTCCAGGGCTGGTGGCAGATGTAGCTCAGCTCTGGAAAAGACAGAGAGAGGAAGCAGACAGGGAGGAAGTGCAGTGCCCCCGGCATGTGAGGCTCACCCAGGAATCCTGAATCAAGGACCTTCCCCCCAGAGCCCAGGCAAGATGAAAGCTTCCCCCGCCCCCCCATCACACACCCTGAATTCCCATCCTGTTTGAGCTTTGAGGAGTGCCATTTCTGCCGGCCAAAGTCACGTACTTTCACAGTGAGTAGTAACAGCTCCCCCGCCTTAGGATCTCTGGTGTCTCCATTTCCCTTATCAATGTCCTCGATCCTGCCCACGTCTCCCTGGACGCAGCATTGTCATGATCTTGCAAACCAAACCAAACCAAACCCAGTGCCATCGAGTCCATCTTGACTCGATGTACGTGGCCTCTGTGGGTTTGCAAGGCGGTAACTACGTAGCCTCTACTTTTTCCCTTGAAGCAGGTGGTAAAGCTTGAACTGCTAACCTTGCAGTTGGTGGTCTAATGTTTACCTGGTGGTGCCACCAAGACTCCCTGACGAATCCATAAACTCTCCAGAAACAAAAGCTTGTCCTCAGTGCTGTCTAGTCAATTCTGACCTGTGGCAGCCCTGTGGATAGCGGAGAACTGCCTCTGTGGGTTTCCAAAGCTGTCAATCTTTACGGGAACAGAAAGCCTCAGCTTTCCCCTGAGGAGCGACTGATGTGTTCGAACTATGGACCTTGTAGTTGGCAGCCCAATGTGTAACCCACTGTGCCACCGGGCACCAGTTCCAATCCAAGGGTGGTGAAAAGTCGATGCACTTGGCTGTTACCAATAGGCTGGAGTTTGCGTCTATCCATGAGTGCCTTGGAAGAAAGGCCTGGCAATCTACTGCTAGAAAAGCAGCCACTGAAAACCCTGGGGAGCACCACTCTGCTGTGACACACACGGGGGTCTCTCTCCATGAGCCAGAATGAAGTCAATAACAGCTAGATACACTTTAAAACCGCACTAGCCTCTTCCTATGGACCTGTGGGCATAGAATCACCACTCAGCTACAACATGGAGCACAGAGCATGTTACGTCATCATGCCAAACCCCTGAAGAGAATGTTGGCCATGGAGCTGAGGAACACAGAAAGGAGCTCCACAGACTAAGAAGTTGCTGTGCCCACCAGTAGCCACAGAGGCTCAGCGAAACTGAGCTGAATGGCTGACTACACAAAGGGTGGTGGGACCCACGGCACGGAAGAACTTTTCTACTCTAGCCCAGAATCCAGTGTAGATGTCATGGGAGACAGGCAGGACTTTCTACCACCATTAAGAGTTACAGTCTTGGAAACCCACCAGACAACTCTACTGTCGTCCAGGGTCATCGTGAGTCAGAATTGACTCGATGGCAGTGAGTTAATCAACCCCTTAACCAGGAACAATGTCTGTGTGTGGCCCTTGCAAAGATGAGAAAGCAGAGAGTATTGTTTGAGATGGAAACGGGGTTTTAAGGGTACCTGATAAGGCTATTTCCAGGGGGGAGGGAGGGAGGGAGATGGGTGGATGAGGGAGGGAGAGCTATCAACCTTCTGAGGGCCCTCATTCAGAGCCACCTGGTCTACCTCACGTTTAGAAGGCACCTGAGGAGAGAGGCTGAGAGATGGAACATCCCAGGCGTCTTCCGGGAAATATTGATCAGTCCATGCCGACAATCCCCTTTGTCTGAATCCTCGAAGTCAGTTAGGACGGAGAATTCAGCCTCCCCATCGTGTGCACACTGGGATGGGGGAGTGATGGGGAGGCTTCTTAGTAGGCACAGCTGGCAGTGCCAAGCACATTAATAAACAGCTTCCAGACATGCAAGGTCGGAGGGGACATAGGCTGTGAAGTGACTAGTGAACAAAGGCTGATAACGAGAAGTTAATTGTACACTATGCATATCACTCCTAATTTACGACGTACAAAGTACCACCGACACTCCCTTTATGCCAGGTGCCATCTGTCCCGCTAAGTTCTCAGGATAGAAATCCAACACCCGTACCCTGGCCAAGCTCGGTGCCCACAATGGGCTGCCATACTCTTCTTCCTACTTAGCTGGCTGGCAGGTTCTGATCTCAGCTTAAATGTCACCTCCTGGGACATCTTCTCAGTTGTCCCTGGCCCCTGGTCCCTGGTGGCATCACTGTACGAAGGCCAGACCTCTGGCTTTGCCCACCGTCTTCAGAGTCTGAGCCTGGACAGCTGATGCTCTGAAAATCTCTGCTGAGTTCCAGGAGTGGTGGAGGCCCGGGGTTCAGGGGGCGATTAGAAGAATGGAAGAGAGGGAACAGGGCTAGTCAAGAGGGGCTTAGGGTGTCACTCTAATGCCGCCTTTGGAAGGGAATCACCCACTTGGCTTGAGCACACAAAGGCACCCCTTGGTGATGACTACATGGGTTCAGTCCCCGGCCACGGCCACAAAGTGACTATCGCAACCAAGCAAGACATGTGGCTCTTTTGCTTTCTGAGTGCCTATCAGAAGTTTACGTGCACGGTTTTGTGGTCGTTGACTGGTTCTGCCCAGGTCTGACATCAACGAACCTTTCCAAGCCCCCATCACCCGCTCTGTAAAATGGGGATTACCTGAGTTAATGCACAGGACAACAGAAGTCAAGTCCCAGAGATTAAGGCTGTGCACTTGAGAAGCCCCAAGGAGATCAGGTGCTTCCTCCCATCATAAATACGTCTTCCAGGAAGCCATGCACCGAATGAAGGGCAGGCGATCTTCACGGGAAGAAGGTTGACGGTTATATCTTTCCTCTCCCTCTTCAACCGCCACTGAACAACACAGGTGTCAGGGCGCCGGTGAGCTAGTTCCTGCTATAGTAAGTGATGCCCTTCCACCCCCTCGGGAGTGAGTAAAAATCCACAGGGGCGAAGACCAGTTCTCAGAAAATGGCTATCCTTGGTGCTTACACATACACATGGTGACTGCCCCCATAGGGCAGCGCAGAACTGCCCCTGGGGGTTTCCAAGATGCTAATTCTGGACGGGAGCAGAAAGCTGCATCTCTCTCCTGCGGAGCAGTGGTGGTTTGCACCTGCTGACCGTGCAGGGCGCGGTGCAATGCATAACCCTCCAGGTCTCAAGGAGGGACTCGACAGCAGTTTGGGAAGGGCATGCTGTTGTCGATGGGAGGCATTGCGTCCATGTGATAAAGGAGAACTGTCCCATCATGTGTTCTAGGCTGTCGTCCTTAGGGGAGTGGATCACCAGGCCTTTCTCCCACGGGGCTCCTACACAGGTCTGCACCACCAACTGTGGGTTAGCAGCTGAGCGCTTCAACGGTTGCTCTTGGCTACGGTGCAGGTTCCAGTGAACAGTAAGCCCACGTACAACAGAACAGAGCGCTGCCCGGTCCTGTGCCAACTTGGCAAGCCCTGCTCTGCTTGAGCCTATGAGGGCTAGCACTGTGGCAGTCTGGTTTTTTGGGTTTTTTTTTTAGAGTCTTCCTCTTTTTCACCAAGCATGTCTTTCTCCAGGGACGGAGGTTACGCATGTGAGACCCAATCGTGCCATCCTCACTCCGAAGGAGCGGTCTGATACAGTAGCACGTTTCCCAAGGCGGATTTATTTGTTCACTCTTCTGGCAGCCCGTATGGGAATACTCGGGACTACTTCCCAACACCTAACTCAAACATGTCCATTCTTCTGCAGTCAGCCTGGTGAATGATCCAGCTTCTATGCCGGACAATAATGTGGTTTGAGCCAGGCATGTCTTCGTCCTCAAAGTGACCTCTTTGCTTTTTAACACTGGTGGTACTGGCGGTACTGGCGGTACTGGTGAGGGGGGTGGGGTGGGCAGGTGGGTGCTTGGCTAACCTCACAAACTTTTGGAAGCCCCTCATATTCAAATGAATGGGATCCTTCTCGTCAGTCTACTCTAACACGCATATACCCAACGTAGCCGAGTTGATGTCGACTCACCATGATCCCAAATGACAGAGAAGAGTGGCTCCACGGGGTTTCCTTGGCAGTAATCTTTATGGATGCAGTTTGCCAGGCCTTTCTTCCGTGGAGCAGCTGGGTAGATTCGCCACTCACCCCTTAGGTTAGCAGTTGATCGTGTGACGCTTGTAACACAAAGGGACCTAATCTCTCGCTGCCATCGAGTCCAGGCTGACTCATAGTGACCCCTTGTGGGTTTCTGAGCCTGGAACTACTGACAGGAGTAGAAAGCCCAGTCCTTCCCCCTGGAGCTAGCACCTGGCAAAGCCCATCATGAACATTTAAAGCCATGGAACGGCTCTTTCTGAAGAGCCAGGATCCCTGTGTTTCCAGTACTATGGAAACAACCCACAGTTTCTCAAGAACTAAGCGACAACACACCTCATGCTTTCTACATAAATCTTTCAAACCAGGGGTGGAGGACCTTACTTCTGCTAAAGGCCATTTTGATAGTTATAATATCACTCAAGGGCCAGACTGGTCAAATCATCTAATTAACTCACCTTGATGGTGAGGCTCGGAGCCCTGGTGGTGCGGTGGTTAGGGGGGCTATGCTGCTCACCTCAAGGTTGGCAGTTCAAAACCACTAGCCACTCTGATGGAGAAAGATGGGGGGGTTCATACTTCCATATAGACTCACAGAGTACAGGGATCATTGTACCCCGTCCTAAAGGGTCGTTATGAGTCAGATTTGACTTGGTGGCAGTGAGTTCAGAATGTGCTGGTGAGGCCTGTGATGTTAGCCTGCAGCCCAGCGGCCTGACACTCCCCAGCCCGCTTCTAAACCAACTGTTGTTACTCTGACTCACGGCGACCCCCTGAGCATCAGGATGGAACTGTGCGCTGTAGGGGTTTTGATGTCTGCATTTTCATTAATAGACGGCCAGGCCTTTCTGGCTGGACTGGAAGCTCCAGTCTTTTGGGGAGCAGTGGAGCTCCCTAACCACTTGTGGTACACCAGGCCTTTGTAACCTCAAAGATAAGGTGACCAGACATCTCGCTTTTAGCAGGACAGTCCCGATTTTTAACAATTTGTCCCACGTCCCACAGCATTTTTTAAAAATCCTGATTTTTGGAAAGAATGCACGACAAACTAGGGTATGCGGTTTTCGGCTGCCATGTGGCTATTTCGCCAGGATATAAGTTTTATCAATGGTGTCCCACTTTACCACTGTTAAAATCTGGTCACTTTGCTCTAAGATCTCACAGACCCTCCCTGCAGGTGTGGTAGACAGCCTGACTTGGGGATTTATGAAACTGCTCACCAACCTCTTGACTGTAGAAGCAGAATGAGTAGAGAGAAAAGGCTGAGGGCCTCCAATGAACTGGTCCCTTGCAATGTGGAGGAAGATGGGCTGGAAGCACAAGTAAGACCAGACTGGGAACGGCCAGTGAGTAGCACGTGGTTATGAACGAAGGCGCTGATGTCCTTGCGTGATGCCAGTGGTGAACCCCCGGCACTCCCCTGACCCACAGGGGCTCGCCACCGAGAGTCGAGGGGACGAGAAGGCAACTGGGTTAAGAATCCCTAGGTGGTGACAGCAGTCAAAACACTCCGCTGCTAACTGACAGGTTGGAGGTTTGAGTCTACCCTGGGATCTACAACCTCAAATACCATCCGGTGGGAAGTCCATGGGGCACAGTCATCCTCCAGGCCACTGAGGGATGTCCTGAGTCGGGATTGACTTGGTGGCCCCAGGACGGTTGACTTTGTTTGTCAGAGGGGGACTAGGAGCTCTGGTTCAGATGCTGTGCCGACGCCCTGGCGAACGATATTGTCCTTCCCCTCACTGCCAGCCCTCTGAGCCTTCTCTGCACTCTTCTTGCAATGCTGGGGAAGACGTGCCTGTTTTCAGCTCACAGGTGAGAGGACAAGGCTTGGCGAGGCTGTGGGGCCACCTGTAGCTCGGGATGCACAGGCCGTTAGGAATTAAGCCAGGAGGTGCCCCGTGTGCCAGGCCAGGGACAGGAGGCTGCTCTCCTTCACCTCCCTGCAGAGCAGCCCAGCTCAGGGCACGGGCTTTGCTTTGGGCTTCTTTTTGTCCGTTCACCCAATCCCCCCCCCCCCAATTGAATCAGCATCTGGAGCCCGAGGTTTACTCAGCCAAGAAGGATGGAGACCACAAGACTTCACTGCTGGAGTTACCCAGGAAATCAAAG
Organism: Tenrec ecaudatus; assembly: GCF_050624435.1. Taxonomy (NCBI): domain Eukaryota; kingdom Metazoa; phylum Chordata; class Mammalia; order Afrosoricida; family Tenrecidae; genus Tenrec; species Tenrec ecaudatus. The sequence goes on along the minus strand of NC_134535.1, from coordinate 17,221,268 downwards.
AAGTCATTTATAAGGCCAGGACGAAAAAGAAATACAACCAATCTGCCTTCATTGCTTCGATTCTGACTCAGGAGAAACACCCTCTATAGGGTTTCTAAGGTTGACATCTTTATGGGTTGCTGGGTTTTCCTCCTGTGGAGCATGGCTGCTAGGTTCAAACCACCAACCCTTTGATTAGCAGACAAGTACCAACCACTGCACCACTGAGGACAGTACTCACTACCAAAGAGTCCATTCTAACTCACGGCGACCCCATAGGACAGCGGCAAACTCTCCCTGTGGGTTTCTGAGATGGTAACTCTTCAAGGGAGTAGAAAACCTCTCCGTTCTCCCATGGAGTGACTGCAGGTTTTGAACTGCTGACCTTAACGGTTAGAAGCCAATGCGTAACCACTACACCACCAGGTCTCAGGGGGGAAAGGCCTTTCATAAACAAGAGAATTAGTCGGGCAGAGTGCTCTTTTCCTTAAGGTCAGATTCTCGTGGCCTAAATACGCCGTCCTCTGTGAATGAGCCCTGGAAGTGCAGAGATTCAGAACTAAGAGGTCAGTCGTTGGAACCAAGCAGCCGCTCTATGGGAGAAAGGTGAGGCAGGCTGCTTCACAAAGATACCATTGAAGGCGCCCCTCCGGGGAAGTTCTACCCTGTCCTACAGGGCTGCTAGGAGCTGAAAGGGTGGCACTCTGCTTTCTTAAGCCACAGCCTGGAGGGCGGTTCTGCTACGTCCCACAGGCTGCTGTGAGTGGAACCCACTGGAGAGCAACGGTTCTCTGTGGGAGCCCAGGGCCCCAGGAAGGAGGAAGCCATGCTAGAATAACTCCCCTCCAATGCAGTCTCTGGCTCAGGAGGCAGGCGATGGGTGAAATCTCCAAGCCCGGCCATCTCCTCAGGATGTAGCTGGGAACACCCAATTTAATTAGCGCCCCCCCCCACCCCTTACCCCACAGGTCTTTTAACAAGTCTCCCCTCCCACCCACCTGGCTGCCTTGCTGGAGTGCTTCAGAGAGGTGTGGGGTAAGGGCCCTTTAGGCCTGCTGATGGGGGATTTGGCGGAGTGTTGATCAGGCTGCAGGCACAGGGCGACAAGAGGAAAACTCGAGAACTCAGGGACATGGCAGAGATGGAGGCCAGAAAGGGGACAAAGGTTGCTGTTGAGGGTGGTCTCCCCCTAGGGCCACCGGGAGTGGGATGGGGTGGGTGTTGTTTAGAAACTGCCAGCCGACTGGGTAGAGCTGTCTTAGCTTCCTAATGAAGGTGGCCTGGCTGCATAGTGGTTAGAGCGCGTGGCTGCTATCGGAAAGGTCTGCACCTCTAACCCACGGGCCACTGCATGGAAGAATGATGCGGCTGTCCGTGTTGGTCAAGATGGCAGCCTGGGACACCCTACGGGGGTGGGGGCAGTCCCTCTCTGTCCTGGGGGCTCCCTACAAGTCAAAACCGGTGCAAAGGTGGTGAGTCAAGACGTGGTTTCTGTGTCCTGGCTGGCTGTTGACAGAAACACAGGCAGTAGCGTTCAGAACCAGAAACACGTTCTCTCCGGGCTGGACTTCAGGAGGGCTCTCTCACGGCTCTTCTGCAGTCGGAAGCCCTTGTAGAGAGATGAGTATTCAGACTTCTGAGCTCCATTTGTCCAGGTTCACAACACCTGCTAACGTCTCCTGGAATTCTATCACCTGGAAAGAGCTGGTCCCGGGCGACTCTAGGATAAAGATCCCACTCTGATTCTCAATCATGCCGAAAGCTCAAAACCAAACCCAAACCAAACTCACTACCACCGAGCTGATGCCGACTCATGGCGACCCGGCAGGACAGGGAAGAACTGCCCCTGGGGGATTAAGGGAGTAGAAAGTCCCAACTTTCTCTCATGGAGCGGCTGGTGGCCTTGAACCACTGACCCCAATGCATCACCACTATGCTACTAGGGCCCCTGATTCCGGAAGCTCAAGTAATCCCACGTTTACTGGTGGCTCGGAACGCGCTCCTCTCACCTGTCCCGCCATACTCTTGAAGGGTGGCGCTGGGCATCATCCATCTTCCTGAAATATGGTTCCACTTCCCCCACCTTGCCAGGATCCTGTCCATGCAGTAGCCTGTGTTGGCCCGCATGCCTGACTGCCCGGATCGAATTTAAAGCTCATTTCTCTCCACCCAACTCTGACAGGCGAGCCTCATCCAATCCCATGTCTCCTTCCAGAGCTCCGAGTCCTCAGTCCTTGACAGAAGAAAAGCTCTGGCTCGGAGAAGTACCACCATCCGCCAGGGGCTGCAAAGTCCGATGCCAGAGGCGGGGCTCTGTGTGCGCCTGGATCCCATCTTCCTCTGAGGTCAGCAGAGCGGTCTGTTCATTGCTACTTAACAACCTGCTCTCCCCTTGTGGATCGCCGCTCTAGAATCTACCCAGGTGTCCAATTTTACCCCCCCCCCCACACCAGCAGCCCCCACTTCTCACCAGGGTTTACGCCAAACTCAGAGGTGACTGTGTCCCCAGTGTTCCAATTCTGTTGCTTCGCAGCTAAGGGTTCCTGCCCCAATTCTCCCTCCCTCCCTAGAAGGTCAGGTCTCCATCTGCCTGTCCCTGGCCTAATGTGGAGACTGCAAAGAGCAGGATTCATTTTATTTCGAAATACTTCCTTTCTCCCCACTCCCTCTAGGCATAGCCTCTGGTTTATAGAATGCCCTTCATCTTGGGTGTGGACACAATTCCAGGGGAACCCTTGTGCTTGTACTCCAAGAACTCAACTCTAATTCTTGGGGTCTGAGTCCTCTAGAGCTGCGACAAAAGAAATAGCCACATAGGGCTGGCGTGGCTTCCTCTCTGTTGGGTCTGGGGGAAGGGTCTCATCGCCGTCCAGTCGGTGGACCCGGTATTGCTTGGTGATTCTCATGTGTCCTGGCGTCACCCTTCTCCTGGATCTAGGAGCTTCTCCACACAGGGACCCCAGGTCCAAAGGCTGTGCGCTGCACCCGGTCCTTCTGTCTTGGCGGTAGGTAGTCCGTGTCCCTCCCTCTGCTCGCCTGTCTCCTCGGAGGCCGGCCTCTTCAAGGAGAACAGGTGCTGCACACCACCCTGCAGGGCAGCTCCTCTGACGGGGGCTCAGGGCTGTGGCCTGATGACAGACCAGGGTTGCACCCGGCTCTCCTCTGCTGCCGCCGACCATGCCCAAGTACATCAATGGCGCACCATTACATAACTGCCCCTCCACTGAAGATCTCGGCCCAGCCAGGCTGACGCCCATTCCCTCCCCCTCCCCGCCACCTTTGCAGGTACAATTCAATACGTTACAACTGGCTTCCCTTCCTTGGAATCCTGGGCGGGGCACAAATGATTCAGCTCTTGGTCACTCAACAAAGCGAGAGAAGTGAATCGATCTAGAACAGTGGTTCTCCATCTGTGGGTCACGACCCCTTTGGGGGGGTGTCAAACAACCCTTTCACAGGGGTTGCCTGATTTATAACAGTAGCAAAATGACAGTGATGGAGTAGCAATGAAAACAATTTCATGGTTGGTGGGGGGCGGGGTGTCACCACAACATGAGGCACTGCATGCAAGGAACACAGCATTAGGAAGGTTGAGAACCGCTGCTCTAGAAACAATTGGAAGAATGGCCTGCCAACTTATTCCCACAACAGCGGGCACTGGATCTTCTCTGGGACACAGCACTCCGCTGGCTAGAAAGGCGCTACTGCTTGGACACCCTGCAGCAATTCCGATTCCCCCGTGGCCCCTGAGGACTCCTTGGACTCCAGCAAGATGTGGCCACCAAAGGGTCAATTCCCAGCCAGCCCCAGCCGGAGATGCAGCTCTAGCAAGGTTCAGGGCTGGCGGTGAAAATTCCTCATTTGCAATCTCTGCATGCGATAATGCCTAGGGGGTGTTAGAAGTAGGGGGGTGAGTGGGGGAGGGGGATGCAGACAGGAGGCACACCGGGATGCTTCTGGCCAGTGTCTACGAAGGACAGTCCCCTACCCCATGTAGGGTACCTGCTTGCCATCTCTGGCTGCTTAGAATATGACCCTGAACAGTTCCTTCCTGTCCTCCTCCAGCTTGGACCCACCCCCCTTCTGTCTCCACTTCTGAACCCTCACTTCTGGAAAGCTCAGCACTAACCCATTTTCCTTTGGCCTCTGCAGCCCCGGCGTTTAGCCTCAGTGGGGAGTCTGACCTCAGCTCTCAGACTGGACGATCTCACTGCCCGCTACAGCCAGGCCACCCACCTCCTGCCCTTCAGAGCAGGCCCCCTGACTCCACACAGTTGGCCCCAAGCTGCGAGGGGCGGGGAGAGGGCACATCATTTTTGTCACCCTGGGGCACAGTGGGGTGAGGGCAACAGCTGGAAACCACTGGCCACACCACAGGAGAGAGACAAGGCCTTCAACTCTCGTACCAAGTCACAGGCTCGGAAACCCACACAGATAGTTCGACACTGCCCTAATAGGGTCCCTATGAGTTGGACTCGACCCAATGGCAGTGAGTTTTTGGTAGGACAGGGCTTCTCCAGCCACTTTCAGATGGCACCATCCCGACACCTGGCCCAATCCTGGTTCCAGCCCCTCCTGACCTGGCCCATTCTAGAGTTCCTTGAGTTCCCAGACTGGGGCATCACAGCCTCTGAGAGCAGCCCACCAAGGTGGCAGCTGAGATGGAGGATGAGGTGGGTGTCCCAGAGCTATTTCAAAGACAGACACGGGCACAGACTGACCAAGAGGGAGACAGGCTCTGGCTGGCTTCTCGGTGGGTTCCGTGGGGGCCCTGGGCACTGCCTAGCTTGTCACTGCTGAATTCCACACCAGCACAGTGACCTCTCGACAGAAGGATGGTGAACAAAGGAACCCTGAGAGAATGACACTATACAGAGAGACAGACACCAGGCCAGCAGAAGACAAAAGGATGGGTTTGACTTAGACACATGGTATCGAGGGCTGTGAACTCCTAAATGCTGGTGACCAAAGCCTCTGTCTTTTCTTTTCCTGGACACGGGTGGCCTTCCACTTGGCCACCTTCCCTGTGTAAGCATGGCCATAAACACAGGCATGGTGTCATTTCCAAGTGCAAACTCTCCGAGCCAGTAGGATACCTGTGGGGAGCGGTGGCATTTTTTTTGGAAAAATCCTCATCTTTCAGGTAGGAGACATGGTTCAACTCCCACCCAACGCACCATGTGTCTGTCAGTGGAGGCTTGCATATTGCTATGAGGTTAAACAGTTTTTAGCGAAGCTAAGACAGACTAAGGAAGAAAGGACTGGACACCCCCTTCTGAAAAATTAGGCTCTGAAAACCTCTGCATCAAATTTCTCTGGCCTGCTTTCAGACGGTTCACCAAGAGGCAGGGACTTAATGGGTTGGAAACTAACAGTAACAACTTTGAGACCTGCTCTGTCTCCTCCCTGCACCTTGGAGCTGTGTATTAAGATGACCCCTGGTACCCACAGGGAGGACAATTACCTGCTGACCTCCGATGGACATGCAGTAAGGGAGAGAAAATACATTTCTGTCATGTTAAGAAATGTCAGGGTGATGGGTCACTGCAGAATGACCTGACGTCTAGAATAATGAATCCAAGCAGCCTACGGATCAATACTGACCACAATGGCCAGCAGGATCCAGGCCTGCAGGTCAGCAGAGGTGTCCAGTCTGCCAACAGTCGGCTACTGCTGCAGCAGCAGAGAATGGGAAGGTGGACTGCCAGCCCCCCGCCCATCACCAACAGTGGGCAGCGGGTCTTCTGCCTCTGCAGTGGAAGATGTTTCATGCCCTCACTTCAGCATTTCCGAGTTCCCACCCTCTGCCGCCCCCCTGGTTTACCTGTGTTATAGCCCCGTCCGAGGGCAGGCCAAGGACGATGATTCTTCCACAGATTTCCAAGGTACCAGTCGCTCTGGTTCTCCACCAAGCCCAGGACCTGCTGACCTACAAACACAGAGAATGCAGGTGTCAGAGGAGGAGGGGACTTTTTGATGAGAGAGTACTTAACAGATGATAGAAGACAGGCAAATGCTCATGACAATATCTTACATTTGTTGGTCGTTTTGATTAGCTTCCAGGTCTTCACCTAATGACGTGACTGGTATGAACATATTGAGTTATTTCCAGTATACAGCCATTATGATGACTCCCATTTCACGGGGAAGAAATAGAGGCCCAGAGTTATTAACGTGTCCAAGGGGCCCTGATGGTGTAGTGTAGAGCATTGGGCTCTTATCGAATGGTCAGCAGTTCAAAACTACCACCAGCTCCTTGGACAAATTCCTTGGGCTTTCTACTTCTGCAGTTACAGTCTCAGAAGCCCACAGGGGGGTCCGCTATGAGTCAGCACCAACTTGATGGCAATGAGTCTGGTTTTATGATTTGGAAGAACAGATCATCTGGGAGACAACCAGATTCCAAATCAACCAATCCATCCATCCACCCATCATCCATCCATCCATCCATCCATCCATCTATCCTCTAAATCATGTAACATATATTTACTGACTAATAGACTATTCTTGACGTATTCCAATTCCAGGGCTGTTTTTCCAGCGTATAAACTGACTGGCTTTGGGGGCTGAAACGGAGTGGAATTTTTCATACCAGAGTGGAAGAAGTGCCCCCTTGTTTGATGAAAACAGAACATTAAAAGCAACCACCCGGTGACTACCTTGACATCGTGTTTTTGCTCTCATCTCAACTGCGTCTAAGGTATATTCATCATATGTCAAGAAGTATCATGTCAACATCGCATCATTCAAAACAAAACAAAACTGGTGCCGAAAGCATCCTTTCTGGAGGAGCCTCCTCTCGAGGTACAATCACTTCTCCGCCCCCGGTGCTCAGCTTCTGCTTGGACGGTGGCCTCGGGCTCTCGGGCACCTTAGTGTCTTTAGGTGAATCTGTCTCCTAGACAATCTCTTGGGTCAGAGAGCTGTGACGTGGGTAGGAATAAGATCCTGGGTCTTCTGAAGAGGGTGCTGGGTCCAACTGGCTTGCTTTAGCCAACACCATGCTGCCACTCGTGGGAAGCATCATGCTGGAATTATCTTCAACACCATCTCATCAGCTTAGGAAATAGACCCTCCCAAAGGGCCCAGTGATGCGCACAGCTAGCGATGGAGCCAAGCTGTTGGTGTTGTCCCCGGGTATTCAGGTGCGGACTCATGCTCCGTGGAACAGAACACTACCTGGCCCTTCGCCATTCCCATCATGGGACCAGATTGCTGTGATTTGCTGAAGTAGCCTCCCTTTCCCGGTCCATCTTGGTCTGGAAGATGTACTGAAATTTGTTTAGCATCACAGTAACATGTGAGGTGAGTCTCCACCGACAGGCAGCTGGTGACCATGGCAGAGGAGCGCTGGCTGGGACCGGAGCATTCTCTCACTGGGCCCCCACTGCCTTCAGAGGCAAGACCCGGATTGCAGCCAATGGAGTAGGTATCTAACAATGGCCCTTCCCATGAGCTCAAGCTCTTACGCTGACTTTTCCAACAATCTTGAGAGGTAGGAATTCAGAATCTATATTTTATCCCAAGGAAATCTAAGAACCAGAGTGTTTACAGACATCATTGCAGGTCAATCGGCTCGTGAATGATCAACTATCTTCCCCAGTGAAGGAACCCTGATGGCCTCATAGGTTCTTCACTGGGTGGCTAACCACAAAGTCAGCAGTTCGAATCCACTGGCTCCTCTGAGGGAGAAAGATGAGGCTTTCTTCTCCCGTAAAGATTTAAAATCTTAGAAACCCAAAGGGACCGTTCTACTCTGTCCAATAAGGTCACTCACTATGAGTCTGAATTGACCTGATGGCAGCGGGCTGGACTTGGTTTTCCGCCACGGAGCCCTACCGTTGGGAACGAAACCCTGTCATTGTTGGCCAAGCTGAGAAATAAAGACCTTTCTGGCTGAATGAAAGCCCAGCAGCATGCTGGGAAAGCACAGCGTTCCTGGCACACCACACGGGGTGATACAGGACCTCCTTGGTGAGCTGACAGCTCCCTGAAGTGATGGTGTGTGGGTCTGCTGTAATTTATTTGATCAATTTATTCAGCTCCTATCTAAATCATCACCCCAGCACAAATACATAAATTAGAGGCATGGGAAAAATACTGCCACCCACTTTATCACTGTACATGTTCCCATCCCAAACGTGTAGACTCTCCCAGAAAAACACATCACCAATTCAGGAAGCACAAGACTCAGTCAATCCCCTGGACAACAAGCTGGGCTTTGGGACATTTGCGCTAAACAATGAGATCCGAGAGGTCTGGGGCCCCAAGCGAGAGTGCTGTGTGCCTCGTCCTGACACCGGGAGCCCTGCTGGAGCACTTGTCAGAGGAACTGGTTCGCAATCAAGGGAGCCCTGCAAAAGCCGTGGCTTGAGCATGGGGGCTGCTCACCGAGAGGTCTGTGGTGCAAGGCCACCAGCAGCTACATGGGGAAAAGGTGAGGCAGTCTGTTCCCCTAAAGACTTACAGGCTCAGCAGTCCCAAAGAGCAGCTCTGCTCCTCCCAGGTCGTTCGGAGTCAGCATCAAGGTCACAGTGGGGAGTTGGCCTTGGGGTTGGTTCAGAATAACCATGAATGAATGACCCCAGGTTGGTGAGCCAGCCAGTGCTCACAACTGACAAAAGAGTGCTGTTCTTTCACTGGATTGGGGTCAACTCACTGGGTTCCAAGGCCTGGCAGCCCTAGAGGATTACATTGAATTGTCCCTTGGGGTTTCGAGACTGTAAACCTTTACGGGAAGTGACTCCTTCATCTTCATCCCACAGAGTGGCTGGTGGATTGAAATTGCTGACTTGCTGGCTGGCAGCCCCACTGGTAACCCACCACCAAGCCAAGACTCCTATGACTAGGGTCCCTTCAGTTATTTGGATGAGGGTTGGCCTCTGGGTTTCCAGTAAGCTCATTCTCAGTTACCTGGAAGTCCAACTCCGTGTGTTGGCATCCTGTGTGCCTGCTCCTCTCCTTCAGTCTCATCTCTAGGAGCCATACTTCACTCTTGGAAGATTTTAATGCATAATACTGCTTAGGCTGTCACATGTGTGTCTGGCTCATATAACCCTCCAGGCAGGGCTTGCCATGTTGTTAGCTGTCATCAAGTCCATTCGAATTTAAGGAGGCCCCAAGTAGTGCAGGAGGACACACTGCTCAATCCCTCATCACCCTTATAATAACCGGCACCCTTCCATCCTTATGGGGGTGGTGGGGCCAGCCCACCTCACCAAAGGCCTCCCACGCCTCGCTGGCCCTCTCCACCAAACATGGAGCCTTCCTTTAGTGGCTGGTCCCCTCTGATGGACAACATTCCCTGGTCACCCATAAGGTTTGCAGGGGCTATGCTTTAGAGGTGGCTGACCAGGCCTACTCTAGAGCTCTACGGAAGCTCTGCTGAACACATGAGCGACTTGCTGCTGGTATTTGAAATATTAGTGATATAATGTATTAGTCTGGGTAGACTAGAGAAACAAATCCATAGACACTCTTATATGTATAAGAAAGAGATTCCAGGTATAAGGCATCATGCAAAAAAAAAGATATAAGTGTGTGTATGTATGTGTATATATGTATGTGTATGTATGTATATATATATATATATATATCATATTAAATGAAGGGGGAAGTGCAGAGTGGAGACCCAAGGCCCAAGTGTCGACCAATGGAGATCCCCTCATAGAGGGGTTTAGGAGAGGAGATGGGTTAATTAGGGTGTGAGGTAGTATCGATGAAGAACACAGCTTTCCCCCAGATCCTGGATGCTTCCTCCCCCCAACTACCATGATCCGAATTCTACCTTGCAGGGCTGGATAGGACAGAGGCTGTACACTGGTGCATATGAGGGTTGGAGGTACAGGGAATCCAGGGTGGATGATACCTTCAGGACCAAGGGTGTGAGGGACGATGCTGGGAGAGTGGAGGGTGAGTGGGTTGGAAAGGGGGAACTGATTACAAGGATCCACATGTGACCTCTTCCCTGGGAGAGGGACGGCAGAGAAGGGGGGAAGGGAGACTCCGGATAGGGCAAGATATGACAAAATAACGATGTATAAATTACCAAGGGCACATGAGGGAGGGGGGAAAGGGGAGGGAGGGGGAAAAAAAAGAGGGCCTGATGCAAGGGGCTTAAGTGGAGAGCAAATGCCTTGAGAATGATTGGGGCAGGGAATGTATGGATGTGCTTTATACAATTGATGTATGTATATGTATGGATTGTGGTAAGAGTTGTATGAGTCCCTAATAAAATGTAAAAGAAGAAAAGAGAAAAAATGATTAGGGCAAAGACTGTACAGATGTGCTTTATACAATTGATGTATGTATATGTATGAACTGTGAAAAGAATTGTATGAGCCCCAATAAATTGTTAAAATAAAAAATAAAAAAAAGAAAGAGATTCATAGACAAGAGCAATTGAACATTGAGAAAACATCCCAGCCCTGTACAGCTCAAGTCCGTAAGTCTGATATTAGCCCATATGTCTGATGCCAATCCATAAAGTCCTCTTCAGACTCATGAAACACAGTCAATGACGCCGAATGCAGGACGATCACAGGCCAGTGGCGTTGTAAGCATCTCAACGCAGGCAGGGGTCTCTGCATCAGGGTGGGTCCATGTGTCTTGTCAGCTGCAATGTTTCCCAGGGTGTGAGCAGAGAGAGAAGTGTCTCCCGCCTCCAAGGTGGAAGTCCCGGATTCCCTAGAATTCTCAGGAGAAGGCCATGGCCACAAAGAGGCCTCATTGACTATGATCTCATTGACAAGCTAGACTCCACCCCTACACTCTTACTCCTCAAACTGACAAATGATTATATATCTACCACATATAGCTGCTAGCATCCTAGCAACATGTGGTGAACTACCACTGTCTGACAAGCTGACAGATGGGTGGAGGTCCCCTCCACTACCCATCATCCTCTCAGGCTCATCTCAAGCATGAAACCCCCCATGAATGTCCCTCCCCCCCCTAACTGAATGCCCACTTTATCTTGTTCCTATGTCAAATGGACGTTTCTACTGAGCCCTCACTACTGGGGCTTTCACTGTTGGCTGGAATCCATCCTTTCAAGGGCAAAGTGAGTGATCTGAAGGCACACCCACACGCCTCCCTGTAAACATTCATCGCTCACATTAGTCAGCCGGCACAGAGAGGTTGTATCTAAAACATGCTGCGTGCTCTGTCAATGTCTGTTCCATCGAGGACAGCAGGTGGGGGAATGGCCCCTGGTCCAACTGTCCACGAAGGTGAGTGCCTTCAATTTCTGATGCTGCACAACATTTCAGCATCTTCACATTTGCAAAGACCAACACATTCTTCCACTCCACGCTCTGGGAACCCAGGCGTCTGCCTTATCATCTATTAAGGGGAGGGGCATCGAGGATGGGATGGCAGCACCCCGTCTCTACATCAACTGCGCTACGGAGGTTCTTCCAATTGAGGCTCACAAGACTCTGCTCCACTTATTTTGACAAGTTCTCAGGAAAGACCGATTATTGAAGAAGGATGTCACATGCAGTTCAGGGCCAATGTAATGAGGGACCCCCCTCCCATGAGATGGACCAACAGAGTGGACGCAACACTGCACTCAAAGAAACCCAACAGTCCTGCGGATGGCATAGGAGGGGGGCAACCTTTCCGACTATTATAACTTAGATCACCCCGAGGCCAAACTCCACTCTAGTCAGAAGGCAAGGATGTAGTATCGGAAACACACTTGTTGATGTTGCTAGGTGCCGTCAAGTTGGTTCCAACTCATAGCAACCCTCTGTAGAACCGAACAAACCACGGCCTGGTCCTGCAGTACCCTCACAACTGCTCTCATGTTGGAGCCCAGCGAGGCAGCCCGTCTCCATCCATCTTGTCCAGGGTCTTCCTCTTTGGATGCTGCCTTGTTCCTGTGCCAAGCATGATGTCCTTCGCCAGGCACTGGTCTCTTCTGCTAATGTCTTGTCATCCCCGTCTCTAGGGAGCTCCTGGCTGTACTTCTTACAAGGCCTCTCCTTTGTGGCACATTCATTGCCTAGAGGTCTTACTCTTCAAAGAAGGGATCCTTTGAGAGGTTCATGCAAGTCACGCGATCCCAACTTATGTCTTGTTATCCACGAAGATTCCATTGGTAAGCAAACTTTCTTTTCTCAAGGTACATCTCCGGCACAAGATTCCTTTAGAGTTTGGAAAAGCAAGGATGCTACACTTCGCGGATGAAGGTGCACCCGACTCAAGCCATGATATTTTCCATGGTCTCCTAGGCATGTGAAAGTTGGACACTGAATAAGGAAAACCAAAGAAGGATCGATGCATTTGAATTATGGTGCTTGGGCAGACTATTGAAAGTACTGTGGACTGCTAAACAGACAGATTGATCTGTCTTGGAAGAAGTACAGCCAGCGTGCTCCTAAGAGGCAAAGATGGCCAAAGTCATCTCATATACTTTGCACATGTTGTCAGGAGAGACCCATCCCTGGAGAAGGACATGATGTTTGGTACAGTGGAGGGGCAGCATAATAAGAAGGCCCTCCACAAGCTGGATGGACACTGGCTGCAACGAGAGGCTAACACATCAGAACATTTGTGAGGATGTGGCTGGAGGAAGAGGTCTTTCATTCTGTTGGAAATTGGGTCTCCGTGAGTCGGAATCATTTTTAGAGCTTTGGTTTGAGCAAAAGCAAACGAAGATATCGTTGGAGGAAAGATGAGGTTGCTTGCTCCTGTAAAGATTTACAGCCTTGGAAACTCCATGAAGGGTCACTAAGACTCAGGATCAACTCCCAGGCAGTCGGTAAGATATCATTTTTCTTTTAAAAATGGATTCGTAGCTGCTATATTGATTCAAATATTAGTTAAGTGGCATGATTTTGCTCATCTCTCATCAGCACCAGGTCTGTGAGCCCCCTGAGGCCAGTCCCCAGCTGGCTGCTCCTCATGGACGCCAGTGCCTTGTGGACAGGGAGCCAGCTGTGCCACGTAGGCTGAAGGTAGAGAGTGTACACTGGAGCCAGAGCCATCTGGTCCCCATTCCTGGCTCTATACTTTCCAGCTGAGCAGCCCCGAGAACATGACAGAACCTCTCTCTGTCTCCGTTTCCTATTGCTGCAGCTGTCCTGAGATTTCAATGACCAACTAACTACGTGAAAGGTGTTCAGACCAGGGGCTGAACCATCTTTAAACCAACCAACCAACCAACCAACCAACCAACCAACCAACCAACCAACCAACCAAACAACTCAGTTGCCCTGTCATCGATTGTCTTCATGACGACCCTACATGTGTCAGGGTCATTACTGTGCTCCATAGGGTTTTCAACAGGAGCCCTGGTGGTGCAGTGGTTACACACTTGGCTGCTACCCACAAGGTCCATGGTTTGAAATCACCAGCCACTCTTCAGGAGACCCATGAGATTTTTTACTCCTATAAAGAGTTACAGTCTCGGAAACCCACAGGGACAGTTCTACCCTGTCTTCAAAGTTTGCTAAGAGTCAGAATGGATTCCACGTAAGTTGGTTTTGGTTTGCGCATAGGGCTTTTCAAAAAGGCTGGCTTTTTGGAAGCAGACCTCCAGGCCTTTCTGAGGGTGCCTCTGGGTGGACTTGAACCCCCCAACCTTTAGAAGAACAGTTAATCACTTGATTACCCCACGCATACTTACTTACCCCAGGCATACCCCACGCCCGGTAACTTGTGAAGCACATTAAGTACAATATAAGGGATGCTTATTTTCAACTCTCCTGTAAGCTTCTGAAAGAGAGAGTGGCATCATGTGGGTGTTTCTGGGGCCCCCAGCTCAATTAGGTCATTCTAGGACACTGTTTCCAATGCATCTGCCTGATCACCTGCGGGTTTAGTTGAAAATGTAGGGTTCTTAACCTACAAGTTATTTGCTAGTGATGGGGAAGCGGGGCTCCCCACCCACCCACATACTTTTCCAGTTTCTAGAAGGAGGCAGTGCTCTGGTTTCTGAGCCATTCCTCTCTTTTCTGCATGGAGGTGGAAG